>NC_027750.1:43464416-43464734 GCF_000695525.1 Brassica oleracea var. oleracea
AGAAACCCTAGGATTGATTAAGGATTTCTTGCATACATATGAATCTGAATATGGATTGCATTCATACTGTTTAAATAAGAATCGACCAGCATGTAGTTTATACAATGTTAAAACCGGTTGCATTAGATATAACTGCATGGCCGAGTGGCTTTATGAATTGATCGCACCATGGTCATTTCTAGATTGATTGTTTTTCATAAATGCGTAAGACATGTTTTTGGCCGAGCTTGTTAATATATCTTGCGGCCGCATGATCACATTGTGAAACTCAATTTTAAATGATGATGTGATTCAGATGTCGAAAATCTCAAACAGAGA
>NC_027750.1:43465031-43465163 GCF_000695525.1 Brassica oleracea var. oleracea
TGCTTTTTGGAGTTTCATCCAAGAGATGATAGCCATAAAAAGTATGTCAAAGAGGGGCATAACAGATTTCATCTGTTAGCCTACAAGACTTTCTTATGTGAGAAGACTTACTCTACATTCCATTCATCGAAT
>NC_027750.1:43465244-43465441 GCF_000695525.1 Brassica oleracea var. oleracea
CTTCTGGCCGAGGCAAACAATGAGCTCCTGATGAAGAACAGTGAAGCTAGACCTGTTGGAACAGCACCATTACCAGAGGCTAATGAGGTTGAAAGGAAAGATCCCAATGAGTGCAATTATGTCCAAAATGACAAGAGATCACATGGCAAAGGCCGAGGTGGATACAAGGGGCATGGCCGTGACAATTACTCGAACAG
>NC_027750.1:43466569-43468802 GCF_000695525.1 Brassica oleracea var. oleracea
GACTAGAGATTATGATTTAAGACGTCCAAGGAAAGATTATATAAAGATATCTAATTGAGAAGCTAATCGAAATGCCAGACACTGACCCGAGAAATGACTAACCAGCTTAGCACCAAATGAATGTCCTAGAAGAGACATAATCAAGTTGTTATAAAGTTTATACAAGATAGACCAAGTGTTCCATAAGATAAAGGGATCTCGGATATAAAGGAATGGTGCATGGGATGATAGATCCGAGATCATACTAGAAACCAAACAGACATTGAGAAAAGGCTGCGGAACTACACATCTAAGGTACCAAACCATGTGGCTTGGGACGCCAAGCTACTAGGTAACAAAGGTCCTGGATAATGAAATCTCAAAGTGATCAAATCATGTCTGGAACATAATGGAACCCCATGAAAGTGTCGACACACACACACTTTTGTATATAAAAGATGCATAAGAGAATAACACTTGAACCTAAAGAGATAAGCGAGGATCATGAACCCACGAATGAGTACTCATACAATCATAAAGATCATAAAAGATTATATTGAAAGATAAACGTGGAGGTTCAAAGTATCTAAAAGAGAGATGAGCGTATTGGCCATATACATATACAGAAACGCCATCTGATCAACCAGTGAAATAAATGGATCTTGTGAGGTAAAGAAACCATGAGAGAAGGCACATGATCACGAGGTCTAAGAGTGTTCATGTCTTCCTACTTAACAGCATTAGATCATAGCTTGTTACACAAGGTACTCACAGAGATCAAAGGAACAGATTATAAGGAGATAAACTCCTATGTGGTGGATGCTGCTACATATTTTCGAAATTGAAAACGGTCTGGTCATAAGAAAGATATTAGATACAAATGATGTAGTAAGAAGCATATGGATCACTGGATAAGATGAAAGAACAGCTTTGTTCCTAAGCTGAATCATGGACTGAAAAGCAGCTGCATATAGCATGTAAAAGAAAGTGATCACGCATGATCTTGGAGTTGTATAAAAGAAAATCCAATAACAGTCCATATACATTTGAAATCCCTTGTGTTTGTACTAAACCTAAAAGAGGTTAGTAGACTGATACAGAACATATCTGTAGGCGTCCGGTCCTTCGACAAAAGACGTCCGGCCCCTTCTGGCTAAAGGCGTCCAGCACTCCGGCTTAAAACGTCCGGCCCATCGGCTAAAAGGCGTCCGTCCCTTATCCCTTGATCACGGACTAGTAGAAACAAAAGAGCAACCATCAGGTTGCAATCCAACATCAGATCCCCTAAGTAAGGCAAGTAGTGGACACTTATAGACGAGGTCTATGACCCGGTCATGAAAGTGTTATAAGTAATGGAGTGGATTGCCATTAACCAGGCCCGGTCTAAGACCGGACCAATACCTAGAAGATGGAGGGACGGCCGAAGCCTAGAGAGAGGGGAGAGAGAGAGAGCCGACTTCAGGAGAGAGAAAGACGACCACAAAGCTTAGAGAAAAGGAAATCATTTCCTTTTTTTAGTAGATGTAATCTTTCCATTATTATGTTTTAGTAGTTTTCCTATTTCCTGTTGGATTAGGATATGTACACTTTCCTTTTATCTTCATCTTGTAATTCTTATATAAAGGAATCCCCTTGATCATTAATAAGAACACATAAATATTCAGTCTCTAAACCCTCTATTTACAACAATGGGCTAGTATTTATTGACAAAACAATGGGTTTTGGAAAATATGTATAGGCTTTAGAGGGCTAAAAAATTCCGAGACCAAAATTGGGTCGATAATTGTGCCAAAGCTTTTAACTATTCAATTTAGAATTTTATGATTTCTAAAAATACTTAGGGTATATTAACATGGGTCGATAACGATTAATAGTGATTGGCACTGCTAATGTGGATCGACGATGATTAATGTGGGCAGACTAATTTTATGTTAAATCCTTACTAATAAAAGGGACTTTTTGAGGTTCTATAGAGCGTCCACATCAGCGAAAAAAAATTCTCCCGAAAGATGACACGTGGCATTATTATTTCAAAAATAGAAAATAAATAATAACTAAATTTGCAATATAAGGAAAAATAAATAATAAGTAAATAAACAATATAAGAAATAGAAAAATTGCATTAAACAATAATAAGTAAATATACAATATAAGGAAAATAAATAATAAGTAAATATATAATTAAGAAATAAAAAAACTAAACTAAGCATATATCTGAAAAATATATAGTATAATAAATAATAACTAAATACAC
>NC_027750.1:43468902-43469159 GCF_000695525.1 Brassica oleracea var. oleracea
CATCTATCTGAAAAATGTATTTTTTACATTTTTATTATTTACAAATAGTTTATAAGTAAATAAATATACAATATAGGAATAAATAAATAGTAAGTAAATATACAATATAAGAGATAGAAATGTTACATATTATAATAAGTAAAAATATAAGAAAAAATTAAATAATAAGTGAATATTGTATATAAAAAATAAAAATATTACATTAAATATATATCATAATATTATCATTGATATAAAATCAAGAAATTTAGAAAAGG
>NC_027750.1:43472122-43472495 GCF_000695525.1 Brassica oleracea var. oleracea
TCACTTTTAATGAAGGGTAAAAGACACTTATACCCTAGGGTTAACTAATCTAGACTTAGGGTTTAGAGTTGAGGGGTGGAGTAGAGTTTTTGGAATGTGAAATTCAAGATTCTAATAAATATATAAATAAATACTTAAAAATATTAAAAATAGTTTCATAATTTTTGATTTTCAAAAAAATATTTTGAAAAAAATAAAAAAAAATCAAAAAAGAAAATTAAAAAAAAATTTATAAAAAAGTTCGAATTTGAAAAAGTATAATCCGAAACATAAAAAAAAGTTAATTTTTTATTATTTTTTTATTATTTTTTATTTTTATTTATTTAAATAATGATTTATTATATATAGATAACAAGGGCATAAGAGTATTTTG
>NC_027750.1:43472609-43509025 GCF_000695525.1 Brassica oleracea var. oleracea
AACTATATAGTTAACATTTGAAAATCAAAATAGCTCCGCGCGTAGCGCGGATTAAGTCCTAGTTAATAATCTAAAGTTTGTCCAAATCATTGTAAGGCTGTGACATAAGCAATAGAATGATGTTAGATGATGACAATTCAATAAGTTTATAATGTAATAAATACAAAATTGAAAATAAGTTCATATTGTAATTAATCTTCCTATATATTAATTGAGAAATCACTTAAGTGATTTCTAATGATGTGTGTCTCACATAGAAAAGCTTTCAAATAAATTGCCTTAATATGATTGGTCATAGTTGTTATGTTTAATTTATTTTTTACAAAAAAATTGAAAGATCAATATTCATATAATAACTTCTTGCTGAAATGTATAAAAGACATTGCTTATTTTATACATATGTTAATAACAGAAACTAGTAAGAGAAAGTTAGTAATAAACAATTTGGAAAATATTTAATGAGGCAAACAGATTTATAGAAACATTCTCGCGATAGTTATAGTTGTGTTTCATATTTATAGAAACGCCTATTTATTATAGGAGAATTTGCCAAATATGACTCAAAACTTGATTTGAAATGCAAACATATACCCAAACTTGAATCAAATGCAAAACTAACTTAAAAGCCTTGTGAAAATACACCCAACCCCTTGTGACCAAACAAAAAATCAGAACTCATTTTTACGAATGTAGCCCCTGTAAGTCGTCTGAGTCTTCTGAGATACAGGAAGTCGTCTGAATGTTCTGAGATACTGGAAGTCATTTGGTGTTGTTGATCTTAAAAATAATTTATAAATTGTTTAAAAAATATTTTGACAAGTGAAAAATTAAAATCATGTATAAACAGTTTTTAAGTGATGTAAATTAAGATATAATAAAATTGAATAATTTTCAACATAGATGAGCGAAAGTAGTTAATCATGATATTCTTTGGTTTAGGGTTTGACAACATATGTTGTAGTATTGTATGTATTCTTGGAGTTAGATTTTGGAAAGTTTAAATGTTTTTTTTGAAAAATTAAATTTTTACCTCTACCTGTTTATTTATGTGTATAGTAAACACTTTTTAAGTTTAATTTGATTTTATGAAGTGTTTAGTTAGTTAATTTAGTTTAGAGGTTATGTTTAGGGTCTAAACGACTAAGAGGTAAGTCGTCTAGGCAGTCTTCTATTTTTGTTTCCCGCTAAAAATATTGAAGTCTTCTGGAGGACAGGAAGTCTTTTATTAGAAGACTTACTTGAAAGTCTTCTGAATCAAAAATATTTAACCTAATTGAATTTTTTGTCTCCCTATATAAAAATTTTACACATTCTCTCTCCTTCTCTCAAATGGCTGCAACAAAAATGTAATGTTTCTCATTCTAAAACTCTCCAACTTCTCTCTAATCTCTTTGAACTTATAAACTATAGAATCACAAACTATTAATAAGAAGTCCTTTTCTTATTCAATCAATCAAGCAAAACTTTGAAATAACTCAATCACAAGTTCTTAATATCATAACTCACGCTCTGTATCTAACCTCAACATTCTCTTATATAGAGATCATTATATCCTAATCCTATTAGATAACATATCTAGAAAACTTCATAAATACATTATACTTTCCAATTCCTCAACATGATAGGATTAGGACTTTTACTTGCTCCTCAAGTTTCCTTATTCTTTAAGCTTAACTCAACATTCTCCCCCTTAAGCTTAAACTCATCTTCACACATATCTTGAACTCCGATAAGACTTCTCATTTCTTTGAACTTAATCCTTCCGAGTGATTTTGTAAGGATGTCCGCCTTTTGCTCACTTCCGGGAACATGCTAAACATTAACTTGCTCGTTTTCAACACACTCTATGATAAAGTGAAATCTCCTATGTATATGTTTGCTTTGGCCGTGAAATACCGGATTCTTTGTCAGAGCAATCGCAGATTTGTTGTCCAATCTAATGGTCACTCGTTTGCAAACTTTACCAACAACTTCACTTAACAATTCTTGCAGCCAAATTGCTTGTTTCGCAGCCTCTGTTGCCGCCATGAACTCTGCCTCACAGCTTGACAAACCACTCTCTCTTGTTTCGTTGAACACCATGTTATGGGACTTTCACCAAGATAGAAGACATGTCCCGTTGTGCTTTTCCCATCATCATCATAGACATTATGTGAACTGTCGCTATAACCCTCCAACTTTAATCCTTTGTTACGTTCAAAGTGGAGACCTAGTGAACATGTCCCTCGCAAGTACCTTAAGACTTGCTTCAGCGCAGCACCATGAGATATCTTAGGATCTTGCATCCTACTAAGTACTCAAACAAAGAAGGTTAAGTCGGGACGAGTGTGTAACAGGTACCTAAGGCAGCCAATGCTGCAACGGTACTCGCTTTCGTCGATCTTTCCCTCATCCAGCGCTTTAGAGAACTTAGCATTCATCTCCATCGGCGTATATGTTTGGTTAAGAGTTCATTCCAGTTTCTTCAATGATCTTACGTTCGTATCTGTCTTGTTTCAGAATGATCCCGTCCTCACGTTGAACAACTTCTATTCCCAAGTAATAAGTTAACAAGCCAAGATCACTCATCTCGAATTTGGTTGCCATCTCCTTTTTGAAGTCTAGTATCAGCTCAAGTGATGATCCGGTGATGAGTAGATCATCTATATAAACCACCACAACAAGAAGATCTTCGTTTTCCTCCTTTCGATACAATGAAGGCTCCTTTGAGCATCTTTCAAAGCCTAGCCCCTTTAGAATCTGGTTTCGTTTAATGTTCAAGGCTCTAGGAGCTTGACGTAAGCCATAGAGAGCTCGTTTGAGCTTATAAACCTTGTGTTCTTGTCCTGCTACGATGAACCCTTCTGGTTGAACCACAAACACTTCTTCTTTAAGTTCTCTGTGAAGAAATGCAGTCTTTACGTCTAAGTGGTGAACCTCCCACCCGTTCGAAGCGGCTAGTGCGATGATCAAGCAGATGGTCTCGATGCGAGCCACTGGAGCAGAAACTTCATCGTAGTCAACACCATGTTTTTGAACGTAGCCTTTCGCCACCAGCCGTGCCTTGTACTTACTGATACTTCCATCGGCATTCCGTTTAATTTTGAACACCCATTTAAGCCCAATTGGCTTAACTCCTGCTGGTAGTTCCACAAGATCCCATGTAATGTTTTTCTCTATCGAGAAAATCTCATCTTTTCATGCATCAATCCAAACTTTCAACTCCTTAGCCTCATTGAAGTCCCACGGTTCATCGTTTATTATCATCAACAAATGCTCACACTCTACCTCAGCTAAGATGATATAGTCATCGAGATATGATGGCTTTATAGTTACCCGTTGAGACCTTCTAAGTTGCGGCTGCACTTCGTCTTCTTCCTCATCGAACTGTTCTTCTTCATTGGTCTCAACACCAGTTTCATTCACTTCTTCTTCATCGACAATGATCTCATCATTAGATGACAACCCTTTAATTTGAACAATGAGTTCACCCGCATCATCATACTCTGCTTTCTCTGTTTTGTTCCAGCTCCATTATTTTGTTTCATCAAAGATCACATTTCGACTTACTATGATTTGTTTGCTTAATGGGTCTAGTAGGCGGTAAGCCTTTGATCCTGGTTCCGTTCCCAAGTGTACAAGCACCCGTGATCTGTCATCAAGCTTCTTTCTTCCAGTGGTCTCTGTCCTTGCGTAACATACACATCCAAACACTCGTAGATGAGTGAGGTTTGGTTTCTGGTTACCTAGATACTCGTAAGGCGTTTTCCCATCCAGTGATCTTGTAGCCACCCGATTAATAACGTACGTAGAGTGTCGTACTGCTTCGCCCCATACCATGTTTGGTATGTGCAAGTGCTTTAAGATACTTCTTGTCATCTCTAAGAGAGTCCGGTTGCGTCGTTCTACTATTCCATTCTGTTGTGGGGAATAAGGTGCCGTTAGATGTTATTTGATGTCGTTCTTGTCACAGTAGGCCTGAAACTCAAGAGATAAGAATTCTCCTCCTCTGTCTATCCGGAAGATCTTGATTTTTTGTTTTGTTTCCTTTTCCACCAGAGTCTTGAATCGTTTGAATTTCTCAAACGTCTCATCTTTCTTTTCAACAAGATCGTCCACATATATGTTGTATGGTCATCAACAAGAACAAATACATATCGTTTTTGAGCTGGTGTTGCTGGTGAGATTGGCCCGCAGAGATCGCCGTGTATCAACTCAAGTGTTTTGGAGGCTCGAAACAAGGTTGCTTGCGGGAAGGGTCTTCTAGTTTGCTTACCAAGTAGACAAGATACACATGTTTCTTCGCCACCTGATAGCTTAGGTACGCCAATAACAAGCTCCATGTTGACCATCATCGTTAACGTCTCGACGTTTATGTGACCTAAGCAGGAATGCCATATAGATGATTCACTCGATGATGATGCTAGAAGACATCGAACTTGATCAGCTTGCAAAACGACATTGTATAGCCTATTCTTGGATCGTGTAGTTCTCACCATTAATCTTCCATTGTGATCAAATAAGGTCAACGTATCATCCTTCATTCGTACTTCGCATCTGACCTTAGTAGCTTGCCCCAAGCTAACTATATTGCTTCTAAGTCCAGGAATGTAGTAAACATTGTTCAAGATTTTCTTTTCGCCACCTTTGAAGATAAAACGAACCGAGCCTTTTTCTCTTATGTCAATTCGAGAGTCATCTCCGAATCTCACCTTTCCTAAGATGGTTTCATCAAGCTCATGGAAGAACAAACGGTTTTCACTCATGTGGTTACTCGCACAATTGTCGAGATACCACACGTTCATCATATCCAAGTCGGCTTCAAACGTGCTTGGATTTACCTTCCTTTCATTGAGATAAACTACTTCGTTCATCATCAGTTCATCGGCCTCGTGTGTGTCTTCCTCCTTCTTTTCTACAGTTTCCTGAAGCTTGAGTTGCTTATCTGGACAATCTGAAGCGTAGTGTCCAAGTTTGTCGCAACAGAAGCATGTTATGTGAGAGGTATCTCCGTTTAAACGTCGCTTATAAGCCTATCTCTGGTTTTGAAACGATGATCCTTGACGGCCACGGCCTCTTCCTCTCCAGGGTGAGCGGCCGCCCCGTCCTCGACCTCTTCCGTACCCACCATAGCTTTCTTGTCCTGAGTCTGCATACATAAGTTTGTTTTGATCTTCGTGTTCGTCTTCTTCATCTTCAGCAATTCTCTCTTCATAGGCCTTTAGCCTACAACCGATGTCCTCAAAACATGTTGAGTTGAGGTCAAGAAGCTGTTCAATCGAGGAAACAATCTGTATATATTTCTTCCTCGGTAGGCTCTTCAAGAATTTCTTTACTATCTTTGATTCTTCTATCACCTCTCCTAATGCGGCTGCTTTTGACGAGAGCTCAGGTAATCTTCCAACAAAGGTATCGATTGTATCTCCATCTTTCATCTTAAGTCTGTCACACTCCGCCATTAATGTTTACAATTGAGCTTCTTTGACCCTCTCGGCTCCAAGGTTACGTGCCCTTATCGCATCCCATACACCCTTTGATGTGTCTAAATCGCTAACTTGTAGAATCAATGCCTCCAGTACGGATTGAAACAGGAACGCTATTGCCATATTGTTTTTCTTTTCATCTTTGGTTCCGAGATCAATTGTTTCCCATACTTCGCTAACCTTAAGTGCTATCTTCATCCTCATACACCAAACGGTGTAGTTTGACGTAGTTAGCATCGGGAACTTTATGGAGGCATGTCCAGCATTCTTGGTCGCCATAGTTTCGTCTTTAACATCCGCCATAGTCGTTTGTGTTCTATATCAAACTAGAATGGATTCTTGTGTGGCTCTGAAACCAAATATAGAATCACAAACTATTAATAAGAAGTCCTTCTCTTATTCAATCAATCAAGCAAAGCTTTGAAACAACTCAATCACAAGTTCTTAATATCACAACTCACACTCTGTATCTAACCTCAACATTCTCTTATATAGAGATCATTATATCCTAATCCTATTAGATAACATATCTAGAAAACTTCCTAAATACATTATACTTTTCAATTCCTCAACATGATAGGATTGGGACTTTTACTTGCTCCTCAAGTTTCCTTATTCTTTAAGCTTAACTCGACATAAACATCAAACTTTATATCAATTTATTGTTTTTGTCTCATGTCTTTCTCACTAATTTATCTTATTTTTGCAGGTTTTTCATTACATGGTTCTCATCTTCCACTCATTTAAAGGTAGATCTATTAATTTTATATATGTATTTTTGTGTGTTCTATAAAGGTAGACCTATCTAATTTTCCACACATTTTCTCTTTTTTAAGCCATTTAAACGTTTTTGGATATGCAGATTTTTCAGATCTAGATTTGGATATGCAGGTTTTTCAGATCTGGAAGACTGCTGGGCTAGAAAACTTCCAGACGACTTCCAGGAAGTATTCCAGACGACTTCCAGGAAGTCTTCCAGACGACTTCCAAAAAGTCTTCTGAGGGAGTCTTCTCCCATGTCTCTCTTTCATAACTGATCTAAGCGTTTTGGTATGTTTTTATGTCTGATTTTTCTTCATTTGGTAACCTTCTCTTCCATAAAGTTCATACCTTTTTCTCAAATTAAAACTCTCCAAACCCACTCTAATCTCTTTGACTTGAAAACACTAAACTTTATATGAATTTTTCATTTTTGTCTCATGTCTTTCTCACTAATCTATCTTTTTGTCGCAAGTTTTTAATCATATGGTTTTCCACTTGGATATGTATTTTGTGTGTTCTATAAACGTATATCTATCTAATTTTCAATTCATTTTCTCTGGTTTAACCCATTTGAACGTTTTTTGATATGATATGCAGGTTTTTCAGATCTGGGTTTGATATACATGTTTTTCAGATCTGGATCAGACTTTGGAAGACTTATAGGAAGTATTCTAAAACATAATGCTCTAGAAGACTTCCAGGAAGTCTTCCATACGACTTCAAATAAGTCTTCCAGACGACTTCCAGGAAGTCTTCTGGAAGACTTCCTGGAAGTCTTCTCACAGAGTCTTATTCCATATCAAGTGAAGTCTAAGCTTGTCTTTGTAGAAGAATGATCTATAATAGTTTTGTTTGTGGTCTGTTTTGTGATTTGCATATGTACTCCTTTAGTTGTGACTTTTTTTTGTAAATTTGAAGAGATATAAATGAAAATATTTTGTAAATATGTTCATTTTCCACAATATTATCTTACCAAAATTACTTGACATAATTGAAGTTACTGATACAACTTCAATAGCAAAACACAATAACACAAAAAAAATATTCAAATTTATTACAACTAAGGGAGAAGAATTCTCAAGAAAACTTAGTCAAATTCACAAAAGATAAAACATTACATAAGTTCAAAGATAGAACACTTTCATTAGATACATAAGTAAAAAGTATATCTTATGATCTAAGAAGACACATTAAAACATGTTACTTGATATTCTTGAAGTCACTTAACACTTTTGAAAATTAAATAAACATATCTTAAAGTTACTTAACAAATTTACAAAAACTAACGTAGAACACTTCCACGGAAGTCTTCTCAATTAGCTAGAACTTTTACTAAGCATGAATGTTGGTAACCTAATAAATATCACCAATTAAGTTATAAATTTCATTCAGTAGCCCCAATAATGACGAATATACATGAATTAACAAAAAAAATTAAAAATTCTTTTAGATAAAATGAAACTTTATTAAACATTGACACATACGACTTCCACGGAGGTCGTCTGGTAGACTTCTAGGAAGTTGTCCATTTAGGTTAGTTTTGCAATTGATTTTTAACCTAGACGACTTACATAGAAGTTGTCCATCTTTGTTTGTTAAAAAAAAATTCGAGACGACTTCCATGTAAGCCGTCTAGAGAAAATGTGTTAGTTTTGCATTTGACCGGATTGTATCAGAAATTTGACTTTTCCTGGACGACTTATGTGTAAGTCGTCCAGTAGAAAATTAAAAAAAAATCAATATTTTGTTATACCTAGAAGACTTCCATGTGAGTTGTCTCAGGTTAGTTTTGCAATTGAAAAATAAAACAAAAAATATTATTTTGTTCTAGACGACTTAAACGGAAGTCATTCGTTCGACGACTTACATGGAAGTCGTCCAAGATAAGCAAGGTTTGACCAGAATCTCGGAATAAAATCATGGACGACTTTCATGTAAGTCGTCTGATTGACAACTTCTGTGTAAGTCGTCTAGACAAAAATAAATTTTTTGTTTTACTTTTCAATTGCAAAACTAACCTGAGACGACTTACATGGAAGTCGTCCAAGATAAGCAAGGTTTGACCAGAATCTCGGAATAAAATCATGGACGACTTTCATGTAAGTCGTCTGATTGACAACTTCTGTGTAAGTCGTCTAGACAAAAATAAATTTTTTGTTTTACTTTTCAATTGCAAAACTAACCTGAGACGACTTACATGGAAGTCGTATAGATATAAGAAAATATTGATTTTTTTAATTTTCTACTGGACGAGTTATATGTAAGTCGTCCAGGAAAAGTCAAATTTCTGACACAATCCGGTCAAATGCAAAACTAACCCGTTTACCTTAGACGACTTACATGGAAGTCGTCTCGAATTTTTTTTTTAACAAACAAAGATGGACGACTTCCATATAAGTCATCTAGAAAAACACGTTTAATAGTCAATTGCAAAACTAACCTCTGGATTGACCAGAAGACTTCCATTTAAGGTGTCTACAGCCGGACGACTTACCCGGAAGTCGCCTGGACGAACTGATCTGGAAAAAAAACTAATTTCATAGTTTCAACCAGTGAGATAACTTGTTTAGCACACAAAAGTCTTCTCTAAGCACCCAGAATCTCAAAAAAAAAGTGACCCACCAAGAATTGTAAGGTTCAATGGCTCTATGAACCATAAAAAATTTAAAATCAAAATCTTGGGTTTTTTTTGGATGAATATGGAGAGAAAGTGAAAGAGATGTTTTTTTTTGTTCATAAAAATTGAGAAAGAATGAGTGTAAATCGATTTGAGGTGCATTAAGAGCTTCAAATTGGTTGTTCATGGTGGTTGGTGTATTGATGTCAATGACAATCTTGTAAATACTTGAAGATGATGAGGTTGAAAGAGTAAAAAGACCACTTTCGAAAAGAAAAAAAAACTAATGTTATTTTCGTGAATAATTTGAACTTGTAGGGTGAATAGAGCAAATGAAAAAAAAAAAACATGAGTTAGTTTTAGGTTTGACTTTTGAATCAATTTTGCAAAAAGCCCTTTATTATATTAACTTATTCTATGAAACTATAGTAATTATTAATTGAAGTAATAAATTCAGATCATACGAATATATAGTTGCTATCATATGTGTTCATATATAAAATAATGTCAATGACCATTATAATATAATTATAACTTTAACCAACTACCGTGATAGCAACCTCTATGTATATATTCTTTTTCACACTATACACAATAACACATAAATTAGAGTTATTTTAGCCATGTCTTCTTTTTTATTGTCAAGGGTTTGTAGTGTTTATGTTAAACTCTTTATTGTGTTTATGTAAAAAATATTAATGTTTACCGTCAAAAAACGTATATGTTGAATCACTTCAGGCTATATTAGCCAATGACAAGGTGAATGTTTGTTTGTTTGTGAAAAACTATATTTTGTTGGAATTGTATTTTTGTTTTCTAGCACACCTCTTCTGTATTTTATGTACTAAATCAGGATTACAAAATACAAGCTTCTATTATAAATGAGATAGTCAGCAAATATGAAGTAGAGCTGACTAATGGTGCAAACTGGATTCGGATCTCGAAATTTGATATTTCACATGCGGGAAAACGGCTAATTCATGCATCAACAGAAGGTCGCGGTCCCGATCAGTACATGAACTCCGACCTTGTGCTAAAACATACATGAACACGAAATATTTTGTAATTTCATACACGAACTAATAATTTTAGGGAAATACATACATTGATCGTATCTCCGTTAATTAATTGTTAACAGTCTCATGTGGATTAAGAGGGTTATTACGTGGAAATTAAACATGGGATTAACAGAAAACGACGCCGTTTTAGATTAAATTAACTTAGGTTTTGAGAAACAGAAACCACCGTCCTCTTCGTTGAAGTCGTGAAGGCAAAGAGAAGAATCAGAGTTTTAGAGAGACTGAGAGACGATAGAAAAACAAGATTGAGAGAGCGAATCATAACACAAAAGAAAGTCAATTGCTTTGTTTTGAAAAGCAAGAGTATCATAACATATTATCATAAAATAAGAAATTTTACAAAAGAAAGTCATAACATAAGCCGCTTCCTAATTGAAAATTAGAACAGAGGAAGAACAGAGGAAGCGCCTCCAGCTTCATGCTTCCATCATCAAAACACAAAAGAAAACAACACCGGAAACCTGAAAATTGAACACGAGTCAGACCTGTTCATGCGATAGACCTACTGATCTGATCTTCCTTAAGATCTTTTAAGTATTCATATGGCAGCTTGTACCAAACACGTTAACGATACATATTGACAATCTCAGCTGATCTTATTCCACCATACAGAGCAGGAGGGTCAGCTTGAAGGATATGAATTTTTCCTCCAACATAGTAAAGTACTCCTTCCATATGTTCATACTTCCCATCATAGTTTATGATGAATGAAATATCGTTATCCACACTGAAACAAAAGAAGAAAATGTCAATTTTCATGAATAATAACAACAACAGTTCGTTCACACATTTCATCGAGCAGGTGGTGTGCATTGTACTTTCTTCATATCTATTAAAGAGATTTTTCATCGAGCAGGTGGTGTGCATTGTACTTTCTTCATATCTATTAAAGAGATTTTTCATCGAGCAGGTGGTGTGCATTGTACTTTCTTCATATCTATTAAAGAGATTTTTCATCGAGCAGGTGGTGTGCATTGTACTTTCTTCATATCTATTAAAGAGATTTTCAGAGAATAATAACCTCAAACTCAATTTCAACTTAACTATTACAAAGATTTTCAGAGAATTTCAATTGTACAAAGATTTTCAGAGAATTTCAATTGTTTACCTCATTTTTTCACTCCTCAATCTCCCAACAAACCGATTCCTTCGCCACCACTTGATTCGTTTTGCCACTTCTGATTATCAAACCCTACCCAGCCTTCGACAAAGACGAAGCTTTTCACCCGACCATTTTTTTTCTTGTTTCTTCAGTTTCTTTGAAAACGACGTCGTATGACCTTTTTTTAAAATGCAAAGGTGACTCTGCCACGTCTTACTTTCTTAATCCACATTAGCTTACCGCTAATCCACACAAGCCACCGTTAACAATTAATTAACAGAGATACGATCAACGTAAGTATTTCCCTAAAAGTGTTAGTTCGTGTATGAAATTACAAAATATTAAGTGTTTATGTATGTTTAGCACAAGGTCAGAGTTCATGTACTGATCGGGACCGCGGTCCTCTGTTGATGTATGAATCAACTGTTTTCCCTTTCACATGCAGATGGAATTAACATAACCACTGACCATTTCTGCAAGATTTCATTAGACAAACTGATACTATTGTTTTTGGTGTTCATGTCCTGTCTAATAATCTCTATCTTGATTTTAAGAATTTGGTGAGATATTTGAACTTGCATACGACACCAAATACTTGGTTGGTAAGTAATTTATCATTGTTAATGTTTTACTTCAGAATCTTTTACTCTTTTTACAATAATCATTGTATTGTTTTCAGTTTTTATAGTTTTAAGTGATCAATGTTGGTGAGCTTAAATCACTTAGTCCATATTCATATTTAATGTATGCGAAGACGAGAAGTTTTCAACTACGTGACACAAGTTATGGTTTTTATTGGTCATGTGAATATATGATTTAATTGGTCAAGTTATAAATAAAAATATCAAATGATTTACCCTTTAAAGTGCAGTGATTTTATCTTAAATTGTTGTATGTAGGGGGATCTCACTCACTTTATTATGCATGGATAAATAACACTGATTCTTGTGAAAATTGTTGTAAACATTGATTTTTAATGCATGAATCAAAATATTATTATATATATTTTCTGCTTTTTCTTATTTTTATGCTTCAGCTACCAATATTTGGATGTAAACAATTCTTCTATATATATATATATATATATATTAAATATATATATTAAATTGAATTCACTTAATAGACTTTGTGTAGATATCATTCATAGTTGAAACCTTAAAATTTATCATTGTTTGATTGATTGATAATTTTTAATTTATTTTAATTAAATTATAAAAAGGTAATTTTAGAACCAATTAAAATAATTTTTCAAATGAACCAAATAATATCAAACATAATTATTTATAAAAACTGCCCGTAGAAATCCCAAAATTTTTAACAAAAAATAATTATCATTAAAAATCTATAATGCTATAAATTATTTTCATTTATAAAGAATAAAAATGATGTTAATCTGAATAAAAATAATTTTTTTTTTACATTAGAAATTTCATATTTTTATACTTAACATTTTAGTTTCAAATAAAATTAACATTTAATTTTGAAAAATTATTTTAATTGGTTCTAAAATTACCTTTTTATAATTTAATTAAAATAAATTAAAATTATCAATCAATCAAACAATGATAAATTTTAAGGTTTCAACTATGAATGATATCTACACAAAGTCTATTAAGTGAATTCCATTTTATATATATATATATATATATATATATATTAAATGGAATTCACTTAATAGACTTTGTGTAGATATCATTCATAGTTGAAACCTTAAAATTTATCATTGTTTGATTGATTGATAATTTTAATTTATTTTAATTAAATTATAAAAAGGTAATTTTAGAACCAATTAAAATAATTTTTCAAATGAACCAAATAATATCAAACATAATTATTTATAAAAACTACCCGTAGAAATCCCAAAATTTTTAACAAAAAATAATTATCATTAAAATCTATAATGCTATAAATTATTTTCATTTATAAAGAATAAAAATGATGTTAATCTGAATAAAAATAATTTTTTTTTTACATTAGAAATTTCATATTTTTATACTTAACATTTTAGTTTCAAATAAAATTAAGATTTAATTTTGAATAAAAAAAATATATTTAGTTTCATGAAAATATAATATATTATGTTTTTATAAAATATTTATACCTACAAAATTGCAGGCCACCACCTAGTACAAAATTAAAAATGAGTAGGTTTTAATAACACTCGTACATTTTGTAATTTTCTCATATAATCCATGAAAATGCGTACTACCGATTCTGATTACCCAGTCTGGTTAGTCGACATAATTGATTTGAGGAAAAGAAAAACAATTTCCCAAAATCTTATAATCCTCTACCTTTGTTCACTAATTTCAGCAGCAGCAGTCACAGCACACCCGAAATAGGCGTAAACGGACCAAACTTTGTGATACCAATCACATCCCGTCACTGGAAATGGCATATCGTAGGGTTTTACTCTCTCACCTCAGCCGTTCACGCCACTCTTGTTCCTCTTCTCTCTCTCCTCACCATGTCTCCGCACCGTCGATCGCGCATGGTCTTTTCCAATCGCGGCTGTTTTCCAGCCCCACGGACCTGGGCAGCGGATTAGATTTGGGGCAGGAAATGATCGGAGCAACTGCGGCTAGCCATGATTTATTGACCCGACATGTGATCTCGTTGCTTGATTCATACCACGACCTCACTGGATTGCCCTGGTAAGACATAGCTTTTCTTGAAAGATCGTTTCTAGTTAATTTCACTCAGATGGAATTGCCAGGTGGGTCGTGATTGCTACGTCTACGGTGGCTTTCAGAACGGCTTTGCTTCCTATCCTCATTTTGCAGCGGAAGCAAACAAAAGCCATTTCACACTTCTTACCCAAGTGTGAGCATTTTAGAGCATTGGTGGTGTGTGTTCACTTCGTATTTTTTTTTTTTGATTAGTTGCTAACAGTGTTTGATACTTGTTTTCTAGTACCGCCTTTTTGGCCTCCAAAGGGTTCAGGAAGGAGTGTTGTAGAACAGTTGATGCTCTTTCGGACTGAAAGAAAAGCTCTCGGCTGCCCTTCCTTCTTTTGGATTCCTGCTTATTTCTCCATCCAGGTGATGATGCCTTTATCTCTTAATGTGGATGTAAAAGTACTATAAGTGCTTCTTTTAGTTAATTACTGCATAACATGAAATATACTTCTTTTGAGTGGAAATAAGTTATAGTCTTACTATTCCTCCTTCTTGTTCCTGCAGATCTCATGTTTTTTCTTGTGGATAACTAGCATTAGAAGAATGTCACTTGATCATCATCCTGGCTTTGATACGGTATTGTTTACTCTAGGACTATTGCTTTCCTGGCTTTCTATCGTCATTTGGTGAGCGCTTTATTATGCCGTTGAGTCTTTTGTTTCATTGCTTGCAGGGTGGGGCTTTATGGTTCCAGAATTTGACTGAAATTCCAAACGGTCTTTATGGTCCACTTTTCCCCTTTTTGATTGCTGGTTTGCATTACACCAACACTCAGGTATTTACTCTTTTGTTTCTTTTATTCAATCATCTGGATCCTAGCTTGTTTGAAATATATATATATATATATACATTTTCTTGCAGACCGCTTTTTCAGCTTCTTCAGTTCACAAAGTTGATAAATTTGTGCAATTAGCAAAAGTGAGTCCTCGTCCTCTGTAATGCAATTTAATAATAGGAATGCTGTATATGAACATATACATTTTGTTGAACTTTTTGGTCTGACAAGTAACCATCCTGGCACCAAGTTAAATTCCCAATTGCTCCCGATAAAGGAAGATCAAATGTTTCGTTAGGCATGCTACCTGACAATTGATTGGTGTTTCTGTTTTCTTCTGCAGACTTACAAGATATTTTTGAACTTTTTGACATTTGCTCTTTATTTCCTTGCATTCCAAATGCCCCAGGTATATTAATCTTTCTGACATTTGCTCTTTATTCCTGTTTTCGGTTCGTTAGTGTATTTTGATACGGTTTCACCTTAATATCTTCAACTGAGTTCTCTTAAAATTCAAAACTCCCATTCACTTAGACTTATCACTTTTGTAAAACTCTTAAAAATTAGTTGTTCGAACTATACTTGTCATGTGTAGTTTCCATTTTTAACGTAGCGTCTGGGTCAGTTTTGTTTAATAGCTACTCCTCCAGTTCTTACAACTCTCTGGAACCCTTTTCAGTCCATTTCTTTCGAACGGTTCAAAATTTGTATTTCTTCTTATTTTGTTTCAAAATTACTTCTCAGGGAAGTCTGCTTTACTGGTCTACCAATTTATCATTCAGCATAGCTCAGGTTTGTTCTAATGATTCCATTCTAAGATCTACTAAATCAGTTTGACTTTTTGATGGTATCTATCGAGAAATTGAGTTTTTATCAATCGGGACAGTATTTCTTTGGACTAAAATAGATTGGAAAAAAAAAGCGAGGGGCTCACTACTTTCTGTCTCGAATTAGATTAATAATTTCGTGAAAATTGAGCAGAACAAGAATTACTGAGGATGTTCTTAGTTTTGAATTCATGTAAACTAAAAACAGAAAGAAAAGATAGGGAGGAATGACGTGGCATTTTACTTAAGGATCTAAAGGTTATATCTTATGTTGGTGGCCCTAATCTACTGCCATAGTATAAGTTATCAGTACAAAGTTTAGTAAACTCTGTCTAGGGGAACTTGTCTTAAGCTAGTTTAGGGTAGACAAAAAGTAACCTAGGAAGAACTCCTCAGCCTTAAATCCATCTCTTATGAGCAATACTATCTGATTTTCTTTCTTTGTTTATAATGGTTCCAGTCTCTGTTGGCAACACCTCTACTTTCCCATTTATAGTATTTTAGTTACCCCTTTGGATCTATCATTTAGTGTATTGGGTTTGCAGCAATCAATCATCAAACATCCTGTTGTAAGTGCTAAGTTGGGTCTACAAGGAGATGACACTGTGCTGAAAGAGGCCGGAAACCCTATATTGACAAATATAGAAGAAGCGAAACTCACTGATCCATCCTCGAAAGGACGCATGATCTCGGGGCATGATTTAACCCCTAAGGAGCTGGTTGCTGTAAGTCAATGTCGTGGAGTGGGATATTCTAATAATAATTTAGCCTTCCACATCTTTGTTTCTATTGTTAACATGTTTTTACAACAGCTTTCTGCCAAATACTTATCTGGAGGGCAAAAGGAAAATTCAATTCCTCTATTAAGGTAAGTATGCCCAGCTATGATTTCTTGTGAGGCTTAGTTGTGGTTTTCGATGTGGCTCTTCTTGTGTGTTTCTTTTCTTCAGATTGGCATTAGAAAAAGATCCTGAATATCTTCAAGCTATGGTTATTCTTGGTCAGGCTTTATATCAGAAAGAACAGTTTGCTGAAGCTGCAAAATACTTAGAGCGGGCTGCTTCAAAGGTGTGATATTGATGCTCTTTGATCTCATTCTTACATACATTTTACATGAAAATGTATTAATCTGAGGTAATTCTGTTGTTCTCAGCTTATTGATGTCTGTCCAACAGAAGTTGAAGAAGTCGATCTTTTGATTGTTGCATCACAATGGGCAGGTGTCTCCAATATACGCCAGGTATACATCATTCACTAGCCGCTTGCTTTTCATCTATCGTTGTATATATACGTTGATGTGAAGAAACTCATATAACATTCATGGCTTCAGGGGAAGACATCAGAGGGAATTACACACCTTGAAAGAGTAGCGAACATGGAAGAGCCTGATGATCCCAAGAGCAAAGCTCATTACTTAGACGCATTGGTGCTCTACTCAAGGTAAAGAAAAAAGAAAAGAAAACCTATTCTTCGAGACAGAACTCTGTTTATTAGCTTTGTGTGTACGCAGTGCTATTTTCAACGAAGGAAGGAGAGAGGAAGCAGCAAAGTACTTGAGAAGAGTGGTGGCTTATGATCCATCGTTCCAAGAATTATTGAAAGAATGCGAGGAAGAGGATGATAGCATTCCCAGTGCCGATTCCACGTCTACATCTAACTCTACACACAAACCTTCATAACTTTCTCTCTTTTTTATTTTGTTTCTTGCTGATCTTCTGAGTGGATTCACCAATTTTGAAATTGATTTTTTCGTGTTTACTTGTCGTTTTCGCTTTTCGGATATGGGAAGCTTGTTTCCTTTTATTCTGTTAAAATAAGTTTGTACACGAATAATGTGTTATTAGAAGCAAAATAGCTAACTTTTATATATTCTCAACGTGTATAAAATAGAAATTAGGCGTGTCTGGCAGGCCGGCTCAAAGCATATCTGGACCATGTGACCAATCAATGTTTTTGTCGAATTTTTTTTTTAACGAAATTTTAAATTTATTGATCATCATCAAGGACTATTGATAAAGAATGCCATTCTAGAAAAAAAAATGGGGTTACGTATATCTATAGGAAGAAATGAGAATTTTTTAGGAACAACTCTATGCTTTCTCAAAAACCTCAAACCATCTTCTTAGAAGTCCTTCAAATCTGTAATTTGCCTTGTAACCCAAAAAAGAGATCCTATTCATGACGACATTATTAACCATACTGATAATCTGTTCTGTTCCATTCTGCCCTTGCTGATGCCTTCTGAGATTTCTTTCATGCCAAACATGGTAAACCACCACTTGAAAAAATAAGCGCATGAGAATCTGATCCATTTGAGTAGATCTCTATCACGAACAAAACTTAGCATATCTGACCAATCCGGGTTGATTCTCCTTCCTATGAGCTTGTCTGCAACTCTGTCCTAGATAGTGCACGAAAAGGGACGCGAAAAACATGTGATCACAATTCTCATCTATTTCACCACACATGACGCATCCTTGCGTAATCCTCCATTGCCTCATTCGACAGCCAGTAGAGAGCCTGTTCTGAATTGCAAGCCAAATAATAAAAGTAAATCTAGGAATGCCTTGGTTGAACCACACACAACTACTTTGGTTCACTTCTGCTTTTTACAACGTATTTGTTCCCATGTTCTTGTAGCAGAGAAGTAATCCTTATAAACCTCAGTATCATGCCTCCAAAAGAATTTATCATCTCCCAACCGCTGATCAGGGACATGTTTTGCTTGAGTTTTGGCGTGAAGCTCTTGGAAATGACGGCTCCTCTTCCCCCCTTACACTCCACTGGTTCTGTAGAACAGCAACACACACCCTTGCACTTCGAATTATCCCAAGATAACGTGTGCCAATTGCACCTGTTACATCAATTCATAGATTTGTCAAAAAATGATCTAAATTTAATTTTAAATGTAAAAATATATTTTAAATTCAATCAAATGAAAAGTAATTAAAAAGAAAGTAGTAGTAAAACCATTTCCTTATAAACAAAAAAACATATAATTACTTTTGCAACTATAACAAGGGCCCCCTTATAACAATGCAGAGACTTCTTATCTTATTGAAGTTTTTATGTATTTAATTTTAAAAATAATTTATAAAATTTATAAAAATATTTTGATGAAAAATAAATTGAAATCATGTAATTATAAAAAAAATTAAATGATGTAAATTTCGATTGCTAAAATTGAATTGTTTTCAACACAGATGACTAAATATAGATTGTAAGTCATGCTTGTCCTTGGTTTAGGGTTTGATAATAGATGTTGTAGCATTGTTTATATCTCTAGGGTTATATTTTAGAATCTTAAAAAAATTTAAAAATTAAATTTGACATATATCTGTTTAGTTTTATATATATTGAAAGCCTTATAAGTTGAACTTTCGTTTAATAAAGTGTTTGTTGATGTTTAGATAGTTATTTGATTTTAGAGTCTATAAGATTTCTTCGGAAATCTTCTTACATATAATGCATTTGAACATTCGTGGGAAGTCTTCTGATTGAAATAATAAATTTAGGGTTTCTTAGTGCATTTTATGTTAGAAGACTTCCCAGGAAATCTTTCGAACCAAAAATATTTAATCTAATTAGAAATTTAGTCTCATTATATAATATACGTTTATATTCTCTCATTTTATCTCAAATGGCTGCAACAAAAATGTAATGTTTCTAACTCTAAAACTCTCCAACTTCTCTCTAATTTCTTTGAACTTGAAGACACCACACTTTATATCAATTTATCATCTTTTTGTCTCATGTCTTTTGCACTACTTTATCTTGTTTTTGCACACTTTTTTTATTTCATCGTTTTCATTTTCCAATCATTTAAAGTAGATCTATAAATTTTAGATATGTATTTTTTGTGTGTTTTATATGTTATATTCGAAAAAGCTATAGATTCAACCCAATAAAAAAATTATTTATTATTTAAGCATGAAAAGATTATGTTGAAGTCTTTTTTCTGTTTCGAAACCATTTTAACGTTTTTGGATATACAAGTTTTTTAGATCTGAGGACAGTCTTTATCGTACCTAGCCTGATGGTAGGTTTTAGTCAAACTTCAGAGTACTTCATTAGAACTCTTTTGGAGAAGTCTACTATGCAAACTATCAAAATTGGTAGATTTTATTTTTCGCCAATTCTTTTTGGGTTTTTGTGTGCTAATCTAAAAGAGTTATAGATTCAACTCAATGTGATTATTTTCTTATTATTTTAGCTTTAAATGTATTTTTTCCTGATATATCTTTCTTTCTAAAAAGTAAGATATATATATTGTTAAATTTTTGATATATTCATTTCTTGTGTGTTAAAACAAAATATAAATATAAATTTAAAATCGTTGTAATAATACTTTTTTGCTATTATTGTAGCTGTAAAGGTTCTAGTTTCAAATAATATAAAATATATATTTTTTATTGTATGTTAGATTCAAATAAAAATATATATTAAACTATTGTAATTTTGTTTCTTCTTTTTTAAGATTAAAGTTTTTATTTTTATTTTTAAATTTTCTCTAGTTGAAATCATTCATTTTTAGATATGTAGGTTTCTTAAGTTAAGACTATAGATCAAAATTCATAGCATACTTCTGAGGAGAATTCTCGAGCAGACTTTCCAAGTAGACTTCTCGGTAGACTTCATGCAAATTAAACCGAAATAAAAATTTAAATAGAAAACTTAAATTTTAAATGAAATTTGACCATGAATTAGAAGACTTCGAGAAAAGTCTTCTATTTCCTGTCAAAATTGACCGTAAAATTTAGTTATCTCTTAGGGTCAAGAGCCTCTTGTTTTGATAGTTTATATAATATTATAAACTAGGGTAAACCCGCCCTACGGGCGGGACAGTATGTTGAAAATAATACATAAACATATTATATTTGAATGAACATTGGAAAATATATATGTACTTTTAATTATAAATGTAATTTCACTATTTTCTTTTGTTAGGTATCACAAATTTATCTTGATTATGATTGTATTTAGAATAAAATTCTTTAGAACCACGGTTGGTTAGATTCTCTATACACTAATAAATATGGATTTTTTCATTTTTGTATGTTTATTTTTGAATTATTATTGGTATTTTGAAAAAAGAACAGTTTCTCTCTGGAAAATCATGGATTGAATTCAATGCTTTAGATCTGGATAAAAGAACAAACGTATTAGAAGTTAGAAGTAAGCACCTCTGCCAGCTTTCCTTGGGATAGTAACATTAACCGAATCATACGATTTGTCTAACATAAAGTAATGTTTGCCTTAATAAGCTTTTTGAGGGAAGATCATACATGCTGCAGCATCTTTGGGTTAGATCGTGAACCGGTCGTAAGCAGAAAATAATAAGAATATATGCATTACTAACATTAAATGTTTACTCCAATCAGTGAATTTTTAGTCTTCACATTTTTTTTGAGATGGAAGACTCGTGAGAACAGAACAACATCAAAACTTAGGTGATTTCGTAAGGAGCAAGATCTCTTTCTGTAAAAATAAAAATTTCATAAAGGAGCAACATCCACGTATTTTGTTTTGTTCTGTAACTGATAAAAATCAAACTTCACCAGCTTTATAGCAAAATTGAGTTGCATTTCCCTCATGCCAAAAGAATATATGATTCACATTACTAAAAACTGTAAAAAGAGTACAGATCCCACCTTTGGAAAAATAAAACCATCTACAAAAAAATTAATAAGCATTACCTAGTTGAAGAACCAGAAACTTCTTGTTATTCAAATCCAAAAAAAAAATCTTCTCTCTCTAAGGGCAGTGTCCTAGCTGAGTAAATACTCTTCCTGCCATTACAGAGAGGGATCTTCTTTGCCATGTGTTATCCACAAAGTTGTCGTCGTCACATTATTTTTTTCACCTTTTTTGAAATAACTATTTAACTGATTGAAACCTGCTAGAAAACATATTAAACAATATCAACCCAGAAAGTCTAATTAGCAAAGCAACAACAACGCTATTAGACAAACATGTCAGATATGCAAACACATAAAACATTTTTATCCAAGTCTCTATAAATATTTATGGAGCACAAAATAAAACAAAACACATGGATGAAAATTTCTTCTACAGAGGCTGCTACATCCCTTTGAATAAATAGATTACCAGAAAAAATCCATCCACGCAAATAATCAAACCAGATTAGTTGATTAAGATATCTATATCTTTGTGAAGTACATACGAAGATATTTTAAGGCCCTCAACAAAAAGAAGAACCAAAGAGTCTATTCCTCGAACCCAATACATTACAGACACATCTCATTTCAAATTCCCTAATTCCTATTACACTTTCGGAAACCTCACTTCAAGTTACACGATATGAAGATAAAAGTCCTAGAAAAAAATATGGTATGACAGAGAGACTTGGCAACGTTTCATAAAGAAGAGATTGTTCGGATTCAAAGTGTAATACATTCTTTTCATTGAATAGATCTTTGTGTGTGTTTGGAATTGAGTCTGGTGAGTGATTGTGAGAGAATCTATACCTAAACTCTATCAGACAACCCTAACAATTCAAGCAAAGAGCCTAACACTGGAATAGGAAAAATACCCAGGCCACATCATATATACAGTACTAACCTGATACATTTCATTAAAGTTTCTCATTTTGCTGTCTCAAACTAATACTGTAATTTTCAATATTACTCTACTGCATGTCGGAAAAGCAAACTAAAAATTTAGGTGGCTGAACAGAAAGTCAATAGCTATAACCAGTGAGCTACTTACTTGTTCTGCTGACCAGAGTTTTGGAGAATCTAGTTTTCTCTCAAGCAAATAACCACGAAATCCAAGAACTGGGCTTGGAGAAATATTAAGCTTCACATTAGCCACCTTGGGAGAAAGTTCATAACTAAATCCTCCAGATTTGTACCAGCTTGTAGTATCAAATACGACAGCCTCTATATTCGCAAGGCCATAACGATTGTATCGAAGCCCATCTTGGCCAAAAATAATAAAAAAAAGCCCGTACGGACACTTAATGAAACACAGAGTTTTGCTCCTCGGTGACATGTGTCGCTTCAAGAGAGCACGAATTGATGACGTGTCATCTGATGTGGACCTCCTGGGAGTGATTCAAGGTGTACTTTATATAATTAGATAATATATTCACTTTGTCTCCAATCTATTAAAAACAATTCTTTATCTTATGTTTTATTCATTCATTCAAGTTCTTGTAATCATAAGCTATTGTTTTCATTGTAAATCTTTTGTTAAGATTTACAAAAGTTCAACATAACAAAGTTCAAATTGACCTTTTGTACAAAGCTATTTTGGTAGTGAACTAACACTAGCCTTTCGGATACTTAATGAATGGATTTTTCTTTGTTCATTACACAATTCATAGATAAGTTCCAGAGATAACACAATATTGTAATTTCCAAAGCATAACAAACATAAAAAATATGTTAATCACTAGATATAGATAGATCGAAGACTTTGGTTATGAGTAGGAGAACTCCACAAACTCTGGGTTCATGTTCAGGCTATAATCTTCTCAAGCCATTTCAACAAGTTTGGCATGTGTACCATCACTCAAAAAGAACATTCTTGCTCTTTTGATATTATCAACCAAAAATCTCAATAATTATCTTTCAGCAACCTTTCTCGGTAGACAACATGTTGCTGACGAATCATCTGTTGAAAAAAAATTCACATAGAAAACATAGTAAATTGCAAAACTAACATACAACGGCCCGGTCCATAACCGGCCCATACACTTAGAGGGAGAGACGACCCAACCCTAGAGAGAGAGAGAGGCGGCCGCGAGACTTGGAGAGGAGAGAGAGGCGGCTACAACTTGCCTATTTCCTAATTCGTTTATGTTTATGATTTGTAATCTTTCCTATTATTGTATTTCCATTTATCTCTCTTGTAACTCTTATTTAAAGGGAACACTTATTCATTAATAATATACAAAAACTTACAGTTCTAAATCCTTAAGTTTACAACACTTGCGACAATTTGAGATTTCATGTGACAGCAAGAAGAATTCTATAGAATTCTACTCTAAGAAAACTACTCTGGAAGTCTCTTCCGGAAGTTTTCTCTATTTATTTATGGCTACGAAGAAAATTTAATATACTTCTAGAGAAGTGTTCTATGAAAACAAATACAAAATAGTCAACTTCAAAACTAAGATATGCATTGACTAGAAGTCTTCTAGTCAAACAGATCTGAAAAAAAATATAGAATATCAAACCTAGAACCCGTGAGATATCTTGCTCAGCTTCTCCAAGGACACACAACTTCACCATGAAAGATACCCACTCATTATTTACCAAGAATCGTGAACTTGAGTGACTAATCGAAATGTTGGGTTTTTGGGATGAAGTTAGTGAGAAAGTGAAAGAGTGGTTTGTGTGGATAAGAAATGAGATAGGAGAGGTATATCTTAATGTTTTAGTGCATTTAGAGCTTCAAATGGGTTGTTCATGATGATTGGTGTATTGATGACAATGACAATTTTGTAAACAAAAGATGAAAATAAGGATAATTGAGTAAAACATTCATTTTCGAAAAAGAAAAAAAAATAATGACATTTTTGTGATTAGCTTAAACTTCCGGAATGAATGGGGCAAAGATCAAAAAATAGAAGTTATTTTCGTGTTTAACCAATTGGTTTAGGTCATTTTGCCAAGAAGTCCTCTCTTTTCGTAGAAATAAAAATTTAAAGATTTTTATTTATAAAAATCAATACTCTAAGATCTTTAAAATTTGCTAAAAGGAGTGGACTTTGTGCAAATGTACATTTGCATACGACAAAACCGTCACTGATGTTTGGGTTTGGGTAAGACTTCTAGGCCGAATAAATTTCATAACTCTACTTAAAATATGTAGTTTTCCATTCGAAATTCTTAGGTTGTTAATAATATTTCGAGTTTAAGTAATTTTACTTCCATGAAAAAGTTGAACATGATTTTGGATATTCACGATATCTATAGGTTTTAAATAGTCATTTAGATATTTATTCAGATTATCTGTGTTTAAGATTGATTTGGGATTGAGCTGAGTTTAGATAACACCAAATATCCGAACTAGCATCCTAAAAATTCTTTTAAATATTTTTTGAGCAGATACAAATTTTGGTTTGTTCTATTACATTGGCCATTCCTAATATAAATGAAACAAACTCTGTATTTTTCACTGTAGAACTAATTACATGTAAACATTTTTTATTAAAGTATTTACTTGTACATGCACTTTGTGCTTGCTAGATACTTTTCTAGATAAAGGTTATTTAACCCTATTTTCATAGCCATAGTACCCAAACCAAGCTTCTTCATCATATCAATGAGATCGTAGTCAATACCCAAACGCCTCACCGTAAGGGTGTCAATGAACCTGGTGGATAAGATCTTAATTGTCACCTACACATTGTAAAATAACGTGTTATAATCATCCCAGCTCTCTGAAATGTCCATGCCAGTACACGTGTCTTTCCCGACGTCATCCTTCAATTCTCCTGACAAGCACGTTGAATCCTTATCATGTCTTTCTCCTTCTTTAGCCAAGGTACAGCGTTAGAAACCTGAACAGCATGTGGGTCTTAGTCTGCAGGTGGGGCGGAGCTAGATGCTCCAGTAGCTTCCATGCATGTTGTCTTTGACTTGTTACCTGCCATCTGCAATCAATACACAAGAAAAAACAGGAAAAATCAGCAAAATCCGTCACAGCAAATAGGGTGTCGACCGACAGTCGTGAGGGTGTCAATCGACAACAGTCGCGAACATGCAATCTCTAAATCTGCAATCGATTCCACTCGCTTTCCAATCATGAGGAATAATCACAATCATCATTCCACCACATCAGATAACTTAACCAATTGCTCTAAACCGTGCAAGAACAAGCCTAAAACCAAGTTTCTCCAAGTTTACTCATCAACCCTAAACTTCCAAAATCAATATATTTCAGGAACATACTTTGTAGATTCGTTAAATTAGCGAACTAGACAGATAGAGCAAGGAAAATGAGTGGGTAATTTTAACACCCCCTAACCGTCCTAGGCCGGACAAACCCAGAAAGGTCCAGAATCGCCAGACTTTGACGAGCATCACAGGCAATCCAGCCAACTTTGAAGAAAGAATCCAAGGCTTCGACCAGTCTGCCGTGATACCGTCCCTCTCGACCGCAGCCTAAAGCTTGCCAATCCATTCCATGGATGAGAGTTTTATTAGTCCAGACAGGACTAGTATGAACACTCACGGGGATTTAAATTTGAGACATACATTTTATTAATATCACAAATGTCGGGAACTCGACGATATCCGAAAACTAAAGTCAAAAAAATATCCATAAATACAACAACAAAACAACTGAATACAACAGTCTTCTTATTATTTGCTGATATCACTCAAATTATCTTTATGAATGACTTTTACTCTCTCAAATAAAAGGTTCAGTTGTAGTACTTAGGGATCGAATCCACAGGGAGCGTGGGCACACAATAGAATGAATGCAGTCAATGATTAAGCTAGGCAAACATATTATAAAACAATAAATGATTGATTAGGTTGCCGTAAGCAATATGAGAAAATAGCTAGATCTATGGTTTCAGGCAATCAGGATTATAGATATATAAATCCTAAGGGTATGTGAATGACAACCCTAGAACTCGATGTCTAATGCAAATATATCCAGCTTTCGCGTGCGAGTCTTATCCTGATTAAGTACAGTATCTCAACTTTCGCTTGGTGACACGGATCGAGCGTCGAACGACGCTATTGAGTTAGCGTCAATCGATGCTACCTTAGGCAAGCTTTATCTAACATATCGATTAGGTTCACTAATCCTACTAAATCAGTAGTCTGTAGATCAAGAGAATTTATTCTGGTGCAAAACCTATTGTCTTAGTTGTTCACAATCCTAAGTTCAAGATTCTAGTTAGCTACTTTATAACACCAGCATTAATAGCAATTCTACTGAAGGATATTTATGAATTCACCCTAGAAGTTCTATAGTTTTGGCTAATCCATCAAAACCCTAATTATGCCTAAACCTATCAGGTGATCTACTCAAACATGATAGTTGTCACAAAAAATCATAGAATGAAATAGATTAATATAATAAATAATAAAAACCAATGAAGTTCCGAGAGGACTCTAAAGAATTTCCTCTCTTCTCTCTTAACATAAAACTAATGGCTTAGAAAACACATAAATAGGGTTTTAGGGTGGCCAGGAGATTCTGGTAATTTGTGGTGGCTTCTACACCTAAGTTGGTCTTCAAATATACCCGGCCCGTGTTTTGGCATCACTTTCAATCCACACCAAGGGTATGTTGTCGATCAACCTTCCTTCATCTCCTCGACAACTTCCTTTCGCGAGGCAGAAGTACCACACTTCAGTAAAACATGTATAACTTCTGCTATAGGATACTGGTTGACCTCGAACCGGTGGCGTTAGAAAGATAACTCAATATCACGGTGGTAAAATCTCCATCCATGGGTAAATTTCTGACGCATATGCTTTATAATCACCAAAGTTCTCCATAACGTATCTAAACCTGAAAATACTGTAAAACAAACTCCAAACCCATATACTAGACTCAATAGAGGACATATACTATGGTATAAATGTGGTAAAATACTTGGTATATCAACTCCCCCATACTTACCCTTTTTCTTATCATCAAGCAAAACAAAAATAAATATGTGAAAGAAGTTTGAAAATAGCAGAGACTCACACAATTTTAAATTTAATACTTTCCCCTCTCCAATTTTGCAAGCCACATAAAATTAGCACTGTTAGGGGATTTTTATGTAGGGTCTTATTGAGTACTACAAAAAAATAGAAGAGAAAGAACAAGTATAAGAAATCGAGACTAAAAGAAGTTTTATTGATGATTTGAGCAAGAACTACAATTTTTAGTGTATAAACCCAAGTTCTAGCTGTCTAATTCTAATCTCTTAGTCTCTAAATGTTTATCTCTTGTTCTAGGGTATAGGCTCCCCTTATATAGTCGTGGAGATGTCGGTTAGATAAGCTAAACTCTTCTACAGTTGGAAATATGGAAGAATTCCCCTAAATAGAAAACTTCCATTTTACCCGGAGGTGGAGACGGAAGCAGGGATAGGAACCATGGTCTTCTCTTAGTAGGAACCTTGAGGCCGGTGTTTTGCCCGAGGCTTGGAGAATAATCCTACATGAATATTTTTCCCCAACAGTTTTCCCCTTATCTCTCGATTTCGTCATCAAATTCGGGGGATAACATGTGCACTTAAGTCAACCAGAGTTGCGCCATCTAAGCATGTTTCCCTTGGGCAAGACATCGCTCCAGTAATTCCTTTATCCAGGTTCTGTTTTAGGCATGGACCGTGTTGGAACCCTGGAGAGAAACTGGCTTCCCCTGGATAGACCGGGGCCTATGGTAGGTGCTGGGCCTATTTGAAGATGACTTTGCAGGACTCGGATCCCTGTTTTTTGTATTTGGCGGATAGCAGGATCACCATGAAAAATTCGCAAATTGGAGCCTTGGGCTCTCCTTGATGACGAGACTCAATCATGGTCTGATTGCGAGTCACTCTGTCTTGAAATAGGTGGTTTTGATCGGAGTGAGAGGAAGATCCTTTGCTTTGGTGAGAGTACGACACCTGTCGCATTCAAGAGCTAGGTCCTTGGACCTTATGCAGGACCCCGGAGGACGAGACAAAGCCTTAATAAATTCTTGTGTCTTGCGATCCCTGCATCTGAAATAGGAGAGATATCAATGAATTTTGCCTCAGAATTCGTTTCCTGTGTGATGATTTCCCCGAGGTGCGTGAAACCCACTTAAGGCTTTTCATTTTCTTCTTCATCTCACATCTCTCTGAATCTTCTTGTTTCCTCTTTTCTCTCCTCGAAGATCTTTGGCGATTTGCTACTTTGAAGACCCTCTCTGTACTCTCTCGCTGTTTAAGCAAGTAGCTGCTATATCTCTCTTCCTTTTCTTAGATTTTCTTAGATTTTTCTTTCTCTTGAACCCCGTCCCCAACTTCCGACTCCTAGGATGGGTGATAGATCTGATCGTCGTTTAGAATCGTCTTTCGTAGGCAGTAGGGTTAGGTCAAGGAACCAAATCGAAAACGAACCCCCTAGATCGGCAAATTCTTCCGATCTCTCTCTAGATCTGACGGCAGAGGTAGAGAGTCCTAGATCTGCCGCAGTCGCCGAGGCGGAGGGCTCACCGTCGACCGTTGAAGTGGGAAGATTTCAGCCGGCGGGACCCATTTTGAAGATACGAGTAGAAGAAGTTGATAAGTGGAAAGATAAGTATGGTCTCTCCGATGAGGTTGTCATCCGAGTTCCTGGCCCTTTTGATAGGGTTTCGGACTTCAGAGTCGACAAAGTTCCGGTTTATGAAGGTTTTTTCGAATCGGGTTTTAGAGACTGCGTCCCTTCTCTGGTTGCTAAGGTATCAGAGTTTCTTGATATCTCGCCGGGCCAGCTCAATCCTTTTTCATGGAGGACTCTAATAGCGATTCAGAATCTCGGTGATCTTGAGGGTTTAATTCTAGGAGTGGAAGAGATTTTGTATTCCTACTTCGTTTGCCCAATGCATGTCGGAGAGAGCAGACTTTACCTTCATTCTCGCCACCGCACTCCTTATTTCCAGGAGATTCCAAAGAAAGACCGTAAGCGTCATCCAGATTTTGAAAGCGGCTGGACTGAGAAGTTTGCTTTTATGACTCTTCCTGGTTTTTCTTCAGTGTGACACTTAGCTGGTCTTAGGGGTTACATTATTTTGAGTCTTCTGATGTGTTTCTAAGTGTATTATTCTCTATGTTTTTGCAGATGTGTCGTGCCTGACTTCATCGGTGGGGAGGAAGACGATAGAGGGAGTTTTGAAGCTTCCTATCAAGCGTCGTCATATCCCTTTCCTAGTGAGCAAAGAAGTTCTGGAACGCTGCAGCATCTGCGGTAAGCATCTCCTTTATCCCTCTTCTCGTGAGCTGATGTTTTTTTGACTAAGCTCCAATGTGCTGTTCAGTTAACATGACGGGATCAACGGGAGAAGAAGCGTTACCGGCGTACAAGAAGGCCTTGGAAGCATTCTCGGCGAAGAAATCAGTCCCTAAGACCACTGTCCACGGCAGAGGCGATGATGATGATGTCCAGTTCATGAGGAGCAGTAAACGGAAGTTAGCTGCTAGCTCGACTCCTTCCTCCTCGAAGAAAAAGATGAAAAGCTCGGGACTAGCTCCTAAAACTTCTCCTTCATCTCAGGATGACCAGACCAAAGTCCTGACTAATCTCAACACCAAGGTCCTTGCTAGGGAGAAGGAGATCAGGGCTCTCCAGTTCTAGGTGAACAACCAGGAGGATGCTGGTGTTCTTGTAGCTTCTGAGAATGTCGCTCTGAGGGGACAGCTGGAAGAGCTGAGGGAGGAGATTTTTGGGATGAAGCATGCTGAGGAGACCTTTGATGCCGAGAAGGCCATGGTGGTGAATGGCGCTAAGGTAGTGGCTCGTTGGGACCAACAGACCGACAAGTGGAACCCGGCTGTGGAGTTCGAACAATATAAAGAGGTGAAGACGTCCGAAGCCCAGCTCCAGGGGCTCTCACCTCCTTCCTTTGATGATTAGCCATTATTTCCAGGGGACGATGCTGCTATGGGAGTTTCGGCACCTACTCCTACTGATGACCCCGAGGATTCTCCTTCAGCTTGACGTCCACCTCCCTTCTCTCTTTATGAATTTGGAAGTTTGTTCCCCCCGTTGGGCTTTTCTTTTTGGTGTGTTGTATCTTTCGGGATTTTAAGACTTGGATGGGCTTTCGTGCCTTTTTGTATGAATATCGGCCTTTCATGGCCTCTCATTTTTAAAATGCTTTTTGGATTTTAAAGTGCCCCGTACGGTTGACTCGTGTTTTGAGTAGCTTTCTTTGGTCGTGCTTCGCATTCCTTTGATAGGCCCTTGCTAACTAAGCTTGGAGGGATTTTTTATCGCATTATGCCCCTCTTAGATAGGCCACTGTCGATTTATAAGCTCGTAAATTTTCTCATGTCACATTTCTCCTCCCTTAGGTAGGTTAATAATGATATGAATGCTAAGGGGTCCTTGGACCCTGGTTTTTGACTCAGAAGCCATTCTGATAACCTGTGAGTGAACCCGAAGGTTACTATTTAAAACCCGGAGGTTGCTGCATGGAACCCGAAGGTTATCACTTAGAACCCGTATGTTAGCTTACTGAACCTTGAGGCTGCTATTGTCGAACCCAGGGGTTACTTGTAAAAATCTGAGGTTGAACTCGGAGGTTGCTTGTTTTAAACCCGGAGGTTGAACTCGGAGGTTGTTCATTTAAACCCGGAGGTTGTTTGTTTTAAACCTGGAGATTCTTTTCTTCGAGATTGTATTCCGCCTCCCTTGGGTAAGCTACTATCGATCTCGGCTTAGGATTCGTTTTCTGCCAGTCAGAAGTAGGCCACTATCGAGACCCTGTTATGTTGTACTCTGCTTTCTGCAGAAAGCCGCTCTCAGGCTTTTATTATTTGCTGGTGTGAGTCTACCTGGTGGAACGACTCATTCACCAAACTTTGCTACTTTCCACGTCTGGTCAAGTAGAAATTAATGTGTGCTCCCCGACTTTGCACTTTTTGCTCCCTGTATCAAACCTGAGGTTTACTGTACTTTGCAAATGTAATTCGTGCCCCTGCATCGTTCGTAGCACGTAGCGTTTTAAATGCAGAGTTAAACACATTTTGTACTAGAGACCCTGCACATAGTCAGGCTCGTGGCCTTTATGCAGGGACTTAGGTATTTTTAACAGCATACTCAAGCTTGTGCAAGCCCATTCTTGCTTAAGTCGTATACCCATAATTGTTTTAGTGAACAGATCACTTTGGATGAAAGGTTGGCCAGGATCGAAATTCCTTGGGAGCTGATCCAGCTCGTATGCCCCTTTAAGTATGTTGGTTTTTCCTTCTACTCTTTTAGCCGGAACTGTTAAAGAATTTTTGTGTACAAGCGATCCGTGCTCAGCTCTACAGAATGATAGGAGGAAGGAGACATGTCGTTGAGTGTATTCTCCTGCTTTGATAGTCGATAAACCAGAAGATCCTGCTCTTTGGATACTGCCATATGGGTATGGGCCAGTATATGTCGTCGGTGCCTTAGTAGCAGCAGGGGAGATTGGTCGTTAGACGGGGGCCGACTATCAATAGTGAAGATCGCAAGGTCTTTTTGATCTATGATCGATGGTTCCGACTACCAGGGTCAGTCCCTGGGTGCCTCCTGATCTGTAGTTGATGGTTCCGGCTACCAAGGTCGGTCTTTGGGTATCTACGCATGGGACCATTGAAGGTTTTTGGATTTATAGTTGCATACTTCAGTGGGGATTGCCTACGTACCCTTCAGTGAGGGATCAAGCCGTTCGTAGTGTATGTATATGGAGGCACGTAGCCTGGATGGGCACGTAGCCTTGGGAGCACGTGGCTCTGTAGTTGCTAGGAATCATCTGTTCTAGAGGGTACATGGCCGGAACAAATGGTAAACCTGTCGATATGCTGCAGTGAGCATGATGCGTCGATGTGCTTCAGTGAGCATGGAGGGACCCGGCTGATGAACTGGATATCGTGGCCTGAACCAAGAAGGAGAGTTGTAGACGTGCTGCAGTGAGCATGTAACTTCATCTTGTTGATACTAATCGCTGGGATCAGCCTATCATGGGTGTGTCGAAGAAGAGGGTCTTCTATGTGTCGAATCTTGCCTTGGCGGCTGTCGAGTTGATGAGCTCTGTTCATGGACGTCTCAGACTTCTTTCTTTCTTTAGGTTTAGAAACCAATATTCATAGTGGAGGTCGTGCCTCCCTCTTAGTATTTTGAAATATTCATTATATCCTTAAATAATATAATATTTTCTTTTTCTTAAGGGAGGTCATATGTATTGGAATACTTCATCTTTCTCTCAGATCTAGGTAGACACCTTCTTGCCCAAGCTGGTTACCTTTAAATGAAGATTTCCATTTATCCTAAGGCATGATAAATAACTCGGCCTGGAAGCCGGAAGCTGGAGGCAGGACCCAGAACCGGGGACATGGACCCATACCCGGAGGCATGAATCCGGAACCTGGAGGCAGGAACCTGGAGGCCGGAACCTGGAGTAATCTCTTCATGGAATATTTTTCCCCAACAGTTTGTCCCTTATTTTCTGGTTTCATGTTTAAAGGCAGGAAATAACATGGTTTTCTTCATAGGACTTCGTGAGTTGCACCGTAGTATCAAGTTCCTCGTTGAGTTTGGAGTAGGACATCGGATCATATCCTTGGCCACCAAACTTCCTTGTCGGCAGTGCTCAGATGTACTTGTGCTCAGTGTGAAAGGATCCGCAACCTGTTTGGAGATGTATGACCCGGAGAATGGACAAAAATACTTGATCCCATGAAGACACGTGGTAGACATGCTTCAATGGGCATGTGTTTGGTCTGTAGTTGTACCCTTGATTCCGATGACCTGGAAGTGGATAATCAGGAAGAACCACCACATAGGACCTAGTAAATGCTCTGAGGTCGGACATCACTGTCGCGCAGGATCAAGTTGAGCCTGTAAGACTTTCTTCTTCTCCTTTATAAGGATAAGACGCTGCCCCCATGGTGGGGATTGGTCGGAGTTGGCCGAAAGTTTGATGGAGAAGCCGGGAACGTCTGCATAGATGCTTCTGCTCATACCCCAGATGCTTCTGCTGCTCCTGTAGCTATACTCAGCCTTAGTTCAGGCATGACTTCAGTTTGTATTTCTTGAGGCTCTCTGATTCCATGAGTCGTGTGGAGGAGTGTATGGATTAGGACCCAAAAATTCTAAGAGGGAGAATCTTGGCGAGGCAAAGGATTAGGAGGATGAGGAGGTTAAATAAGACCCGGAGGCCGAAACTGAGGATCCTCATGCTTGATTCTACTGGCCTTACTTGCCCCTCTTGAGCTTGCAAAAGCTGTAATGAACTTTTATTCAGGTCTTCGTACCGGTCTCCTTACTGCGTTTAGCATTCTTGATGCTCCTTGAGGTTTTGATGTTATAGCTGTAGCTTCTTGCGTTATCTCCGGATTGTACCCTGACCTTCGGCAGAGGGACGTTCGGCATGTTCGTCTTGGTACTGGGAGATAACATAGTTGATTCTTGGTACCGGAGTAGAACTTTTAGACATGTTGTTTGCGGTGAGCAGTAGTGCCCATGCCGAATAAAGAAGGTGGAACCATTAGTTGAACTCTGCGATTGATTCTTGGCAGCTCTCAACTATGTAATATTGCAATCTGCCCCCGGAGGTAGGCTACAATCAATGCTAGGATGACCTTGTGTCGTGCTTTCTTGGAACTCGGAGGATCCTTGGCATGTTTTCCCATAATGTGAAGATTTAGAGATACATCCTTATGAAACTCATGGCTCGTGGATGCGATTCTTCATAAATCGGAGGTTGTATGGGCTTTCGTCCAGGAACGCAGAGACTGGATGGATTTTCGTCCAGAAACCCGGAGGCTGGATGGACTTTCGTCTAGGAACCCGGAGGCTGGATGGAATTTTGTCCTGGAATCCGGAGACTGGATGGACTATCGTCCTGGACCCCGGAGGCTGGTTGAACTTTTGTCCAGGAAACTGATGGTTGTGTGGACCTTCAAGGGGACCTTCTAGTATATCTTTTTGACTCGAAGTCACCTCCGTAGGGTAGACTCTGGTTGATTGCTAGGTAGGCTCTTTGGAGCAGTGTCTTCCTTTATCAAAACCTAGGAACGTCTTCCAATGCGTCGTCCAGCTACCCTTGGGAAGACTTAAAGACGAAACCAGATGTGTTAGGTTCGTGAACTTGGAGTATAGGGATGCATCACATTCCACCTCCCGTAGATGGGTTACTCGTGAATTTTCCCAAGAGATAGCAGGTCTCTCTTATGGACCCGGAGATTCAATAGCTAAATCCTGGGATCGAATGAAACTATGGTATTGCTTCAGAACCCGGAGATGTTGTTGGGACCCAGAGGTGTCGTTGGGATCCGAAGGTCGTTTCTGAAGCCCGGAGGCTGCCCTAGACCCGAAGGTCTCGTTTAGAACCCGAAGGTTGAGTAAGGACCCGGAGCTCGTTTGGGAACCCAGAGGTTCCTTCGGACCCTAAGGTCGTATTTAGGACTCGGAGATCGTTTTGAACCCGGAGGTTTCTTTTGGACCCGGAGGTCGTTTTGAACCCGAAGGTTGCTCTAGACCCGGAGGTGGTTTTGAACCCGAAGGTTTTTTTTGGACCCGGAGGTCGTTTTGAACCTGGAGGTTGCTCTAGAGCCGGTGGTCGTTTTGAACCCAGAGGTTTCTTTTGGACCCATAGGTCATTTTGAACCCGGAGGTTACTCTAGACCCGGAGGTTGTTTTGAACCCGGAGGTTTCTTTTGGACCCGAAGGTCGTTTTGAACTCGGAGGTTGCTCTAGACCCGAAGGTCTTTTTGAACCCAGAGGTTTCTTTTGGACCCAGAGGTCATTTTGAACCCGAAGGTTGCTCTAGATCCGGAGGTCGTTTTGAACCCGGAGGTTTCTTTTGGACCCGGAGGTCGTTTTGAACCCGTGGTTATATAAGAGCCTGGAGGTTTACCTTTTCCAGGCCCTGAGATCTTTTCAGGACCCGAAGACTGCTTGGGGACCCAAAGATTCTTAATAACGGGGTTCTGATCTAATAACCATGAGGTTATCTTTAGACCCGAAGTTCGTAAGAACCCGAAATATTTGTTTTCGCAGGGACCGTGTACGCCGCCTTCCTAGGCAAAACTACTACCGGTACCTGTTTGGATTTCGCATTCTGCCGCTCGGAAGCTGGCTACTATCGAGTTGCTATGCTGTATTCTATTTCTGCAGGAAGTCACTAACATGATTAGAGGGTGCTGGTATGGGTGTAATGACCAAAGTGCCAGACTTTGATGCTTTCCACGTCTGGATAAGCAGAGATTATGAGGTGCTCCCGGACTTTTGCACTTTTTCTCCATGTATTTCCCAGTACTTTTGCAATAATTATACCATGTGTTCCCCGTATTGTATAGTACATAGCGTTTTAATACATGTACTTTTCACATTGGTACTCTAGGGACCCCAATGTGCCTTAGGCTGCACAGGGGTTTTAGGTAGTTATGACAGCATACTCAGACTTGCGCAGACCGATTCCTGCTTTATGTCTCATACCCATTGTTGCTCCCTGTCCAAACTCTGAGTTTGAATATAGTACTTTGCGTTTGTACATATGCCTCTTGCGTTGTTGCAGGAATTAGCATGTTTCGTACGATGCTCCCTGCGTAAGAGTACACGTGTAAGCTCCTTATGCAGTACTTTGCATGTTATGTAATATGCTCCCTGCCTGAGAGTAAGCGTGTAAGCTCCCCAGGCTGTACTTTGCATTATATGTAATATGCTCCCTGCCTGAGAGTGAGCGTGTAAGCTCCTCAGACAGTACTTTGCATTATATGTAATATGGTCCCTGCCTGAGAGTGAGCGTGTAACTCCTCAGGCAGTACTTTGCATTATATGTAATATGCTCCCTGCCTGAGAGTGAGTGTGTAAGCTCCTCAGGCAGTACTTTGCATTTGATACCACTCAAACTACCCTAAGGAGTGATTTATACTCTCAAATAAGAGGTCGAGTTGTAGTATTTAGGGATCGAATTCATAGGGAGCTAGGGAACCTAAGAAATCTAATATGATTTGTTAAGCATGATGTTTTAATGATTTAAATGTAAATTGCAGTTTTAATCAAGCAAGTGTTTGCTCTATTGATTGGTTAAGGTTATGGTGCTTAAAAGGAAATAGCTAAACTTAGGGTTTTTATTCAGGAAACTTGGGATTATAATCCTACAGATGCCTAATGAGTTGCATGCATGATAATGAAAATCTCAATTACTTAGTCAACAAGTCTATTAGCTTTCGCATGTTTGGACTTGTCTATTAACAAGATCTAATGATCTCAACTATCGTTTGTCGATCAATTAGAAAGTGTCAATCGATGATCCTATAGAGATATCGATCGATTCACCTTTCGCTCCGCTGATCGATTATTCAATAATGATATCGATCGACGCGCTTCTAGTTAAGCTTTATGCGCGGGTTGAATGGTAGCTTACTAAGCCCACTAGATCAGCTCTCGCCTTACTCATAGCAAGAAACTTAGCTCAGTTAGAATGTTT
>NC_027750.1:43509362-43509886 GCF_000695525.1 Brassica oleracea var. oleracea
CTTGTGCACGTTCGTCTGGTAATCGGGTGCCAGTCATGGAAACAGAGCATGTCGAGAATAATGCCTCAGAGTTTCTAAGTGCCGAGAGTTCTGAGTCTAAAAAGTTGTCCCTCATGCCTCTCGCCTAGGACTCCTTATATACTCGCTCCTAGGTCGGTTTACGCTTTTCCCCTTCTGCCCTTAAGCCGTCATAGACTAAAAATGGAGATATTCCATTTTTCCCGATCTTCGTAATCATCTTCAAAATTTCGTATTTATCTGCGGAAACTTGACATTTATCTTTCCTTGCGAACCAAGCGTAAGCCGTCCCACGGTTTACGGGCTGCTGGTTAAGAAATCATAAGGTGGAGTTCGAGTCATGCCTTAGGTCCCTTTGGGCCGTCTTTCAACTTGAAGCGTTTATTACGACTTATTTCGATAAAAACAAACTTTCTGCGGTTTTTATCGTAAAGATTGATTGATGACTTCAAATGGCGGAAAAATGAAATGGGTTCGCTACGGTCTTCGGGAGACAGCATCGAAGG
>NC_027750.1:43509986-43512223 GCF_000695525.1 Brassica oleracea var. oleracea
GGTTCGCTACGGTCTTCGGGAGACAGCATCGAAGGGTATACGAGAATGCATGGATTCATGTCGTATCGACGTTTCGGAAGAGCTGCTCGGTCGCTACGTAGCGACCGAGAGAGACGAATGCTCGGTCGCTACGTTGCGACCGAGCTTGGCTCGAGCCCGGTCGCAACGAAATGATCGGGCGGGAGGGACGCTCGGTCGCTATGTAGCGACCGTGCGACCTTTTTCGGGCTTTTCTCCAATGTCTCGTGTTTCTTCCGCAGGGCTCTTCGTAAGAATAAATCTTTTCCGAAGATTTATTTTTCGTAAAAACGTTCATGCCGATTTTTACGGACTTTCAGACATTGATTCCGTCGTGACCGATTTTGACCCCAACAGTTAGCCCCCCAGCTTGTTAGAAATATGAGCTTCTAGCGTGAGGTTCTAGCGAGTGGCTTGGCAAGTTAGGCAAGCTAGGTGAGTTAGGCGGAATTTATGGTCGAAAAGGTCCGTGGTAGGTGGTCTTCTCGCTCTTCTAAAAGTAGAACGCGGGGCTGCGCCTTATGACGGCTGCCTACGTACCCTTGTTGAAGGGATAAAGCCTTTCGTAGTTCGTCGTGGAGTTAAGGTTCTTTTGACTAGTTTTCCAGCGAGACCTTTACGGTCTGGTTTTTATGTAGAGGTTATCAGGCGTGTTGCTGCCGATGGCATTTTATATGGGTGTAGAAGGAAGACTACGAGTTGTCATCTCATAATCTAACTCTGTGTGAACTGCTATATCCGTGATCTTTTTCAAGAGTTTTCCGCAGTGGGTAAACTTGCGGGATTTTTAAAGACGCTCGAATATTGGCAAAGAGACAAATTTTTGGATCTCGTATCAAGGTTTTTGATACTATGCCTAGAGATGTTAGAGATCAGTGCGCTGGGTTTAGGGCAAGACCTAGGTTTACTCCTGGTTTTAGAGGGTGCGATGACTAATTCGGCATACGTATCCCGTTTCAGTTTCATCCTGATTCCATACCGATTTGAAGTCCGCGATAGGTTCTCGGCTTATATGACTTGTATGGTTGGAACCGAGCATCTCTCCAAGGACAATTTTTAAGCCTCCTGGAAGTGCTGACCAAAAATTTTGGGTTTCTTTTATAGCGCTATTATCCTTGTGTCGGATGTACGAGAGTCATCTCTACGAGATGGCTAAGTCTGTTTAGGACGTTAAGAGTTTGTTGTGAGAAATTACCGTTTCGAGTCTTCGCGAAGGATATGTTTTGAGAAGATGTTAGTGAGTATGACTGTATGGTCTTCCAAGAAAGTGTTTTTATCGAGGAGGGAAATTTCGTCGAAGAACGAATCTTCAGGCGTCTGCGACGTCTCGCGATGCTGAAGATTTGTTATTCTTTCGTATGCCGCATTTCGTGCTTGAAATGTTCGCGGGCTTGAAGATGTTTCGCGATGTTGCAAGGGATTAGTCTTAGCCCTGCGTTTGGGAAACATTATGGTTTGACTACGGATGTTCGCAGCCGAATTGTTGTTCCTGTTTGGATTTGATTTGCGATTGAGGAGTTAGGACCAAGGGGTCGCGTAAATTTGTCCCCGGAAAGAGGCATCCTCCTATACCGTGCTTTGTGTGGTGTTGGCCTTTCGAGATTTCTTTCGTGTCTATTTTTGGATGTTCCGTATAGCTATAGGAGCTCTGTTACGAGTTTTCCTTACATGCCGCATTTTACGAGTAAAACACAGCGGACTTAAAGTGAATCATTGTATATGGAACTTGGTCGATTTTTGACAAGTGGAACCTTTCCGTTAACTGTTTGGTTGTTAGGACTGAGTTTTGTTATGACGAATTTACCGTATGATTCCCGTTTTTGGGTGGTACGATAATTGTTTGTGTAATCATTACTTGGCGTTTCAAAACAAATTCTTGATTACCGTTTGGCCGTCAAGTTATTGGAGCGGTGGTCGCTCAATTGTTTTGGCTTTGCATGAAGGTTGTGCTCAGCTTTATAGCCAAGGACGTTGTTGCCAAAGGATTAGACCATGACACTTTCATGCTGTCAATAAGGTCAAGTCGGTTAGAATCGTCCTTAAAGGAGTTGCTGTAACCTAGTTCGGCTTCGAAGGAAAGGCGTAATTGGGCGAGTGACGAATGGCGTTTATCGAGACTAATAGGCCGAGTATGCCCATGGTGGTAGAAAACGTTTTTCCACTTTAGGGTTAATTTATACAATGAAAGTTTCGTATAATGTTTCCTTTATTCGTATGGA
>NC_027750.1:43513227-43514331 GCF_000695525.1 Brassica oleracea var. oleracea
ATACGAGTATAGTATACGCACCTACTCCGTCCCTTTTTTCTCGAGGAATAGAATGATCGACAGTCCGAGTCGGTTTGAAGACGACGCTTGGACTGTGATTTGGTTGTTTCCAGGTTCAAGACTTGGAATATGTCGGTTCCGAGAGAATTGCCAGAAACGAATTGGTTTTAAGACGACGTTCATGTCTCTAGTTTTTTTCTCTCCTTAGAAAGCGAGCTTGATATGCGCGGCGATCGTTTCTCGATTTTCGGAGAGTTTAGATCGGTTTGCAAGATCTGGACGAACAGTTATGGGACAATATATCAAGACAGGAAAAATCACCTAAGACTTACTTCGCTAGACAATCCACAACTTAGTTCGCTAGACTATCCACCTAGGTTTTACGTTCCCTGAAGTTCTATGGCAGTCTCAAAGGCGTTTTTATTTCTTAGTAATTTCCTACGAAAACTCCAAGTCTGATTTCAAAAATTTCAAGTCGCAAATACCTTAGTTCTCTCGAAGATGCAATTTTGTCTCTTCTCTTGTGTATGTTCGCCTTTTTCGATATTGGTGTTTATCCTTTGAAACTTGACATTTATCTTCCGAACTTGACTGATACGAAGTCAATAAAAAGGTTCAACATAATCGTATAGTTGAGGTGGCTAAGGTGTTAAGTTAACCGTTGCCGCATTATACGATTAATCTGAATCCACGCGAGAAAACTAGTATTTGCGGGTTTTTTTTTTTTTATCGTAAAGTTTCAATGGTAACTCCAATCGAGACGAAACAAGAGACGTTTCGATCGAGATTTGAAGGAGAACACAAAGATGGAGGTAAGGGCGAGTAGGAGCAAGCGAAGGAGTTTAGACGAGTCTTATTTGTTTTCGTCGTAAAATCTCAACGGAAACTCCGATTGAGACGAAACGAAAAGCGCTTCGATCGGGATTCAAAAGAGAACAGTAAGGAGGAGATTTTTGAGGCCTGACAGGTCGCTAAGTAGCGAGCTGGATGTCTGACAGGTCGCTATGTAGCGAGTAGAAGTAAGACAAGAAGAGTCCTACTTGTTTTCGACGTAAAATCTCAACGGAAACTCTGATTGAGACGAAACGGAAAGCGTTTCGATGA
>NC_027750.1:43514442-43514627 GCF_000695525.1 Brassica oleracea var. oleracea
ATTTGTTTTCGTCGTAAAATCTCAACGGAAACTCCGATTGAGACGAAACGAAAAGAGTTACGATGAGGATTCAAAACAGAACGCAAAGGAGGACCCTTTTTAGGCCTGACATGTCGCTACGTATCGAGTGGAGAGTTGACTTGAGTTCGGTCGCTACGTAGCGACCGAGCTGTGTGCGTGCTCGG
>NC_027750.1:43514811-43515344 GCF_000695525.1 Brassica oleracea var. oleracea
AATGAGCCAAACTTACGGGGTTTGATAAGATTTATCGTTTCCCTTTGTGTTTAAAAAGAGAAATCGCGAGCTCGTTTCATTGCACTTCCTGTGGCGAAAAGTCGCAGCAAGGTTTTTGATTTTCTCAAGAACTGTGGCGTTTGTATAGGCGTTGGCCATAGGCGCAGAGGCGGCTGGAGTTTTCTTACAAGCGTTGTTGCAAACTGCGATTTTCTCTTTCGTATTTCCAGACATTGTCTTGATCAAGCGTTTTGCGGCTATGAGTTAGAGTAATCCGTACCTCCCCTCCTACTAGCGCCAAACTGTGGGAACTGAAATTCGCACTGTCGATTTACATTTAAATTAGGAAACTAGGAAAACCCTAATTTCCCAGAGGTCCCGGATCTCTGCGAGAGCCAACGGCAAGTGACCAAATATATGCGGAAATCATGAAATGATAGCAAACGAGTTTAGAGAAAACAGTAGATCTTATTTCGAGTCTGCGTGAGAGCGTTGCGATCATTACAAGAGATCATAAAAGCTTTGGCCGAGAA
>NC_027750.1:43515529-43526005 GCF_000695525.1 Brassica oleracea var. oleracea
ATCTTCAAAATTTCGTATTTATCTGCGGAAACTTGACATTTATCTTTCCTTGCGAACCAAGCGTAAACCGTCCCACGGTTTACGGGCTGCTGGTTAAGAAATCGTAAGGTGGGCTTCGAGTCATGCCTTAGGTCCCTTTGGGCCGTCTTTCGACTTGAAGCGTTTATCACGACTACTTTCGATAAAAAAAAACTTTCTGCGGTTTTTATCGTAAAGTTTGATTGATGACTTCAAATGGCGGAAAACATGAAATGGGTTCGCTACGGTCTTCGGGAGACAGCATCGAAGGGTAGACGAGAATGCATGGATTCATGTCGTATCGACGTTTCGGAAGAGCTCGGTCGCTGCGTAGCGACCGAGCGAGACGGACACTCGGTCGCTACGTAGCGACCGAGCTTGGCTGGAGCGCTACGTAGCGACCGAGCTTGGCTCGAGCTCGGTCGCTACGTAGCGACTGTGCGACTCTTTTCCGAAGATTTATCTTTCGTAAAAACGTTCATGCCGATTTTACGGACTTTCAGACATTGATTCCTTCGTGACCGATTTTGACCGCAACATTGCCTTTCTCATAGCAAGACACTTAGCTCAGTTAGAATGTTTTCAGGATGAGAATGAAGCTCTCGCTTTTTTCTATCAATCCTAGGGCAAGTTCTAGGTAGCTAATCTAGAGACATGCGTTAATGAACAATCCTAATGACAATTACCACAACTAAGCAATCTATTGTTGGGGCTAATCCCTCCAAACCTATTTAAACCCTAAAATCTAACAATGGAACTACTCAGACATGACTAAGCAATTCATAACATCAATTAGGTAAGAAAACTTCATTTGAATAGTAAATAGATATTAATGGAGTTCCAATCACAAATTATAACTTTGGATCTTCTCTCCAATCTATCAAAATCCTAGAAAACCTTGTTGTGAAAATAATAAAATAAGAAAGCACACTTTGCCTCTAACATGGTGGCAAAGCTTATATAATTAGGTTAAAAGTCGTCAGGGGTAATCTTGTAAATTGGTGAAGACTTGGGCTTCAAGTTGGCTGTGACCAACCGGGCTTTCTGCGCGCTTTGCTGTCTATCGATGTCAAGACATGAACATTGATCGATTATTCCTCTTCAATATCGACCGAAGGTCGAGCTCGATGGTCATCTTGGGTGCTTAATCCAAATATCTCCAAAATGCTCCAAAATCATCACTTATCTACATATCACTTCTGATCCTATAAATATTCTAAATAGACTCTATAATATAATAATTAGTAGTTAAAACACTTATAAACCATGGATAAAAGTGGGTCAAATCCTTGGTCTATCAACTCCCCCAGACTTACCTTTTTGCTTGTCCTCAAGCAAAACAAACAGGCAATCTCTCTGAAAGAGGTTTGAAAACAGCAGGGACTCACATGATTTAAAACTTAGAATCATCACCTCTACAATATTGCAATCAACATCTAAAAAGTCCTAATCACAAAAGCACATTATACCATATCCTAGCTTAGCAACCAAATTGATATAGCCAACAACTTAGCAAATCTTGTCTGACATTCCCCTCTACCAACCTTATTTCTTAGCATAAATAAAAGTGTAGGCTTTACCTTGGGGGTATTGATCACAGGATGCAAAGACTTTCAAACAAGTACCTGGACCTGCAGATAAACATTAGTTCTTATCCTCTCTCTCTACTAATTTTATCTGTTAGTCAAAATCTGCTTATATTTGCAAGATCATTGACCAAGATTGGACAGGCTTCCATGAATCAAGCCTTAATGGTGGTTGCCACCAAGTCCTGTTCACTTCTTTTTGACCTATATCCTAGGATTATTTGTGAAGCAAGCCTTAATGGTTGTAGCCACCAAGTCTTGTTCGAATTTCTTCCTAATAAATCTCTACTAGATATATATTATAATATTTTTTTTTTTACTATCTATCTATCTATAATTCGAAAAGAGAGAGAAAGGGTGATAAATCTATCTACACAAGGCTTTACCTTCCAGACTTATTTGAAGAATCCGATCCCATGTATACAAAGCCCCAAGACAACCAGTTGTGTCAAGTTTAGTGTTGGAGGTCAACTTTGGTTCCTTCAAAAAATCTCAGCAAGTGTGCATTGTTGACAGGTTGATCCACTTTAGTATCTTTAGTACTATCTGCAATCAGTAAGTCTAGAATGATGCTAAAGAATGGTTAGATAACAAACAAAAATCTAAAAGTTCATTATCCCCTTCTTGACTCAATAAAAAAAATTTGAAAACTGTTTTAATAAGACTCATAAATAAATTACTATTAGTAAACCTCCTCTTAGACTTAAACTACACTGTCCCTAGTGTAAATTCAGTCGGAGTTATGGTGATAACTAAATCATAAGGACTCAATGTAACAAGTTAGAACGATATACCAGACCGGAATGGATGTCGACCGATGTAAGGATGCTGATATCAGTCGCGGAAAGAAAGCCAATGTCAATCGATGTCGACAGCTTCTCGTCGGTTGATACTCACGGCAATCGTTTACTCGGATTTTTTTTTATGACCTGCAATAATTAAAAACCAACATAAATAGTATATTAATAAAAACTAAATAAATATTACCTAATAGTGGGTTGTCTCTCACTCAGCGCTTTGTTATAGTCATTTAGCTTGACTTTTGGAGGTGATTGGGCTAGTAGTGTTGAAATCTGGAAATTGTTGGAAAACAAGTATCCATCTCTTCTCTGCGCATGTTGAACCATGTACCAGTGAAGTATCTCATTGTTGCAGTTGTGTTTTCTATTCTCTGCAATCTATCTTCAAGACTCTCAAGGTTGAACTGATGTCTTCTAAGTGTGGCGTAAGTGTCAGCTGAGATCTCCTCTCCATGGTAATGTGTGTCAGACATGTCTGATTTCACCTTTTGTGCTAGCGGGCCTCGGTTTGTAGCTTCGTCGACCGATGTCTGTTGGTGGGGTCAAAATCGGTCACATCAATGTCTCAAAGTCCGTAAAAATCAGCATGAACGTTTTTACGAAAAGTAATCTTCGTAAAGAAATCTTTACGAAGAGCGTCGCGGTAAAATCTTGTTCAAATCTCAATCGAACCACTAAATACCGATTGTTCGAAGGCAAAGGACATGTATCCAAATCGGCCACGGACAAGCTACGTAGCGACCGAGCTCAAGCCAAGCTCGGTCGCTACAAACACGGCTCGATCGCTACAAGCTCAAGTATGGCCATCGGACCACGCACAAGCCAAGCTCGGTCGCTACGCACACGGCTCGGTCGCTACGTAGCGACCGAGAACGCACACGGCTGGGTCGCTACTTAGCGACCAAGCTCAAGCCAAGCTCGGTCGCTACATAGCGACCGAGCATGAACACGGCTCGGTCACTACGTAGCGACCGAGCACGAACACGACTAGCGACCGAGCATGCACACGGCTTGGTCGCTACGTAGCGACCAAATTGGAATATCTCCATTTTTGAGCTATGACGGTTTAAGGGCAGAAGGAGAAAGCCGCAAACCAACCTAGGAGCAAGTATATAAGGAGTCCTAGGTGAGAGGCAAAGGGGATGGGAGACACAGTAAACTCTCGGCATTTAGAAAACTTGTGGCATTATTCTCAACATGCTCTGTTTCTATGACTGGCACCCGATTACCAGACGAACGCCATAAGCAGTTCGATCTCTTGGTTCACTCTTGAACTACGTTCAGCTTGATCCTCGAAAGTGGTACGTAGGCAGCCTTTCATAAGGTTCAGTCCAAAATCAATCAAAACCATTTTAATACCTTTTTCGTCTTCTGTTATCGAGCTGCGACTCAACTATGTTTAAGGTTTTAGGTTGCTTGAACTAGGTAATTCGCTGACAGCTCTTGCGGCCGAAGCTTTTATAATCTCTTCTAATGATCGCAACGCTCTTACGCGGATTCGAAATAAGATCTACCTTTTCCATAAATTCGTTTTGTTATTGTTTCATATTTTCCACATTTATTTGGTCACTTGTCGTTTTCTCTCGCAGAGAATCCGGGACCTCAGGGAAATTTAGGGTTTCCTGACTTTCCTCCGATTACGGAAATCGACGGTGTGTATTTCGGTTCCCACATCTGTCTACGAATGTCGGTCGATATGTTGTTGCGTCTGTCGATCGATGCGGTTGCTTTTGGTCGACGGGCAATGTAACTTTGAATCTCCACCAATTCCCCTTGTATAGCTTCAATCTTTGAGGTCAAAACACTAATGCTAAGATCCACTGGAAAATAGATGTCATTACATCTCCCATCAAGCCTCTCTTCTGTAGTATCCAGAGCTCTATAGATCTCTGCTACCAACTGATCTATCTCTTCTCTGGTGTGAAAATCTTGTTGAGACTTCCTCGGAGGTGAGTGTGGTGGACTGCTGTCGACCGATGCTGGTAAGCGACGGTCGATCGATGTTGGTAAGAGACTATCGATCGATGCATGTTGTCTTCTGTCGATCGAAGTATGGCGAGAAGCGTCGGTCGCTCGCTGAATTTTGGCTATGTCTTGCCTCATCTCTTCCATGCATGTAGTTAACCAACCGATGCAATGATTCAGTGGATGGTAGACAACATCAAGCTTCATCTGGAAATCACCTTCATACTTCTATTGGGCTCCACAGACTCCATAAAACATCTCATTGATCTCGTCCTTGGTGTAGATCTCTGGTACCAGCTTGTTCTGTGTGAATAAGCGAGCAAGTTCAAGAAGACATATGTAGCTTGGCTCCTCTCTCAAAGCTCTTTCCAGAAGTCTTCTGATATCTCTATTGTGAACACGAATGGTGCGTCCCTCTAGATCTCTGGCGTATCCCTGATCATCTCTGTAGACTCCATACTCATTTTTCTCTTCCCAGTAGAAGTTCCTGATACCGTAGAAGTCAAAGGCCCTTCTGCCAAATTTTGGACGTCTGTCGACCGATTTTGGGACGTCAACATGAATCGATGGTCGAGTGGGGTGGCGAGACTTTTGTTTGAAGCTTTTGTCTATGCCACCAGCTATGTCACAGAACTCTTTTGTATCCTTCTGTTGGTATTCTGGAGTGTTGCGTTGATGTACGAACAAATTTTCTGCTCCATTGGCTGTCTGAAGGATGTCTGCAATATCTTTTCGAGATACGTTCAGTATACGTCTGTCTATTGCTCTTGCGTAGCCATCTGGGTCCCTGAAAAACACCAAATTCGTCTGGAGTTAGATACTCGTTATCAAATTTCTCTTTTTCGCTTACAGTGGTGTTTGGTTTAGAGCGGATGTCGATCGATGTTGTATGAGAAACGTCGATCGATGTTGGATGAGTGATGTCGATCGATGGACGGCTTGCTCTGTCGATCGGATGGCTGGATGGTGTTCTTCGCCAAGCAGCTTCTGATCGAAGTTGATCTGTTTCATCGTGTCTTTGCATGTTGAGAAGTTCCTCATATGTGAAACCTTCATGTAGTTCGTCTTTTCCTGGCTCATACATTGTTGTTTCTACAACATGGCTTTCATGATGGTGATCATCTTCCCAACTGCCAATCGAGTAGTCTCCTTCTCGCACACGGTCGACTTGTCGATCGATGAGTAGTTGGCTATGTCGGTGGATTCTTGTTTCCGGTTTTTCTGATTAGGTTGAGTGTCGATCGATGTTGAGCCTGTTATGTTGATCGATGGTACATTCCTTTTCCTACAAGAATGATGTAGAAGTGTATCTTCCTCATCAAGGATGGCTTTGTACGCAGTAGCTTGTTCATCCTCATAGTCTTCATCATACTCTTCTGTATGCATGTTTAGTCTGGTGTATGCGGCAATAGTAGGGTTGTAGTAGTCGTTCTCTCAATTATCTGGACTACTATCGACCGATTCTTCCTGTAGTGTGTCGGTTTATTTCTGATGGACACTGTCGATCAATGTTGCAGTGTGAGTTTCGATCGACGTCGAGTATTCTGTCTCGTATTCCACTCCACAGTGGCAAGCTGCAATGATTTGTGGATCATTGATCCTTCTGGAGGACATTTGTGACTTCTTGACTAGATTGGGGTCACTGTGGGTATGAGAATCTATGAGCGTCAAGCACAAATGATTGGATTGCAGGTTGCACACTACTCCTACTGTTGACAAGAAGGCTCTCCCAAGAAATAGTGAAGAGTTCCAGTTTAGCTTGATGTCCAGGACATGGAAATCAACTGGAACTAGGGCACCAATCTGTACCTCTAGGTCTCTCACAATTCCTCCTGAATTCCTCTGAGAACAGTCCACAAAAGTGAACAATTCGTTGGAAGGCTCCACCTGAAGACCCAGATGGTCTGCCATAACCCTAGGTAAGATGCTGACTGATGCTCCTGTGTCGCACAAGGCAAGTGGGAACTCAATACCCTTCACCGTGCATGGTATTGCGAATTGCCCAGGATCACTCTTCTTCTTCAATGTAACCCTCTTCCTCATCTTTTCTCTAGCTTCACAGAACATTCTCTTGATGTCTTCTTCTTTCTCCCTTGTCTCTCTGAAGAACATCCACAATCCGTGAGTATAATAAGCTTCCTCGAATGGCTTATCTAGAGGAATCCTGAAGACTCTTTTTCGGAAACTTTCCTTTTCCTTATCATTGGCCCCCTCTTCAGATGCTTCTCCACTTTTTCCTTTCTTTTCCTTAGGATTCTTCCCATAGGAACCCTATCGACTTCCATCGAATCTTCTCCATCATTTGAAGGTATCCTGACGGTATCTGGTGGGTTTTCTAAATGTTTGGGTTTGGGCCTGAATGCGTTAAAACGTGCAACATCTATCTTTGGCATCTGCACTCGGTACATAATAGGTGCTCGTCGATCGATGGGCGCTGGAGGTTGTCGATCGATGTCGAGATCTGTTTGTCGATCGATGGGGGTAGCAGCATGTCGAGCGATTCTTACGTTATCAGGGTTGGACGGATGTTGGTGTTTTGCTGCGAACTCCTCATGAGTTAGAATCCTCACGGCATTGGAAAATGCGGTTGACTCCGTAGGTGTCATCAATCGATGCTCTGGAGATCCTGTCGATCGATTTGGACTGGGGACCGTCGATCGATGTGCATAGTCTGGCGTCGATCTACACCAGTGCGATCCGCCAAAGCTCATCAGACTTTCCACTTCGAAATCTCCTTCTTGCAGCTTCTCTTCCTTCACCACTTGCCAGAAATCATCCCCAATGATGGCATTCACGTGGTGTTTCGTCACATCATCTCCTACCCTTCTTGTCAAGGCTTCCTGCCTCGTAACAAATTCTCTTGTCTGAACAACCTGCATCTACAGCTTCTTCACATGGGTGCTCAAAGTTTCAAACTTTGTGTTTTGGTTGGTGTAGACAGAATCAATCTTCCCATTGAAGTCCAGTGTCATGCGCTGATGTGCCTCAAGAACCCTATCAAGCATCTCTTCAGTCTTGCTCTCTTGAGTAGGCGGCGGTGGCTTCTGGTAGTAGGAATTTCCATAACTCCTGTTGTTGCTGTAGTTGTTGCTGTAGGATTTCTTGTACTGCGAACTCTGGTTGAAATTACCCCTATTTCCATAAGAATTTCTGTTTCCACCCTGGTTTCCAGAATCTTGGAATCCAGTTACACCAATGAAGTTCACCTCTTCTTCTTCCTCTGCTCTACCCTCTGTGTCTACAGCTTCTGCATCTTCAACCATGCAGACCTGCTTCCTAAGAAGCTTGTGAACACTGTCCAGCTTTGCCTTCACCTCATCCATCTGATCATTCCCAAGGATAGTGGCAGACTTTTTTCTATCAAAATCAGTGTTCTTGGTGATGTTGCTAGATGCTAGGTTTTCAATGACCTTCACTGCCTCCTCTGGATTCCTGGTGTTGAAGTTCCCATTGCTGGGAGCATCAAGAGCCATCTGGTACTGCACCGTGATGCCTCTGTAGAAAGTACTGAGCAGTTGTCAAGATAACACTGATGCTTTCCAACTAAAACACGGAAGGAAAACGTGTTGGTTTGACTGTCACAGGAGATTCCTACCAGCTGATCATCCATATCGTAGGAGTAGGAATTTGTTTACGAAGAACAAGAGGCTGTTTGACAGTCCACCTCCGGAAATTTGTGGGAAAGATTTGAAGACACAACTAAGAGATTTTGGCATAGGAGATAATCCTCAGGGACTCCCTTGACTTTAATAGCATATATCAGATCCTCGAACCTCTCCAGATGGTCCATAGGATGCTCGTGAGTAAATCCATGGTAGGGTATCTGTCCCACGAGTGTGTAGTACTGCGCCTTCAACTCGAAATCCCTCGGAATAGTGGGAGGACGAATGGCTGATCTGTTGGTGTAGAACTTATCTGGACGGTTGTAGTCAGCCAATGTTTTGGTCACGCAGCCTCATCTACTAGCAGAGTAGTTCCTGTAGCATTAGCATCAGACTCAGGAATTGCATCCCCCTGAGCATTTATCCTCTGACCTGCTGATATACCATGGATTTGACCCATTTTCACCCATGGTATATAAGTATTTTACTATATATATACTATATATTCTATCCTATTATGTATGTTTTCAGGTTCAGAAGTATCTTTGAGTAAAGTGATGATTATGGAGCATTTAGGAGCTTAAAAGATATTTCATCCGAGCTGACCATCAGAGGTCGATACACAGAAGACAAAATCGATCGATGTACATCCTGTACCATCGATCGATGTAGAGACGCGGAGCGCGCAACTTGGTTCCAGCCGACTTTAAACCCAAGACTTCACCAAATTACAAAATTACCCTGAAGAGTTTTTAGCCTAATAGTTATATTCTTGCGTAAGTGTTAGGAGGCAAGGGAGACAGTTTTACAGTGTTTTTCAGCCACCATTGTATTCTTAGGAGAGAAGATCATAGAGAGATTTGTGACTGGAACTCCATTGATTCATCGATTCTATTCTATGAAGTTTTTATCTATATTTTGTTTTATGAATTGCTTAGCTATGTCTGAGTAGTTTACTTGTTAGATTCAGGGTTCAAATAGGTTAGAGGGATTAGCCCCAACTAGAGAATTGCTAAGTTGTGGTATTCATTGATAGATTGTTCTTACTGCTTATTTTAGCCTTGCTACCTAGAACATGAACCTAGGAATCTGCATGAGTCAAGCATCCTTGACCAACCTGTCCTGAATCTAGTCTATCATACTAGGAGTGCTAGAAAAAGGCTAACCGCTGATCTAGAAAGCCAGTGAGCATTATCAACCTGCGCCTAGGGGTTAGCTAGAAGCATCTGTCGATATTGTCTTCTGACAATCGATCGATATTGTCTTCTGACAATCGATCGATATTGAAAGGTGTATCGATCGATATCCCTATAGGATCATCGATTGACACTTTCTTGTGATCAAAAGACTAGACGTTGAGATCCAAGATCTAGTTAGTTAACCAGTGAAAAATTGCCATCGCTGATCACTGTGATTAATTTAGAATTAATAATTTAACTAGATTTAATAGGTTCCCTAGCTCCTTGTGGATTCGATCCCTAAGTACTACAATTGAACCTCTTATTTGAGAGAGTAATTCACTCCTTAGGGTAATTTGAGTGGTATCAAATTTGGCGCCGTTGCCGAGGAGCTTTGATCGCCTTTAGATTTAGTGTTATTGATTCTTATTCTTTTCTCTACCCCCATTCTGACACAAAATTTTTTCTTATATTTTCAGGTAGATGCCCAGTAGAACCAGAAGCAACAAGGATAAACGCTTGCTATTCTCAGAATATCCTGCTCACTTGGAACACACGATCCGCAAGGACCAACGTTCCAGATCGCTCGACGCAGCAGCTTTTACGTCGACTGATTCTCGCACCCAACCGTCGACCGACACCTGACCTTCATCGTCGACCGATCCACATCGTTCGAAATCCATCGATACTACACCGCGTATGTCGATCGATCCTCAGTCGCGAAACATGGTTACGATTGTTATTCTCAGACAGGATGAGAATGGAGACCTGTATGACCAGGACGGTCATCTGCATAATGCAACAAGTCAGAAACTAGACTCTCAGGGGAATGTAATCCCTGATACTGATGCTACATGAGCTGCTCAACCTGTAGAAGAGGCTGCTCAACCAAAAGGCCCTGGCTGACTACAATCGTCCAGACGAGTACTATGCCAACAAATCAGCTATTCGACTTCCAGAGATTCAGAAGCAGAACTTCGAGCTGAAACCTCAGTACTACACACTCGTGTCGCAGCTACCCTACTCTGGAGAGGTTCGAGGATCTTATCGCTGCTATTCTTATGGATGGAGTCCCTGAGGACTACCTATTGTGCAAGCTCTTCAAGTATACTCTGACTGGAGAAGCGTTGCCCTGGCTTAAGCAGCTACCCCCAAGATCTCTAACATCCTGGGCCGACATCAAGAATGCTTTCTTGCGAAACTTCTTTGATGAGGCACGCGCTGAAGACTTGAGGAGAAAAATCGCCACATTCGGGTAGGAAACTGAAGAGTCTTTCAAAGATGCGTGGATCAGATTCAAGTTCTTCCAGCGAGACTGTCCACACCA
>NC_027750.1:43526191-43527621 GCF_000695525.1 Brassica oleracea var. oleracea
TTTGAAAGGAAGAAGTCTGTTGCATCCCTAGGGAAGGGGCAGATGGATGAAGTTAGATGTAGTTCATGAGCTTCTTAGGAAGCAGGTCTGCTCAGTTGAAGAAGAAGAGGCTGTAGACATTGAAGGAGAAGAAGATGTGAACTACATTGGAGGTACTGGATTTCAGAGGTCTGGAAAGCAGGGTGGAAACATGAACTTCTATGGCAATGGTCAGAGAGTAACCAGAGTTCACAGTTCCAGAAACCTTTCAGCAACAACAGCAGAGGCTATGGAAACTCATACTACCAGAATTCACCACCACAGACTTAGGAAAGCAAGATTGAAGCAATGCTTGACAGAGTTCTGGAAGGACATCAACAACTCACTGTGGATTTCAATGGGAAGATATATTCCGCCAACAACAGTCTAAACACAAGAATTGAGACCTTAGGGACTCAAGTGAGGAAGCTTGAAATGCAAGTGGCTCAGACTGGAGACACTGTAAAGAGGCAAGAAGACTTGGCTAGAGAGGCAGGAGTTGAGAAAGCAAAACACCACGTGAATGCCATCATTGATGATGATTTCTGGCCAGTGGTGAAGCATGAGAAGCTTGGAGAAGGAGACTTCGAAGTTGAAAGCTCCATAGGTTTCGGCGGATCTCAATGGTGTCGACCGATGTCAATGGATGCACATCGATCGACAGACCATGCCGAAGATCGATCGATAGAATACTCTAAAAATCAATCGACGTCATCTGCTGAATCGACTGCGGAGTGTAGTGCAGTTCGAATTATGACTCATGAGGAATTCACAGAAAAACATCCTCACCCACCCTCCCCTTTCTACGTCAAAATCGATCGACCGCATGAGCCAGCCATCGATCGACCGAGAGAGACCGATATCGATCGACCCCCTTCACCTCCCATCGATCGACAGACACCTCTCACATACCAAGTGCGATTACCATCTATTGATAGTAACCGAATCAATGCACTCGGCCCACCACCTAAACCTTTAGCAAACCCACCAGAACCTACAACCAACCCTTCAGACGCTACACCAGAGCCTATGCAAGTTGATGAATCAACTGTAGGTAGAAGGTTAAGGAAAAGGAAGAAGAAGATTCCTAAGAACCTTAAGAGGGAAGCTAATGAGAAGGAGATGGATGGTTTCACTAAGAGAGTCCTCAGAATCCCAGTGGAGAAACCTTTTGATGAAGTTTATTACACACACCGGCTGTGGATGTTCTTCAGGGAGAAAAGGAAACTGAGGATGACATTAGGAGAATGTTTCATCATGTCAGGGAAAGGATGAAACTAAAGATCACATTGAAGAAGAAGTGTGATCCTGGGAAGTTTGCAACACCATGTGTGGTGAAGGGTATTGAATTTCCCCATGCACTTTGTGACACAGGAGCATCAGTCAGCATACTACCTAAGGTTATGGCAGAC
>NC_027750.1:43527707-43529944 GCF_000695525.1 Brassica oleracea var. oleracea
ACCTTGAGGTACAGATTGGTAATGCCCTTGTCCCAGTAGATTTTCATTTCCTGGACATCAAGCTTAACATGAACTCTTCACTTTTGCTTGGAAGAGCTTTCCTAGCTACAGTAGGAGCTGTATGTGACATGAACACCAACAGATTGTGTCTGACACTGATAGATCCAGACGTCCACTATGACCAAGTTCGAGATGTAAGACAACAGGTTAACCTCGTGGAGCTTGAAAATGATCTTGGCTACATTGCTGCATGCCATTGTGGAGCAGAGTACGAAACCGAGTACTAAGAATCGATCGACACTCACACTGTCTCATAGATCGATTCCAATGAGTCAACGACAACCGATGAACGCTATCCCACATCGCTTGACGGGAAGCAACCGGTAGACCACTTCACATTACCAGATCAGTGTTATCCAGACTTTGCCTTTCAACAACCCAACAACAGAGGACGAGATGACTATTCAATAGGCAGTTGGGCAGACAGTGGATTCCATGAAAGTTTTGCAGTAGAGACGGTAATTACTTCACCTAATGAGAATCCTAATGAGGAGTATGATGAGGATTACTGAAGGAAAAAGCTATTGAGATTGCTATGCAAGATGACATATATTCACGCCATTCCTTCAACAATACGTCTCCACCATCGATCGACAGAGTCCATTCAGAATCAATCGATACCCACCCTCATCCAGCAAAACAATCTTGCGCATCGATCGGTACCACACCTGATACATCGATCGATATTAAGGCCGCCACCTTCGAAAAGGAAAATGGAAATATTCCAATTCCAAGTAGGTTTACCAATACCTACATAAGGAGTTTTACACCCCAGATTACTTCTCACAACACAGAAGCAGAAAAGATGAATGCTCCCACAAATCAATCAGGAGGAACATCCATAAAGAGCATTCAATCCAGAAACCCTAATTCTCTATTTACTAAAAAGAATACGAGCATTGATTATGTTTTTATAACTCCTGATGAATTTGGTATTTTCAGGGACGCAGATGGCCATGCAAGAGCTATGGATGGAAGGATTCTACAAGTATCCAGAGAGGACATAGCAGATATTCTTCAAGTGGCCAATGGACCAGACAACCTGTTTATGCAGCAACGCAGCATTCCAGACACCAATTTAGCTGTTCCAGACGAATATCCAAGAGCCAACACAATAGGAATTGGTTCACACCAATTGTGTAGACCTGTTGGCCACACATCGATCGACAAGGTTGTTTCTACATCGCTCGACAGGGTAACACCAACGTCGCTCGATACGGCACCCTCACCATCGATCGACAGACGTTACGAATTTGGACATCGCGCTTACGACATCTATGGAGCCAGAAAGTTCAAATGGGAACAGAAGGACCAATATGGTGTCGACAGAGATGAGTCTGGATATGCGAGGAGCGTAGCTGGTGAGATGATCCATGTTACCAAGGACAACATCAAAAAAATTCTGGAGAGAGCATCCCTATTTGAAGAGAGTCACATATGTCTTCTAGAACATGCCACTTCCTTCACACCTACAAGACTGGCACCAGAGTTCTACACCAAAGATGATATCAATGAGATGGTGACTGGTATTTGTGGAGCTCAGGAAAAGCTAGGAGATGAAATCAAGACATTGGTAGATGACACCCATCAACCTTTGGAAAGAGGTTACAATGAGCTTTTCAGAAGTATGGCAGAGATGAGGACATATATTGAGAGTATGCAGCACAACCTTGAGAAGCAAGCTACGACATCACCATCGATCGACGCCAACAAAGCAACATTGATCGACGTCAAGCCACCGACATCCCAGGTTCCTGCAGAACCGGAAAGTTTGGCAGAGAAGAAGGATGAATGGGAGATCGCATATATCAACACGAGGATTAACGACGTATACAACCCTCTCAACAATAACGTGGACTGGTTGAGCACGAGAATTAATCTGCTACAACAAGAGCTGGACACCATTCGCATGAAGGATCCACAACCACCCACATCGATCGATATCTGCAACATCACATCGATCGACACAAGGTTCGCAGCTATGGAAGATAGGTTAAAAACTTATGAGGATATGCACAACCGTTTCACCTCACCTATCATGCGATACTTGGATACCTTGTCTACACAGATGATGAATGTCCAGAGGGACATTGGTAAGCTTAATGATCAACATGATTTTCAGGAAGAATGTTCAACATCGATCGATAGGTTCCGCAGGACATCGCTCCGCTCGACGG
>NC_027750.1:43529964-43549161 GCF_000695525.1 Brassica oleracea var. oleracea
AAGAAACCTACAGAACATCTTCCCTACACAGCAGCATAAGTTGATCAGATCACATCAAAGCTTTACACAGCTATAAACAACATGGAGGAACGATTTGAGAAGCGATGTGATGACATCTATTTTCCATTCGACGTCAATCTCAGTGAAATAGATAGCCAAGCAGAGTGGTTACAGAAGGAAGTCAAAGCCATTCGGAGGCAACTCGCATCTCAACACCAGATATCAGCATCGATCGACAGAGCACACTTCAAATCGATCGACAGTACAACACCAGCAACGATCGATAGACACTTGGTCGCATCGATCGATACCACGTCTACACCAGACGACGAGCAGCTGATACAAAACAAACTGGAGTCAATGTATAAGGAACTGAATAACCTATCAGCATACGCCTACAGCAAGATAGGATGGCATCAGTCCAGCATTGAGGACATCCAAGAAAGGCTACAGAACATCTCAAATGCAATACAAAAGATGGATGAGAGATGGACCAGAAACGATGAGGCCACAAGAAGTTTCATTGCAGCTTGGTCCAGAATGTGCAGAGATGAGGTGGATGCTTGTTTCCCAACAAGTAGCTGTCTTTCCACCAACTAGCCACATACCTCCACAGTCAAGCTAAATGACTATAACAAAGCGATGAGTGGGAGGCAACCCACTATTAGGTAATTTTAATTGGTTTTCTTAGTTATTAGTATTTACTTTTGTTTTCATTCTTTCAGATTTATTGCAAGACCCAAGTAGGATGATTACCAACATATCGACCGTGGATGAGAAGTCGACATCGATCGACATACACTCTCACACGACGATCGATGCATACCGATGCACATCGATCGATTCCCACTCCGGTCAGGTTTATCTTCCTAACTTGTTACATTTGTACTTATGATTTATTTCTGGCGTAACTCCGACTATGTTACACTGGGACAATATAATTTAAGTCTGGGGGGAGGTTTACTGATATAATTTATTCTGATTCTTACAAAAGGATTTTAATAAAATTATGCTTAGCCATGTTAAAGGGACTATAATCTTATTATTGATTTATACTTGAATGTCTAATCACTCTTTAGTACCATTCTAGATTTACTGATTGCAGATACACACTTGCCTTGATTGTTTGAAGGAACCAAAGCTGACCTCCAACACTAAACCTGACATAATCGCTTGTCTTCGGGCTTGGTATAAATGGGATCGGAATCTTCATACAAGTCTGGAAGGTAACGCCTTATGTAGATTTATTTATCACAATTTTTTTCTCTATTTCGACCCTAGAGTAGTTAGTTAGTTTAAAAAAAAAATCGAAATTTATTGATTTATTAGGACTTAGGATCTAGTTAGGAGGAATATGAACATGACTTGGTGGCTTGCTTCATAGAGATTCCAATAAAAGAATTCGAACGGGACTTGGAGGCGGCAATCTTCAAGGCTCGCTTCACAAAGAATTCTTGGATATAGGTCAAAAAGAAGTGAACAGGACTTGGTGGCAACCACCATTAAGCCTTGATTCATGGAAGCATGTCCAATCTTGGCCACTAATCCTGCAATGGAAGCAGACTTTGACTCAAGAGAGAAATTAGAGAGAGAGAAATCAGGAACTAACTTTTACCTGCAGTTCCATATACTTGTCTGAAATCCTTGCATCCTGTGATCGATACTCCCAAGGTAAAGCAAGCACTTTTATATTTATGCTAAGAAATGAGGTTAGTAGAGGGGAATGTCAGACGGGACTTATTGAGTTGTAGACTAGTTGAATTTGGTTGCTAAGCTAGGATATTGCATAATGTGCTTTTGTGATTAGGACTTTTTAGATGTGGATTGCAAAATTGTAGAGGTGATGATTTCTATGTTTTAAATCTTTAAGTCCCTGCTGTTTTCAAACCTCTTTCAGAGAGACTGCCTGTTTGTTTTGCTTGAGGACAAGCAAAATGGTAAGCCTGGGGGAGTTGATATACCATGGATTTGATCCATTTTCACCCATGGTATATAAGTATTTTACTATATATATACTATATATTCTATCCTATTAGGTATGTTTTCAGGTTCAAAAGTATCTTGGGGTAAAGTGATGATTATGGAGCATTTAGGATCTTAAAAGAGATTTCATCCGAGCTGACCATCAGAGGTCGATACGAAGAAGACGAAATCGACCGATGTACATCCTGTACCATCGATCGATGTTGAGACGCGGAGTGCGCGACTTGGTTCCAGCCGACTTTAAACCCAAGACTTCACCAAATTACAAGATTACCCCTAACAAGTTTTTAACCTGATTATATACTTGCTTAAGTGTTAGGAGGCAAGGGAGACGGTTTTACAGAGTTTTTCAGCCACCATCGTATTCTTAGGAGAGAAGATCATAGAGAGATTTGTGATTGGAAATCCATTGATTCACCTATTCTATTCTAAGCAGTTTTTATCTATATTTTGTGTTATGAATTGCTTAGCTATGTCTGAGTAGTTTACTTGTTAGATTCAGGGTTCAAATAGGTTAGAGGGATTAGCCCCAACTATATAATTTCTAAGTTGTGGTATTCATTGATAGATTGTTCTCATTGCTTGTTTTAGCCTTGCTAACTAGAACATGAACCTAGGAATCTGCATGAGTCAAGCATCCTTGACCATCCTGTCCTGAATCTAGTCTATCATACTAGGATTGCTAGAAAAAGGTTAACTGCTGATCTAGAAAGCTAGTGAGCATTATCAACCTGCGCCTAGGGCTTAGCTAGAAGCATCGATCGATATTGTCTTCTGAAAATCGATCGATATTGCGAAAGGTGTATCGATCGATATCCCTATAGGATCAATGATCGACACTTTCTTGTGATCAAAAGACTAACCGTTGAGATCCAAGATCTAGTTAGTTAACCAGTGAAAAATTGCCATCGCTGATCACTGTGATTAAGGAGTTGAGCTCTAATATATCATGCATGCAACTGCCAGGCATCTATAGGATTATAATCTCCAACACCTGAATAGAAACCCTGCATCTAATACCTTTCCAATAAGTTACACCCCCAATCATCTTGTTAGTCGAGCAATAGACTTGCTCAATTAGGATTGCTATTTACTTTTAAACCCATAAACAACAAACATTTAGAATTAATAATTTTAGTCAGTCAATGTTTTGGGTCGCGCAACCTCATCTTCAGGTAGAGTAGTTCCTGTAGCATTAGCATCAGACTCAGGAATTGCAGCCCCCTGAGCATCTATCCTCTGACCTGCTGCATTACGCATATGACCTTCCTGGTCATGCAGGTCTCCTCTCTCATCTTGTACAAGTATCAAAGTCGCAACCATGTCTCGCGGCTCAGTATCGGTCGATGTCCGGGCTGGAGTATCGATCGATATCGGATGGACGATGTTGGTCAATGGAAGATGAGTGTCTTCGGTCGACGATGGTGAGCGAGTATCGGTCGACGGGGGTTGAACGAAATCGAGCGACGAACAGGTGTTGTTGTCGATCGATGAGGAGCGCGCTTCTTTGCGGATTGAACGCTCCAAGCTTGCAGGATCTGGTGAGAATAGCAGTTGAGTTTCCTTGTTGCTTCTAGTACTGCTGGGCATGTACCTGAAAATCCACGAAAACATTTTGTGTCAGAAACTTAACAAAAATTAGATTGAATAGACGATCAAATCTCCCCGGCAACGGTGCCAAATTTTATACCACTCAAATTACCCTAAGGAGTGATTTATACTCTCTCAAATAAGAGGTCGAGTTGTAGTACTTAGGGATCGAATTCACAGGGAGCTAGGAAACTTAAGAAATCTAATATGATTTGTTAAGCAGGATATTATAATGATTTAAATGTAAATTGCAGTTTTTATCAAGCAAGTGTTTGCTCAATTGATTGGTTGAGGTTTTGGTGCTTAATAGGAAATTGCTAGACTTAGGGTTTTTATTCAGGAAACTTGAGATTATAATCCTACAGATGCCTAATGAGTTGCATGCATGATAATGTAAAGCTCAACTACTTAGTCAAAAAGTCTATCAGCTTTCGCATGTTTGGAGTTGTCTATTAACTAGATTTAATGATCTCAACTATCGTTTGTCGATCAATTAGAAAGTGTCGATCGATGATCCTATAGGGATATCGATCGATTCACCTTTCGCTCCGTCGATCAATTATTCAATATGATATCGATCGACGCGCTTCTAGTTAAGTTTTATGCGCGGGTTGAATAATGCTTACTAAGCTCACTAGATCAGCTCTCGCCTTACTCATAGCAAGAAACTTAGCTCAGTTAGAATGTTTTCAGGATGATAATGAAACTCTCGCTTTTATCTATCAATCCTAGGGAAAGTTCTAGGTAGCTAATCTAGAGACATGCATTAATGAACAATCCTAATGACAATTACCACAACTCAGATATCTATAGTTGGGGATAATCCATCCTAACCTATTTAAACCCTAAAATCTAATAATGGAACTACTCAGACATGGATAAGCAATTCATAACAGTAATTAGGTAAGAAAATTTCATTAGAATAGTAAAAAGATATTAATGGAGTTCCAATCACAAATTGTAACTTTGGATATTCTCTCCAATCTATCAAAATCCTAAAAAACCTTGCTGTGAAAATAATAAAACAAGAAAGCACACTTTGCCTCTAATATGGTGGCAAAGCATATATAATTAGGTTAAAACTCGTCAGGGGTAATCTTGTAAATTGGTGAAGACTTGGGATTCAAGTTGGCTGTGACCAAACGGGCTTTCGCTGTCGTTCAATGTCAAGACATGAACATCGATCGATTATTCCTCTTCAATATCGACCGATGGTCGAGCTCGATGGTCATCTCGGGTGCTTGCTCCAAATATCTCTAAAATGCTCCAAAATCATCACTTATCTCCAAATCACTCCTGATCCTATATATATTCTAAATAGACTCTATAATATAATAATTAGTAGTTAAAACACTTATAAAACCATGGATAAAAGTGGGTCAAATCCATGGTCTATCAGCATTATATGTACTTCCTATCCCGCATGGGAGTAGGCTCTTGAGCAGGAGTACTATATTTGACTGTATACTATGGCTTGTGCTAGCCCATTCCTGCGATTGTCAAATATTTTTCATGTGCCATATGTGTGGGTTTTCCACTTATGCGCAAGATCATAGGATCTAGTAATCCCCTTTATTGATCTGGAGGCAGGGATGGATGAAGGGGTCGGAGCCGAATGTTCTCTGATAGACCATGGATTTGACCCATTTTCATCCATGGTTTATAGGTGTTTTTACTATCTATTATTATATTATTGAGTTTATTTATTATATTTATAAGATCAAGAGTGATTTGGAGATAAGTGATGATTTTGAAGCATTTTGGAGATATTTGGAGCAAGCACCCTAGATGACCATCGAGCTCGACCAATCGGTCGATATAGGAGGAAGAATATCGATCGATGTTCACACCTGAACATCGATCAACAGAGAAGCGCACAGAAAGCCCGTCTGGTCACAGCCGACTTGAAGCCCAAGTCTTCACCAATTTACAAGATTATCCCTGACGAGTTTTAACCTAACTATATAAGCTTTTCCCCCATGTTAGAGGCAAAAATATGCTTTTCTATGTTTTTAGTTTTATTACTTTCAGCAAAAAGTTTTAGGATTGTGATAGATTGGAGAGAAGATCCAAAGTTATAATTTTTGATTGTAACTTCATTAATATCTATTTTTACTATTCTATGAAGTTTTCTAACCTAATTGCTTTCATGAATTGCTTAGTCATGTCTGAGTAGTTTCATTGTTAGATTTAGGGTTTGAATAGTTTATGAGGGATTAGCCCCAACTATATATGGCTGATTTGTGGTAATTGTCATTAGGATTGTTCATTAATGCTTGTTTCTAGAACTTGCCCTAGGATTGATAGATAAAAGCAAGAGCTTCATTCTCATCCTGAAAATATTATAACTAAGCTAAGTTTCTTGCTAAGAGTAAGGCGAGAGCTGACCTAGTGAGCTTAGTAAGCATTATTCAACCCGCGCATAAAGCTTAACTATAAGCACGTCGATCGATATTCGTATTGGATAATTGATCGATGGAGCGAAAGGTGTATCGATCGATATCCCTATAGGATCATCGATCGACACTGCTATTGATCGAACACATTTTTTTGGGTCATTAGATCTAGTTAATAGACAAGTCCAAACATGCGATAGCTGATGGACTTGTTGAAAAGATAGTTGAGTTTTACATTATCATGCATGCAACTCATTAGACATCTGTAGGATTATAATTCCAAATTTCTTGAATAGAAACCCTAAGTCTAGCTATTTCCTTTTAAGCACCAAAACCTCAACCAATCAATCGAGCAATTACTTGCTCAACCAAAACTGCAAATTTACTTTTTAAATCTTAAGAACTTCCTACTTAACAAATCATATTAGATCCATTAGGATCCCTAGCTCCCTGTGAATTCGATCCCTAAGCACTACAACTTGACCTCTTATTTGAGAGAGTAGAAATCACTCCTTTGGGTAATTTGAGTGATATCATTCTCTCAACAGGAACCTGGAGGCCGGTGTCCTGCCCGAGGCCTGGATGATTTTTCCCAACCAATTTGCCCCCTATTTCTTGATTTCGTCCTTGAACTCGGGTAATAACAAGTTCACTCAAGTCAACAGGAGTTGCTCATTCTCAGCAGTCCTCCCCTAGTGTTGCAAGCTGGGATTCAGTCTACACGGATGGCTTGACTGAGGTCTGGTTCTTGATCGTTTTGGACAGATCGGACGGACGGAGGATCGGCTAGGCGGCTACAGTGGAGGATTAGACTGGCCGATTTGTACCTGAAACAAAAGATGAACCTTTTTATGAGTTTTATGAATTTTATATGAAGAACAGAAAGTAAACTATATGATAAATGATGAACTGAAGCAAATATGATTTTTTATGGATTTTTATGATTCAAAACTAAATGATATGGAAATTGAAAACAAATCAAATAAGAAGGATACAGAGATGGATGATGGGATCTTTGTTGCTGGACGTGTGTCTCTCTCAATAAGGATCAGTGGTTGGTTAGATGACTGAAGATGGACCCCGGCTTGCTTGATATGTATCTCTTCCAAGCTGGATCGATGGATAGAATGGATAGATGGATATGGATTGACTCTCTCAATCAATGGATGAACAGATAGTCTTGAATCACACAAGGTTATCTAGACGTGACTTCTTTAGGAATTTGTGAATCACACACAAAGAACTAGAGAAATAACAACAAAGAATACACAACTTTGTTTAAAAGAAAACAATTTCTTATTACTTTAAAAATGATCAAGGGTGCTTTACAATGAACTATGACCTGAACTTATATAGGCTCGACACTGGGAGTACTATAAGGTTCCTATGACTCAAAAGGAAACAAAGTACACGACAATTAAGTAGAAAAATCAAAAGCTAGGCTCCTTGAAGATATCTAGCCGTTAGGCTTGATTTGAGCCTCTCCAAAAGGAAACTTGAATGAGCCTTGTATCTAGACAGATTTTGGATATGCCCATGATCTGAAAGCCTTCCTGAAATACTCCTTAGTTCACATAAGAAAGAATATGGCCGTTGGTCTTCAAAGAGTTGTAGTGAAAACTCATTTACTCCTCCTAGTGTGAACATGGCCGAAAAAGGAAAATTGTTGGCCATGAAGATTCGCATGTTCCTCTGCATGCTGGTCCATCTAAACTCTTGTGGAATGTCTTATGGAATCCTTTGATCGTGTAGGGTATGTCCTGGTTGCCTGATCTCGATTTGGAAATGGTTGGACAATCTGATTATGCAATCTTTCCATAATAGGCTCCTTTTAACCGGTTTTGGGAAAATGGTTATATCTTCAACTTCACTGGGCATTTTCTCCTGATTCTTGTATTGTTGGATCCAAAGCAGATCCCTCTTGAGATACATAATTTATTTTGGCTCCGGCCACTTCTTGGTTGGGCTGAAATCCACCTCTAAGATCTGATACTCGCAACTGGACAGGATGGGAAACCTCCAGTTTGTAAAATTCATAACTTCTTCCTCCGTTAATATTTTCTTGTACTTCCAAGCTTCAGTGATGAGTGGTTGAGTTGGTCTTCTTTGAAAATTGGTTTCATGCCAAAATTCCTTTTGGTGGTTGAGATGTACTTCTTTTAATAAACTTTGGTCGCCGGTAGCTCTATTGAGGGAGTTGTGGCAGTTGTTGCTTATCTGGCTGAGCTTCGGTTCAGGTACGGTTTCTGTGCCCACAACATTCCCTCCCCCTTGAAAAGGTTTCGACCTCGAAACTGTATAACCTGCACCAAGATAGAGCAAGTCAGCTTTCATTCTCTTTTGGGAGTTCTAAGGTATTACCTTGGTAGGATTTCGGTTTAGTGGTGCATGGTGCATCTGGTGGTTCTTCTTTGAACAGGTGGGATATGATAACCCCTCTGGTCCGGTATGGTTTGATCTTGGTCATGGACAGATCTCCTCTAAAATCTTCAGCTTTGGTTCCTGTCATAAACTCAACATCTTTGGCAAAAGACAAGTGTGTTATGGCAGTCATGGAATAATCAGCATATAAATCGGTCTGGTGAATTCCAATTTCAGTAGATGGAAAATTTTCTTGCTTCTTCTGTAAGTGTGATATAAGACAAGGATTATGGTTTACATAATTTTATAAATATCCTAGTCTTTCTTCAAACTTATCTGGGCATAATAAATCAGTATGCATAATATCCAAATCATTGATTATCGAACAAGAGGTAGTTGCACTTACCTGATTTGGAAGCTTGATTGGTGCATCCAATGGCACGGCCTGTCTGTTTGGTGACTGGTCTGGGGGTTCTTCCTGAAGTAAGATGCTACTGGTCGTAGGGCCATCTTCTCCAGAGAGGTGTTTAAGCAAAGATGGCTCCTTTGGTGGTGCCTTGACATCTTTCTTTAAGACCACCTTCTTTTGCTTCATAGGTTCTTTGCTAAATGATTTAACTGTGTCATACCTTTTGGGACTAGACAAGCATATCATGGTAGCCTTGGAAGAATCATAAACAGAGCACACTAATTCATTTAAATTATTTTTTACCTCCTCGTGTGCTTGGACCGAAACATCTTCTAGTTTCAATGGATTGCTAGTGGCTGGTTTAGGTCCTTCTCGTGGGACTGGGTCAGGGATGATTTCTTCTTGTTTTAACCTTGAACCCACGTCCTCCTGGTCCTTACTTAGGCCTGCATAATCATCCTTTGGACAAGACAAGTGTATTATACCAGATGTAGGAAATTTACATACCAAGTGAGATATAACTTCACAAGTTGAATCCGAGCTAACTTCTGGTGAATGAGCAGTTATTACTAGCCTAGTGGGACATGCTACAGCATAATGCCCTTTCTCATGACATCTATAGCAAATGGGTTCAACTGGTTTTAAAGGCTTAGAAGACTTACATGGTTTTCCTTTCTTGTGGGACTTAGGTAATGGCTTTGTACTTAGCTCTTGAGCTTTGGCTTGTGGAGTTGGAACTACTTGCACGCCATTGAACCTTTCTGGTGATGTAAGCTCGGTTTTTCCCTTGATGATGAGTTTAGACTCCGGGTTTGGTTCCAGGTCGTGAGCCTTCTTGAGCTTAACCTTTCGGTTTGGCCTTGTTGCCAATATCAGCCTCCTTGGTTCTGGATGGATGGTACTCTTGAAATAATCCTTTCCATTGATCTCAGCAACTACTACATATTCTTCACGTAGTATTTCTTTCATTTCCACCCAGGAAGCTCCTGATGGGTGGTCATCTAGCCAGTAGTTAGCTTCATAATCCCAATGCCAAAATGCATTCTTGGTAAGAGTATCTTCAGCAATGATCGGTTTCTTTTCTTCTTGAATGTTGTGATGTTGAAACCAATCTTCCATGTCTTGTTCCCACCTTAAGTAAGCTTCTGGTCCTTGTTCATGACCTGAGAAACAAATATAATGTGGCTGATGGTCGGCCTCATACTCATCTTCATCTTCTCCAGCTTCACTTAATGATTGTTCCTCTTTAGCAAAGCCATGCCGGTTTTCTGCCTCATCTTCAAAGAGTGTTTCAATATGGCCTAAACTGATTTGGGATTCAGTTTCATCTTGTTCATCATCTTCCAGATCAGAGTAATCACACCATGGTCTCTCTTCAGCATAAGACTCTTCTTTATTTTCTTCTTCACCGGATTGAGAACATACTTCTCCTCCATCAACGTCTCCATAGACTTCACCAGTTTCAGAGAAATCTTCTTCTTGCTCATGTTCTTCCTCTAGACTGATTTCAGTATCAGCTGCCTCTTTCCATGAGTATTCCTGGTCAGCTTCATGATCCTCACGTTCAGTTTGGTCTCCATGGCATTCATCTCCTTTATTAAAACTGATATTTGATTCAGTTTCTCCCTCCTACTCTCCTTGGTAGCTGGTATCTCCATGTGAGTAATCAGGTGGTTCTGGTTCAGGATATGCTTCAGCAGGGACGTCTCCATACTCTGACATAGAGTAGTTATCATCAGAACATGACCCATCACAGCCATCCTCTTCATTGGACCAAGTTTGGTCGGTTTCATCAAGATCGAAGCCTTCGCTTGATTCATAAGAACTCTCTTCGTCAAAGTAATCTTCCATGGCATCTCCCCTTATTGGTACCTTTCAAAAACAGAGAATAAGAGAATAAGTGGTGGCTTAACAAAAGAAAGAAAGAAGAATAAGAAAGAAAAAAAAATGGAAACTAAGTATTTTTTTTTTTGAAAGTTTTGAAACAAATGGAAAATTAACTCCTAATTTTTTTTTTTAACTTTATCAAGCAAATCACGAAATATATAAAATAAAACAATGGAAATAAATATTTATTTTGGTTTTCAATTTAAAGAAACAAAACAACAATTAAAAAAATAAGGATTTTATGCTTAATGCAAATAAACCGAAAAATGAAACTAGAGCTAGACAACTTAATGCAAACAACAGACAATTTTTTTGAGTTTTCTAAATGAATCAAACAAGATAATGAGCTATCCGTTTCGTGACTATCTCTGGTTTTAAGACCAAGAACAAGCAATTCAAAATCGGACAGAAAATGCAAACAATATTATTTTTTTTAATTGATTTTAAATGGTGAACAAATGCAATAAGATATGATGCAAGGATAGATATCACCAGATTCAGGAGCTTGAGCTCTCATACCAAATGTTACAGGCTAAGAATCAGAATACACGGATGGCTTGACTGAGGTTTGGTTCTTGATCGTTTTGGACAGATCGGACGGACGGACGATCAGCTAGGCGGCTGCAATGGAGGATTAGACCGGCCGATTTGTACCTGAAACAAAAGATAAATCTTTTTATGAGTTTTATGGATTTTATATGAAGAACAGAAAGTAAACTATATGACAAATGCTGAACTGAAGCAAATATGACTTTTTATGGATTTTTATGATTCAAAACTAAATGATATGGAAATTGAAAACAAATCAAATAAGAAGGATAGAAAGATGGATGATGGGATCTTTGTTGCTGGACGTGTGTCTCTCTCAACAAGGATCAGTGGATGGTTAGATGACTGAAGATGGAACCCGGCTTGCTTGATATGTATCTCTTCCAAGTTGGATCGATGGATGGAATAGATAGATGGATATGGATTGACTCTCTCAATCAATGGACGAACAGATGGTCTTGAATCACACACAAAGAACTAGAGAAATAACAACAAAGAATACACAACTTTGTTTAAAAGAAAACGATTTCTTATTACTTTAAAAATGATCAAGGGTGCTTTACAATGAACTATGACCAGAGCTTATATAGGCTCGACACTGGGACACTATAACGTTCCTATGACTCAAAAGGAAACAAAGTACACGACAATTAAGTAGAAAAATCAGAAACTAGGCTCCTTGAAGATATCTAGCCGTTAGGCTTGATTTGAGCCTCTCCAAAAGGAAACTTGATTGAGCCTCTCCAAAAGGAAACTTGATTGAGCCTTATATCTAGACAGCTTCTTGATATGCCCATGATCTGGAAGCCTTCCTGAAATACTCCTTAGTCCACATATGAAAGAATATGGCCGTTGGTCTCCAAAGAGTTGTAATCAAAACTCATTTACTCCTCCTAGTGTGAACATGACCGAAAAAGGAAAGTTGTTGGCCATGAAGATTCGCCTGTTCCTCTGCATGCTGGTCTATCTGAACTCTTGCGGAATGTCTTATGGAATCCTTTGATCGTGTAGGGTATGTCCTGGTTGCCTGATCTCGATTTGGAAATGGTTGGACCAACTGATTATGCAATCTTTCCATAATAGGCTCCTTATAACCGGTTTTGGGAAAATGGTTATATATTTAACTTCACTGGGCCTTTTCTCCTGATTCTTGGCTTGTTGGATCCAAAAAAGATCCCTCTTGAGATCCATAATTGAGTTTGGCTCCGGCTGCTTCTTGGTTGGGCTGAAATCCACCTCTAAAATCTGATACTCGCAACTGGACGGGTTGAGAAACCTCCAGTTTGAAAAATTCATAACTTATTCCTCCGTGAATATTGTTTTGTAATTCTAAGATTCAGTGATGAATGGTTGAGTTGTACTTCTGTGAAAATTGGTTTCATGCCAAAATTCCGTCTGGTGGTTGAGATGCACTTCTTTTAATGAACCTTGGTCGCAGGTAGCTCTATTGAGGGAGTTGTGGAAGTTGTTGCTTATCTGGCTGAGCTTCGGTTCAGGTACGGTTTCTTTGCCCACAACACCTAGTTAGGAAATCGCTCTAGTAATCCTTTATTTTCCAGGTTCTTCTTAGGTGTGGACCATGTTCGAACTTGGAGGAAAACAAATTTCCCCGGGATAGACAGGGTCTTATAGACGTTTCCAGGTTCTAAACTTGCTTAGAGATGACCTGGCGTGATTCAGGACTTTGGTTGCATTCCATTGGATGTCAATACTTATTCGTGGGGCTCATGGCCTGAACTAGTTCTCTCTGGTTGGCGCAAGACCTGATGGAGAAATGTTTGATGCTTCAGTGGGCATCAACATCGGCTTGTCGGTGGCAGGTCCCTTGGGTTTGGCGTGAACATGACGTCGCTCTGAAATCTCCTTTTCTGGGTTCTTCTTAGGCCTGGGCCGTTTTTGAACATGGAGGAGAGTCGATTTCCCCGAGATAGACATGGGTCAAATGGATATTCCTAGGCTTGTGGCTTGTTTAGGCCGATTCACCTAGGAAGATTCAGGATCCTGGCCTTGCATGTCGATGGATGGCAAGACTCGTAGGTTAGCTGGTGAAGATCACTTGTATCTGTTGAAATCTGCTGTAGGTGATCTTTTGCCCCGCTCGGAAGCAGGAATTTTTGATCTCGGACTCGCAGTGCAGTGGTAAGCGAGATCTGTCTTAGTGGCGCAGGACCTCGGTGGCACATAGCCACATATTTCCTGGATCCGAATGGCACATGACCGGGGTAAGGAAACTAATTATCGATTTACTTCTTGCTTATGTGCCCCAAGATTGGATATCGGCTGGAGAATGATCTTCTGAAGAACATACACCCTGAGTCTAGGATGGAGAAGTTCTGTATTAGGTAGTAGTCGAGTGAAGACCGCGATTTTTCTCATTCCTTCTTCGGGAGGAACGAGACCCTTTGTTGAGGCGTGGATGCCGATTCTTCATCGCGTGTACGGTCCAGCTCGGCGGATGGCCGAACTGGTCGCGTGTTCGATCCAGCTCGGCGGATGGCCGACCTGGACTGGTTCTCCTTGGCGGATGACCGAGCTGGTCGCGTGGTCGATCCAGCTCGGCCATCCGTCGAGCTGGACTGGTTCAGCTCGGCGGATGGCCGAGCTGGTCGTTTGGTCGATTCCGCCGAGCTGGACGGTGTGCTCTGTCCACCCTTCAATAAAACCGGCATTTCTTATGTTACACGATGCTGATCGACCCCAGACCGGTTGCATTGGAAAGCTAACGCACAGATTTATCCTGTGTCAAAAGATGGGCTCAATCAAACCAGGGGAAGTCTTCATCTATAGCTAAACATCTGACGCGTCTGAGCAGTTCTGCACCTCAAAAGGTCCGAACGAATGAGTTGGACTGCGTGCTTGATTCCGTGATCCATTTTTCTCGAGTCTTTTGGTCAGGAACTTTTGTCGAGAGTGTGTCAATAAAGCTTTCGTACAGAAACGCAAGTTTTGGACGTTTATTTCGAGATAACCGTTTTTGACCCCAACAATGTTTGCTTCTCGTTGTCGATAAAACATATCCAGAACTCGTCATATACCTTTTCAATAAAAATTATTCGAAATAATTGTGAGAAATAATTTCCGGGGACTTTCAGACATTGATTCCGTCGTGACCGATTTTGACCCAACAAGTTAGCCCCCCAGCTCGTGAGAACCATGAGCTTATAGCTTGAGGTTCTAGCGAGTGGCTTGGCAAATTAGGCAAGTTAGGTAAGTTGGCGGAAGTAATGGTTGAAAAGTTTCGTCGTAAGTGGTCTTCTCGCTCTTCTAAAAGTGGAACGCGATAAGATTGGGGATGTGCCTTATGACAGCTGCCTACGTGCCCTTGTTGAAGGGATCAAGCCTTTCGTAGTTCCTTTTGGAGTTAAGGTTCTTATGACCTGTTTTCCAGCGAGACCTTTACGGTCTAGTTTATATGTATAGGTTGTCAGGCATGTTGCTGCCGATGGCATTTTATATGGGTGTAGAGGGAAGACTATGAGTTGTCATCTCGTAATCTAACTCTGTGTGAACTGCTATATCCGTGATCTGTTTCGAGAGTTTTCCGCAGTGCGTATACTTGTGGGATTTCTGAAGACGCTCGAATATTAGCCAAGAGACAAATGTTGGGATCTCGTATCAGGGTGTTTGATACTATCCCTAGAGATGTTAGAGACCAATGCGCTGGGTTTAGGGCAAGACCTAGGTCTAATAACGGCTTTTGCGGGTTCGATGACTACTTCGACATATGTTTCCCGTATCGTTTTTGACCTGATTTCGTCCCGCTTTAAAGTCCGCGATATGTTTTCGGCTAATGTGACTTGTATGGTAGGAATCGAGCATCTCTTCAAGGACAATTTTTAAGTTTCTTGAAAGTGCTGACCAAAATTTTGAATTTTTTATATAGCGCTATTACCCTTGTGTCGGGTGTTCGAGAGCTATCTTTACGAGATGTCTTAGTCTGTTTAGGGCGTTGAGAGTTTGTTGTGATCAGCAACAAACTTATCGGTAGATATTACCGTTTTTGACTTTTCGCGAAGGATACATGTTTGAGAAGATGTTAGTGCGTATGGTTGTTTGGTCTTCCAAGAAGGTGTTTTTATCGAGGAAGGTATTTTTGTCGAAAAAACTTATTCTTCAAGCGTCTGCGACGTCTCGCGATACTTATGGTCGGTTTTTATTTTGCATGCCGCGTTTTCGTGGTTGAAATGTTTGCAGGCTTGAAGATGTTTCGCGGTGTTGCAAGAGTTTAGTCTTAACCTTACTTTGGAGAAACATTTTTGGTTTGTTTGCGGATGTTCGCAGCCAAAACTGTTATTGCTGTTCGGACGCTAATAGTTTGATTTGAGATCGGGGAATTAGGACCGAGGGGTCGCGTAAATTTGTCCATGGGAAGAAGTGTTTTCCTTCATAGTGCTTTGTGAAGTGTTGGCCTTCCGAGATCTATTTCGTGCATTTTTGAGGATGTTTCGTATAGCTCTAGGATCTTTGTTACGAATTTTTCCTTACATGCCGCGTATTATGGGTAAAACATAGTGGGCTTAAAGTGAATTGTGGAATGTATTGAACTTGGTCGATTGTTGACAAGTTTAGGTTTTCAGTTAACCGTTTAGTTGTTAAGACTGAGTTTCGTTACGAAGAATTTATCATATGATTTCCGACTGTGGGCTATACGATAATTATTCTCTTAATAGTCACACGACGTTTTTAGACAAATCTTAGATTCTCGTTTAGCCGTTAAGTGATGGAGCGATGGTTTCTCAAGTAGTTTGGTTTGGCGTGAAGGATGTGTTCACTCAGACAGCCAAGGACGTTGTAGGTCAAGGATTAGACCATGGTACTTTCGTGTTAACTTTAAGGTCATGTTAGTTTACGATCGTCCTTAAAGGGGATGCCAAATTCTGGTTTGGACCTTTACTGGAAGGCATAATTGACTGAGGGCCAAAGGGCGCTTGTCGAGATTGATAGGCCAAGTTTTCCGGAGTTATCCGTGTTAAGATGGCCGATAGTTATAGAAAACGATTCTCCGCTTTAGGTTTCAGTTTACCTATAGTCTTATGAAAATTGATTTGTTTTTGTCTGAGGAACACATAGCCTAAGAGGTTTGATACAGAACCAGTGTGGAGTCAGTTGCGGGACAATTGCCTGCTCGGATGTGACCGAGGGGAACGAAACTCAGAAGATAGTGAGCCGCATGGCTAAAATATGAGATCTATAAAATCGTAATGCGAAGAGATCTCTCTTTAGATTGATTATCTAAAGTCAGATTTTACAGCTTTGTATTTGCTATACGAAAAATATTTCTTCGTAAAACTTGTTATGTTTACTTTTGAAAGTTTCTCGTATGACTTGATCTGATTGTACGAAGGATTTTTCGCGTAATGGGCGACCGGTTTTACGAAGGTTGTAAATCGGTGATACGCATACACATGTCAAAGTAGCGTTGTTTCTGCGGGTTTTACGAGAAACATGTCTGCTTTGATTTCGATCTTTGGTGAAAGTTTCTTGGAGTTACTCATGGAGTGTTACCGAACTTTATTTCGCTATGATCTAGTCGCAGAACGTTTTTCATAGGCTTTTGAGAGGATTTTCATGACATATTCGTTTCTGGAACGAATTGGTCACCCAGCGGTAGATCTAGCCAACGATCGGGAAGAAAGTGTTCCCTTTAATGTGCTCGCTGCTACTTTTATTCTCAAGTTTTCTTCGTCGCAAATTTTTTCGATGCATTGCCGTGACTCACTTGGTTCAACGGAAACTGAAAGAAATGCTTTTATGCTTGAAGATTTCTCGTAGAAATTTTTATACGAAACTGCCTTTATAAAGCCGGAAAGGGCTTCAAGACTTTGGCTAATCTTCGAGTTTTAGTTTGATATTGGTACAAGTTTTCTATATGCATGATTGCGACAAGAAATTCTGTATAGTCTTTGAGATTATGTTCATGATCGTCTGGATATGTTGCTAGCGTTTAGACGAATTTTAAATTGCCGTTTGCCTATTTGGGACGATTTGCTTTGACGAAAGCGTTTTCTTGACGATTTGCAAAAGTTTTTGAAGTTTGGGAGTATACGAGTATAGTATACGTACCTACTCCCCTTTTTTTACGAAAGAAAATGGTGAAACCGATACTTGGAAGGGTTGTGTACATTTCTTCTTCCGAGGTTTGAAATGACCGACAACCCGGGTCGATTTAGAGACGACGCTGGGACTGTGATTTGGTTGTTTCCAGGTTGACGATTTGGAATATGTCGGTTTTGAGAAAATCGTTAGAAACGAATCAGTTTTAAGATGATGTTCATGTCTCTAGTTTTTTTCTCTCTTTAGGAAGTGAGCTGGATATGCGTGGCGATCGTTTCTCGATTTTCAGAGAGTTTAGATTGGTTTGCAAGATCTGGCTGAACAGTTATGGAACGATATATCGAGACAGAAAAAATCGCCTAAGACTTAGTTCGCTAGACTATCCACCTAGGTTTTAAGTTCCTTAAAGTTATATGGCAGTCTCAAAGGCGCTTTTATTTCTTATTAATTTCATACGAAAATTCCAAGTCTGATTTCAAAAATTTCAAGTCGGAAATACCTTAGTTCTCTCGAAGACTGGGGTTAGCATCTTCTCCGTTTTGCTTGCTCATTTGCCCTTACTCTTTTCGTGTCTGTCTGCCCATTTCGAAAAGCACTAATATTGATTCTTCCTAGACTTCTCTGCTTTCCTCTCTGCGTTTAGGCCGCTGCCAACCTTGCAGTTTTCGTGATCCATGTTTCAATCTTAGTATCATTGGATTTACGAAAATTAATAAGCATCTCGTAGAAATTTTTTTAGCGTTTAGGAATAGCCAGGGACGATCAAGAGATGCCAAGGATAATCAGGAAGACTCGCCCGGTGATGAGGTTTTGGCGACAGATCTAGGCGCGAGAGGAAGGATGGTGAGACCGTGGAAAGAGGCGGATGGGCGAATTTTGATTCTCGGATTTTACTCCATCTCTTTCCTTATCCGAGAGTCTTTTTCTACGATCGTTGTTAGATTTTTGAAGGTTGTCAAATGTTGCCAACTTTAGTTTTACGAAGGTTTTTCCGAAAAATAATATCGAGTTTAATTTTATGACATTTATTCCGTAAAATGTTATCTATTTTAATTTTACGAAAGTTGTTTCGTAAATTGTTGTCGAGCTTAATTTTTGCAAAGGTTATTTCACAAGATGTTGTCGAGCATAATTTTTACGAGATTTGTTCCGTAAAGAAGTTTTCAAGTTTTGGCTGTACGAGAGTCGTGACGAGGTTAATTATTGCAACCAAACTTAATCAGAAGTTTTTCTCTTATCTGTGGGATTGATCCGTGGAAGTTTCAAGTAGTTTTTTCCTAAGTAAGATTTAGGTGACAAACATAGACAACTCGCGGAATTTGTTACTATAGAAGTGATACTTGAATTCTTACGAAAACTTAGGCTTCAAAAAATGTTTTAGCGGTGGGGATACGATCTCCTGTTTTGCTTTATTTAGCCTTCGTCAGCCGTTTTAAGTTTCCAGTGATTCTATAGAAATCAACTTCGTTTCTCTGAAAGTTATTTGAAAGAAGTACAACCGTGGGGGTTTTGTAACCGATTGGCTGTGCTTCCGTTTTCTTTTTTTGCGAGTAACCTATGGTTTTTCCGCAAGATATTTGGAAGAAGTACAACAGTGAGGTATGTACCCGATTTGTTGTGCTTCCTTTTTCCGCGATTAACCTAGGGTTTTTCTGCGGTTTTGGGGAGAGCAAGTTTTCGGAAAACGTGTTTTGGTAAAACCCTTACGCGTTGAGATTTCTTTAGTCCGGTAATGAGCCAAACTTACGGGGTTTGATAAAATTTATCGTTTCCTTTTATGTTTAGACAGAGAAATCGCGAGCTCGTTTTGTTGCACTTCCTATGGCGTAAAGTCGCGGCTAGATTTTTGATTTTCCAAAGAACGGTGGCGTTTGCGTAAGCGTTGGCCATAGGTGCAGTGGCTGCTGGAGTTGTCTTACCGGCGTTGTTGCGAACTGCGATTATGTCTTTCGTCTTTCCAGACAATTT
>NC_027750.1:43549266-43559925 GCF_000695525.1 Brassica oleracea var. oleracea
TTGATACCACTCAAATTACCCTAAGGAGTGATTTATACTCTCTCAAATAAGAGGTCGAGTTTTATTACTTTGGTATAGAATTCACAGGGAGCTAGGGAACCTAAGAAATCTAATATGATTTGTTAAGCTAGATGGTTTTGGAGATTTAAATGTAAATTGCTGTTTTATATTGAGTAAGTGTTTGTTCATTTGATTGGTTGAGGTTTTGGTGCTTAAAAAGGAAATAGTTAGACTTAGGGTTTTTATTCAGGAAACTTGGGATTATATTCCTACAGATGCCTAATGAGTTGCATGCATGATAATGTAAAGCTCAACTACTTAGTCAACAAGTCTATCAGCTTATGTTTGGACTTGTCTATTAACTAGATCTAATGATCTCAACTATCGTATGTCGATCAATTAGAAAGTGTCGATCGATGATCCTATAGGGATTTCGATCGATTCACCTTTCGCTCCATCGATCGATTATTCAAAAATGATATCGATTGACGGGCTTCTAGTTAAGCTTTATGCGCGGGTTGAATGATAGCTTACTAAGCTCACTAGATCAGCTCTCGCTTTACTCATAGCAAGAAACTTAGCTCATTTAGAATGTTTTCAGGATGAGAATGAAGCTCTCGCTTTTATCTATCCATCCTAGGGCAAGTTCTAGGTAGCTAATCTAGAGACAGACATTAATGAACAATCCTAATGACAATTACCACAACTCAGCAATCTACAGTTGGGACTAATCCATCCTAACCTATTTAAATCCTAAAATCTAACAATGGAACTACTCAGACATGGCTAAGCAATTCATAACAACAGTTAGGTAAGAAAACTTCATTAGAATAGTAAATTTATATTAATGGAGTTCCAATCACAAATTATAACTTTGGAACTTCTCTCCAATCTATCAAAATCCTAGAAAACCTTGCTGTGAAAATAATAAAACAAGAAAAGCACACTTTGCCTCCAACATGGTGGAAAAGCTTATATAATTAGGTTTAAACTCGTCAGAGGTAATCTTGCAAATTGGTGAAGACTTGGGCTTCAAGTCGGATGTGACCAAACGAGCTTTCTGCGCGCTTCACTGTCGATCGATGTCAAGATATGAACATCGATCGATTATTCCTCTCCAATATCGACCGATGGTCGAGCTCGATGGTCATCTCGGGTGCTTGCTCCAAATATCTCCAAAATGCTCCAAAATCATCACTTATCTCCAAATCACTTCTGATCCTATAAATATAATAAATAGATTATAATATAATAATTATTAGTAAAAAGACCTATAAACCATGGATGAAAATTGGTCAAATCCATAGTCTATCAATAGTTCTAGCAACCTAAAACTTTTAAACCTAGTTGAGTCGCAGCTAGATAACAAAAGACGAAAAAAACATGAAAAAGGTTTTGATTTGATTTCGGACTGAACCTTATGAAAGGCTGCCTACGTACCCCTTTCGAGGATGAAGCCAAACGTAGTTCGATTGAAAGAGTGAACCAAGAGATCGAACTGCCTGTGCGGGTTCGTCTGGTAATCGGGTGCCAATAATTGAAACAAAACATGTCGAGAATAATGCCTAAAGTTTCAAAGTGCAGAGAGTTCTAAGAGTAAAAGAATTGTCCCCTTGCCTCTTCAACCTCGACGTCCTTATATACTCCTCCTAGAGGCGGTTTGCGCTTTCCCTTTCTGCCCTTGGTTGAGTTTACCGCTTCGCGGAAATATTTCATATTCCTTCGATCTTCGTGTTTATTTTTGGAAACTTCACATTTATCCTCTGAACTTGACATTTATCTTCTCCGGCATAACAAAATATAAAACTTCATAACGATTGGGCTTGATTTGGTATAAAATCGTAAGTGGGCTCTTAGCCGCGTTCTGGGCCCTTTCGGGCCGTTTTTCGACTTAGGCATTTTTACGATTTTATAAAAAGAGCGCTTTCGAAACGACTTCGATTCCGAAGAACATTCAAATTACTCGTATAGCATAGGCAATTCGAGGTGTTCAGCTAACCGTTGGCGTTTTATACGATCAATCCGAATGTTATCCGAGAGAACGAGTTCTTGCGGTTTTTAAATCCTAAAGTTCCAACGGTGACTCCGACCGAGATGAAACAAGAGCAGTTTCGTTCTAATCCGGAAGAAGGGAGCTGCGAGGACGGGATGAAGACAGCACGATCGTTCCAGCTCGGCCATCCACCGAACTGGACTAGTCCAGCTCGGCGGATGGCCGAGCTGGTCGAGAATTCGGTCCAGCTCGGCGAAGGGTCAAGCTGGTCGCGTGTTCGATCTAGCTCGGCCATCCGCCGAACTGGACTGGTCTAGCTCCGCGGATGGCCGAGCTGGTCGCGTGTTCGATCCAGCTCGGCCATCCGGTGAACTGAACTGGTCCAGCTCGGCGGATGGACGAGCTAGTCGCGTGTTTGATCCAGCCAGCCATCCGCCAAGCTGGTCGTGTTGTCGATCCAGCTCGGCCATCCCAGTCCTGCTCGGCGGATGGCCGAGCTGGTTGCGTGGTCGATCCATCTCAAAAATCCGCCGAGCTGGACTGTGTACTTTGTCCACCCTTCAATAAAATGGGCATAAATTATGCTACAGTATGCTGATTGACCTCTGACCGGTGGCATTGGAAAGCTAACTCAAAGCTCTATCTTGTATCAAAAGATGGGCTTAATCGAACCATGAAAGGTCTACATCCATAGCTAAACATCTGACGCGTCTGTGCAGTTCTACACCTCAAAAGGTACGAACGAACGAGTTGGACTGCGTGTTTGGTTCCGTGATCCATTTTTCTCGAGTCTTTTGCTCAGGAAATTTTGTCGAGAGTGTATCGAGAAACGCAAGTTTTGGACGTTTATTTCGAGATAACCTTTTTTGACCCCAACAATGTTTGCTTCTTGTTGTCGATAAAACATATCAAGAACTCGTCGTATAACCTTTTCGGTAAAAATTAAACGAAATTTTTATTGGAGAAATACTTTCCGGGGACTTTCGGACATTGATTCCGTCGTGAGCGATTTTGACCCCAACAAGAGGATCTGTAGGTATTGCACCCAGAGGTGAACATTTGTTTTGTTGTCTCGAACCCATAGTCTTTATTGAGTTAATACAACAACCTCGAACTCTGTCCTCCGGAGATGGACCACTCTCGATGTCGATTGAATGTGGGCTGTTGTCGAGATTGCCCTGTTGCTTCTGTGGACCCGTTCGTAATGCCTTCAAGATCTATAGGACAGTTTCGTGGTAATAGAACTTTTGTGGGACATGTGGTCCTGCAGTTTCTGGTCCTCTTAGCTGGTCTCAAGTCTTTCCCTTTTGTTATCTTGGATGTATATTCTTAAAATCCGGTGATTACAGAAATATCCTCTTGAGGCCTGGAGGTTCTGGAATTTATCCCCTTGGAACCCGAAGATTTTGGGGTAGACCCTTCTGAAACATGGAGGTTACTAGATGCTGGCAAGCTCCTCTGTCTTCCTTGCCAATGACCTCCGTACCTCTGGTGTACGGAGCAATATTTTTGCAGAATAGTGTAACTGCCACCACGATTGGATGAGCCTGGAAGTGAAGCTGTAACTTCTTGTCTCCTATGGCTGAGAGAAAGCTTAGCTTTTCGAGACCCATGTATCGAGTCTTCTTGTTAACGTGGTACCAATAGTACTTCTTGCTCTTTGCACCAGGACGGCACTCGCTGTGTGATTTTGTTCTTTAGGCAAAACAACAGTATTTCTCCGTCCCTGGACTTGGAGAGTATGGGTTGACATGGTCTCACGTGATCTTGGACCCAGATTGGTCCACAGGCAGGAACTGGCCTGGGTTTGGAGCCGGAATCGGTTGTTTAGATAGTAGGAATTCACAAGGATGAGGTAATTTTTCTCTTGCTTCACACAGGGTTAACGTTTTCTTATGCATACTTGGACATGATTAGTCCATTCCTGCTGTTGATCATCCACGGATATTGATTTGCTCATATTCCTTGGATTTCCTTCTTTGCAGGTGTCGTTCGATGACTCGTTCTAGCTACTCTCTGCCCCCGCTTGGGTGAGCAACTCTCAGCGTTTCACGATGTCAGTTAACGTCCAGGCTGCTCATTGCTTCCCCTTGGGTGAGCCACTCTCAGCATTTTCAGGAAGTCATTTAGTGACTCGTTGTCTCGTCTTGAATCTCCCTTGCTGTGGGTAGGTTCATGAGATTTGTTGATGCGTGTCATCCCTTGATTTGAAGCTTAACTTATTTGCCCCTGCTTTCCTCCAGGTCTTGTCTTCCTTGGAGGTTCATGAAGGCACGTGGCCTTTGAACTATTTCTTTAGAAGCTCGTAGAGGTGCATACCCTTGGAAACATGTAGCCTTGAAAATCTTGAAAAGCACGTTGCCTTAGCTTCCTTTAGAAATATATCAGGGTACATTGCGAGGAAAAGCAGTAGTAAGGTGGTCGGAGCTTGCTTTTTCATGGAGTCATTGGATTTCACCTCCTTGTAAGGTGAACATCCAAAGATCCAGAATCTGGGATCTGGAACCTGGAAGCTGGGACCCGGGACCTAGAGGTTTGACTTTTTCTTTTGGATGAATAGTAGTGGGAACATGTGTTCTCCCGGTTCTTAGTGGTTGTCTAGTATGCCTACAGTATTTCCAGGAACTCCTTTTCTGGCTCCTCTAGCTTTTGGAATTCGTCAAAGTTGTAAACCCGGCCGGAAGATGTTGTGCCATGCTTGAGAACCTCTTATGTTTCTCATATGTGGCGGAGTTGTGATCCTGGATGCATTCCTGGTGTCTAGGGCTTGCTAGATTGTTGCTAGTGGATTGTCCCTTGATATTGATGTTGGTGATGACTGGTCCTAGTCGGGATCATTAAATCCAAAGGTTGCAGGGGCCTGCTTTGCAGTTGAGATCCAAACCAGCAGGAACCAAGGATTGTTGAAGTGTGATTCCTGGTTGGGATCTGGAATCAGCAGGAACCAGCAGGGACTCATAGATAATTCTTGCGTTGAATCTTGCTACTGCTGTTAGCAATGTGTTATCCTCTCTTGAAGAGGCGTTTCTAGCTGTGTGAGCTTTAGATCTGATGAGAATATGTTGTTTCTTGCCCCCAGGTGGCTGGGGTTGAGATATTTTTGAGAGGATACACTTAATGTTCCTCCTATCTATCACATTGTCAAGTAGTATATGACTGCCCCTCTTTCTAGCGCCAAACTGTTAGGGAATTTTTGTGTACAAGCGATCCGTGCTCAGCTCTACGGAATGATAGGACGAAGGAGACATGTCGTTGAGTGTATTCTCCTGCTTTGATAGTCGATAAACCCGAAGATACTGCTCTTAGGATACTGCCATATGAGTATGGGCCAGTATATGTCGCTGGTGCCTTAGTAGCAGCAGGGGAGATTGGTCATTAGGCAGGGGCCGCCTATCAATAGTGAAGATCGCAGGGTCTTCTTGATCAATGATCGATGGTTCCGACTATCAGGGTTGGTCCATGGGTGCCTCCTGATCTATAGTTGATGGTTCCGGCTACCATGGTCGGTCCTTGGGTGTCTACACACGGGACCATGGAAGGTGTTTGGATTTATAGTTGCATCCTTCAGTGGGGATTGCCTATGTACCCTTCAGTGGGGATTGCCTATGTACCCTTCAGTGCGAGATTAAGCTGTTCGTAGTTCATGTATATGGAGGCGCGTAGCCTGGATGGGCACGTAGCCTTGGGAGCATGTGGCTCTAGTGGGCACATGGCGTAGTGGGCGCGTAGCCTTGGGAGCACGTAGCTCTGAAGTTGGTAGGAATCATCTGTTCTAGAGGGCACATGGCCGGAACAAATGGTAAACCTGCCGATATACTGCAGTGAGCATGATTGATAGACCATGGATTAGACCCACTTTTACCCATGGTTTATAAGTATTTTAACTACTAATTATTATATTATAGAGTCTATTTAGCATATTTATAGGATCAGGAGTGATTTGGAGGAAAGTGATGATTTTGGAGCATTTTGGAAATTTGGAGTAAGCACCCGGGATGACCATCGAGCACGACCATCAGTCGACATTGAGGAAGAATAATCGATTGATGTTCACCTCAAGACATCGATCGACAGCGAAGCGCGCAGAAAGCATGTTTAGTCTTAGCCGACTTGGAGCCCAAGTCTTCACCTATTTACAAGATTACCCCTGACGAGTTTTAACCTAATTATATACGCTTTGCCAACATGTTAGAGGAAAAGTGTGCTATCTTGTTTTACTGATTTTACAAAAAGGTGTTCTAGGATTTTTAGTAGATTGGAGAGAAATCCAAAGAGATTTGTGATTGGAACACCACAGATATATATCTATTTATATATGCCGCTTTTATACCTTATTGCTGTTATGAATTGCTTGGCCATGTCTGAGTAGTTCCATTGTTAGATTTACAGTTTAAATAGGTTATGAGGGATTAGCCCCAACTATAGATTGCTAAGTTGTGATATTCATCATTAGGATTGTCATTAATGCATGTTTCTAGATTAGCTACCTAGAACTTACCCTAGGAGTTGTAGACATAAGCGATAGCTTTTGCATCTCACGCTGAATCCATCCTAACTGAGCTAAGATTGCTACAGTAGGTGAGAGCTCATCTAGGAAGCTTAGTGAGCATATTCAATCCACGCATTAACACTTGACCAAGAGAGTCGACTGATATTCCAATCGAATAATTGGTCGACGTGTCAACAAGTGTATCGATCGATATTCCTATAGAATAATCGATTGACACTGGTTAATAGACAAACCTAGAAAGCGAAAGCCTAAGGGTTTGTAAGTAAGTGTTGAGCTCTATAATATCATCCATACAACTTATTAGGAACCTGTATGATTATAATCCTGATTACCTGAATAAAAACCCTAAGTCTAGCTATTTCCATTTAAGTACCAAAACCCCAATCAATCAGTCGAGCAATTACTTGCTCACAAACTTGCAACTTTACATTTAAATCATTAAATAACCTAGGTTAACTATTCTCATTAGATTTATTAGGTTCCCTAGCTCCTTGTGGATTCGATCCCTAAGTACTACAACTGAGCTTCTTATTTGAGAGAGTAATTCACTCCTTAGGGGTAATTTAATTGATATCAAACTTGGCACTGTTGCCGGGGAGCTTTGATCGCCTTATAGATTTAATCTTGTTAGGTCTAGGTTTCTTCTTAAAACCACTTTCTGACACAAAATTTTTCTTGTCTTTTCAGGTACATGCCAAGCAGTACCAGAAGCAACAAGGTAACTCAACTGCTATTCTCATTAGATCCTGCAAGCTTGGAACGTTCAATCCGCTAAGGAATATGCTCCTCATCGATCGATAAAAACACTTGTTTGTCGCTTGATTCTCGTCAACCACCGTCGATCCAAACACCAGTTTCGCTGACCGACACTCTCTCACCACCATCGACCGAAGACGCTCTTCTACCGTCGACCGAAATCTTCCATTCGACGTCGATCGATACTTCAGTCAAAACATTGATCGATACTGAGCCGCGAGACATGGTTGCGACCTTGATACTTGTACGTGATGAGAAGGGAGCCCTGCATGACCAGGAAGGTCATCTGCGTAATGCAGCAGGTCAGAGGATAGATGCTCAGGGGGCTGCAATCCCTAAGTCTGATACTGATATGATATACAATGGATTTGACCCATTTTTACCCATGGTATATAAGTATTTTATTATCAATATACTATATATTCTATCCTATTAAGTATGTTTTCAGGTTCAGAAGTATCTTGGAGTAAAGTGATGATTATGGTAGGAGTTAAATGAGTATTCATCCGAGCTGACCATTAGAGGTCGATACGAAGAAGACAATATTGATCGATGCACTTCCAGTGACGTCGATCGATACAGAAGAGAAGCCTCGACGATTGAAGATTATGATCGATCAATGTACATCCTGTACCATCGATCGATGTAGAGACGGAGAAGCACGACTTGGTTCCAGCCGACTTTAAACCCAAGACTTCACCAAATTACAAGATTACCCCTGACGAGTTTTTAACCTAATAGTTATATACTTGCCTAAGTGTTAGGAGGCAAGAGAGTTTTTGGCCACCTTTGTATTCTTATTTTCAGCAGAGAGTTTTAGGAGAGAAGATCATAGAGAGATTTGTGATTGGAACTCCATTGATTCATCTATTCTATTCTATGCAGTTTTTATTTATATTTTATGTCATGAATTGCTTAGCTATGTCTGAGTAGTTTACCTGTTAGATTCAGGGTTTAAATAGGTTAGAGGGGTTAGCCCCAACTATAGATTGCTAAGTTGTGGTATTCATTGATTGATTGTTCTTAATGCTTATTCTAGATTAGCTAACTAGAATATTGAACCTAGGAATCTGCATGAGTCAAGCATCCTTGACCATCCAGTCCTGAACCTAATCTGTCATACTAGACAACTGGAAAAAGGCTTCCACTAAACTAGAAATCTAGTGAGCATTATCAACTTACGCCTAAGGATTAACTAGAAGCATCTATCGATATTGTCTTCTGACAATCGATCGATATTTGTGAAAGGTGTATCGATCGATATCCCTATAGGACTATCGATCGGCACTTTCTTGTGATTAATAAACGACAGTTGAGATCCAAGATCTAGTTAGTTAACCAGTGAAACATTGCCATCGCTGATCACTTTGTTTAAGTGGTTGAGCTCTAATATATCATGCATGCAACTGATAGGCATCTATAGGATTATAAACTCCCACACCTGAATAAAAACCCTGCATCTAATACCTTTCCAATAAGTTACACCCCCAAATCATCTTGTTAGTCGAGCAATAGACTTGCTCAATTAGGATTGCTATTTACATTTAAACCATAAAACAACAAACACTTAGAATTAATAAATTACTAGATTTAATAGGTTCCCTAGCTTCTTGTGCATTCGATCCCTAAGTACTACAATTGAATCTCTTATTTGAGAGACTAATTCACTCCTTGTTTGGGTCGAAAACGGTTACGACGAAGTTAACGTCCAAATCCCCGAAGAAGAAAAAGAAAAACCTTCTTCGACAAATACTTTTTCGAAAGAGATTCTTCCTTACGAAAAGCTTTGCGGAGGAAACACGAGACATCAGACAAGAGCTGGAAAAGGGTCGCTACGCAGCGACCGAACGCGTGTTCCGCTCGGTCGCTACGTAGCGACCGAGCTCTTCCGAAACGTCAATACGACATTAGTCCATGCATTCTCGTCTACCCTTTGATGCTATCTCCCGAAGACCGTAGCGAACCCATTTCATTTTTCCCGCCATTCTAAGTCATCGATCAAACTTTATGGTAAAAACCGCGGGAAGTTCACTCTTTATCGAAAGAAGCCGTAATAAACGCTTCGAGTCAGAAGATGGCCCAAAGGGAACTAAGACATGAATCGAGGCCCAACTTACGATTTCTAAACCAACAGCCCGTAAGCTGCTTGACGGTTTACGCTTGGTTCGCGAGGAAAGATAAATGTCAAGTTTCCGCGGATAATTACAAAATTTTGAAGATAATTACGAAGATCGGAAAAAATGGAATATCTCCATTTTTAAGCTATGGCGGCTTAAGGGCAGAAGAGGAAAAGCGTAAACCGACCTAGGAGCCAGTATATAAGGAGTCCTAGGCGAGAGGCATGGAGAGGTCTTTTTCAGAGAAAACTTAGCACTTAGAGCGATTTAGGCATATTTCCGTTTTTGTTATTCAAGCTGCGACTCAACTAGGTTATTGCCGTCTTAGGGTCTAGAACTAGGAATCTCACCGACAGCTCTCGTAGCCCAGGCTCTTACCTTGTTTTAACGCTCAAACGCGAATTCGGAATAAGATCTACTTTGCTCTCTTCTTATACTTTATCGTTGTCATTCTTTTGTTCAGATTGCTTGGCGTGTGGTATTAGCAGATATCCGGGACCTCTGGGAAATTAGGGGTTTCCAAGATTCCTTATTTAAACGGAAATCGACAGTGCAAATTTCGGTTCCCACAGTTTGGCGCTAGAAGGAGGGGGGGTACGGATCAATCTAACAATCAACCACATCACGCTTAACCAGACATGTCAACTGACGACGTGGATAACGTGCAGACTCCTCTTAACGGAAGCAGTGGCACTGATCTCCACAGTCCCGCAGCGGACGTATCCGCGGCCAATGCACCAACCAACGCCGCGGTGCTCGAGAAGTTTAAAAAGATGTTCGCCACCTACGAAAAAAGGTCGGAAGAACAGGATAAGCTCGTGAGCACTTTGACCAAACAAGTTGAAACTTTAATGGCAAGGACTCGAGCAATCCGCCCCAGCGGAACCACTAAAGTCCGCGGGAAAAGACTCGACTTCGCAACCCCACTCGACAGGTCTGGAGCTGCGCAGGAATGACTTTCGGGTCAAAACCCTAGCGAGAAATCTCCCATCAAAAAGGGAAACTTTGAAAGCCCTCCGCCCCCCGCGAAGGCTTCGGAGGACAACGGAGTCGAGAAAGTTGACCTGGATCCTAGCGATGTCTCCAACGGTACTGATGAGGATGTTGACAGACATCCAAGGAGGACCAGAAGCCGATTCACTCGGGAAAGCACTCCGTTCGACAAACCAATGACAGAAGAGGAGGAAATCCTCTATTGGAACGAACAAGAAGAGCTGGCTGAAAAGCAAACCGAGCTCACTTGCAGTAAACGCCGACAAGCACGGAAATCTGCTGGTGAGACA
>NC_027750.1:43559938-43560120 GCF_000695525.1 Brassica oleracea var. oleracea
CCAAGACTGCGGCAGAAGTAAGAGCCGTAAAATCCCAAATCCATCACGCTACCAGCGCGGCCCTCGAGATCGACAGGCTGCTGGAAGGGGCTCGGAAGACTCCTTTCACCACTCGCATCTCAGGTATGAGGGTATCCGGTCCAAGAAAAATCAAAGTACCGAAGTATGATGGTACGACCGAT
>NC_027750.1:43560165-43580308 GCF_000695525.1 Brassica oleracea var. oleracea
TCTCATCTCAGATATGAGGGTATCCGATCCGGGAAAACTCAAAGTACCGAGGTATGATGGTACGATCGATCCGAGAGCGCACCTTCAGGCTTTCCACATCATGATGAGAAGAGCGAGGCTGAAGGACGGCAAGCAAGGCTGAAGGACGGCGAGAGAGACGCCGGCTACTGCCGCCTGTTCGTCGAGAATCTAGAAGGAGCAGCCCTCGAATGGTTTGCGCGCCTTAAGCGAAACTCTATCGGGAGTTTCCAACAGCTCGCATCGGAATTTCTCAAGCAATACTCTATGTTCATTGATAGAGAAACTTCCGATGTCGATCTCTGGAGTCTGTCACAGAGGGAAGACGAACCCCTCCGCGAGTTCATCAGCCGATTCAAGTTGGTAATGTCCAGGGTGAGCGGGATAAGCGACAAGGTGGCCATCGATGCGCTCAGAAAGGCGCTCTGGTACAAGTCGAAATTCAAAAAATGGACATCCCTCGACAAACCGCAAACCGCAGGCACTCTGGTACGCGATCGGCTCGGACCAGAGCCGAACCACGGGTAATACGTGGACTCGCAATCAAGGATATGATGAAAACACCTTCTGCGAGTTCCACCTGTCCCGAGGACACTCCACGACTAACTGCAAAGTCTTGGGAGCAAGGCTGGCCGCGAAGCTACTAGCTAGAGAGCTCTCGGAAGTGACCAGCGTCAAAGATCTCATCCTGGAAACCGGTCGCTCCCCGAAGCCGGATAGATATCCTCCCGCTGAGAGATCTCCTCAAAGAAATCAATCTGGGGATAAACGCGGCAGGAAGCCAGACGACAAGGGGGAGGATAACAATCGTCGCAGAGTCAACATGATCATTGGAGGATCGCAATTCTGCAACGATACGGTTTCGCCATAGAGGCTTACCAGCGGAAGACAGAGTCGAGGGCAAACTGGCCTACATGGTCGCCTACCCGAGATGATCAGAATAGCTCAATCACCTTCACAAAGGAGGAAACCGGCGGGATCGATCAACCTCACTGCGATCCGCTCGTCATAGACCTCAGCTAACGAGATCTGGAAGTCGGAAGAGTACTCATTGACGCGGGAAGTACGGTCAATGTAATCTTCCGCGACACTCTCAATCGGATGAGCATCGAGCTCGGAGAAGTAACTCCCACGCCAACACCGCTCACAGGCTTTTCAGGCGAAGTATCGGTGACCCTCGGGTCGATTCAGCTACCAGTCATGGCCAAGGAGATCACAAAAATCGTTGAATTCGCGGTAGTCGATCATCCTGCCATCTACAACGTGATGATGGGAACCCCATGGCTCAACGCTATGCAAGCCGTTCCATCGACGTACCACCTGGGTGTCAAATTCCCGACCCCAAATGGAGTCGCAGCTATCTGGGGATGTCAGAAACAGTCGCGACTGTGCTTCCTCGCGGAGCACAAGTTAAGGCAGATGACAACCTCTGCAACGGCAAATCGCAAACGCACGAAGATAGATAAATCTTCGACCAAAAACGTTTCAAGAAAAGACGATTTAACATCGTCTGCTGACGCAAACGCTTCGGGTGTCGAAACTCAGCACGAGTCCGAAGCCGCCACTACAACTCAACCGGAACATCCGGAAGAGAACGCTGACCCGGCCATGGTCATCACGATCAAGGTGGTCAGCACGGCGACAATCGCCGAGTAAAAACGCTCGCGGCATAAAATAGAATTACGAGATTGCTTGATCTTCGAAAGAGGTACGTAGGCAGCTCGTCGAAAGACGAGTTCAGCTATAATCGATTAGGTCTATAATGCTTGTCTGAACAATCATCGATCGACGCTCAGGCATAGCATCGGTCGACGCTCGCTCCTTGTTCGCATGTGTCAGCTGGAACATAGGACTTAGACATCTGATTAGTAATTGCATGCGAATGCTGAATTACATGCTATTGAATCCGAGTTCTAGAATTGAATCTGCAAAATTCTTAGCATCCTTTATTGTAGTATTGAATCTGTTGATTAGCATTCTTCCTTATTGTTTACAAATCTCAATCAATCAACTGAACAACTACCTTGTTCACCCTGCTTTCATTTATTTACTGCTTTTCATATTGATTGCCTAGCTTAACCTTGATTTCTAAATTCTATTGTGTGCCCACACTCCATATGTATTTGATCCCTAAGTACTACAACTGAACCTCTTATTGGAGAGAATAAAGTCGCTCCTTAGGATAATTTGAGCGATATAAAATTTGGCGTCGTTGCCATGGAGCATTGGATCGCCATTAGACTTGATTAATAGGTTTAGTCTAGGTTTTATTTTCTGTTTTAAGTTACTTACATAAAGAAATTTTCTTTTCTTTCAGGTACATGCATATTAGTATTATCAGACCCAACACATTTGGAATGTTTGATCCGCAAAGAGAAACGCGCAGAATCGATTGACGCCACCTCTACTTTGTCGATCGAAACTTGTGACCGAGAAACGATCGACACTTCAACTCAAGTATCGATCGATACCAACCCACGAACAAACAACATGGTCATCTGTGTAATGCAGCACGTCATAAAATAGATACACATGGGGCTGTAATCCCTGAGGCATATGCTGCTACCAAGGATGATGGAGTTCTTCGACGGATAACGGTTGTAGAATGGATCATGCCTAGTCAGTTCTACGCTAACAGATCTGCGATTCAACCTCCAGCAATCCAGGGAGCTGATATAAAACCCGCCAACGAAGTGAGTCAGCATCCTTTTCATGGTCTTCCTCATGAGAAACCCTTGGACCATATTGAGACATTCGAGGATTTTGTGTCTGGCATCAAGAAGCATGAAAGAACCAAAGACTACATCCTCTGCAAGCTGTTCAGATATTCTCTCTCTGGGAATGCGGTTAATTGGCTAAAACTCCTATCACCAGGATCTCTCACTACATGGAATGAGGTCAAGAGTGTGTTTCTAACTGAATTTGTAGATCACACAAAGGGTGAAGAGATGATGAATAGAATTTGGACATTCTCTCAGGGACCTACAGAAGCTTTCAGAAACTCTTGGGACAGGTTTAAGAGATACCAAAGGGACTGTCCACATCATGGTTTCTTGGAGGTTCAGCTATTGCAAATCTTCTACATGGTCATTGATGTGCGATATAATATAATGTTGGATACTGCAAGAGAAGGAAACTCTGAGACAAAGACGCCAGAGAAAGCTAAGAAACTGATGGAGAACTTGGTGTCTAGCAACAGTACCAAAAATCTTGAATTGCACTGGATGAAATCGGCTGTAATGGATGGTGACAAAATCGTTTAGGCCGACATTGGTTCAGTACATGAAGTCTCATTGGTGGAACATGCCGTAGAGAAGGATGAGAATCAAGGCCATATTAAAAAGATGGAATCTATGATGGAACGAGTCCTAGAAATTCAGCAGAAGACGAGTGCATACTTGAATCTGAGGTTGCATGTTGTCCACAAAGAGCTATATGATTTATTTTCTATCCAATCTCAGACTGTATAACACTGGGGACAGTGTTGTTTAAGTCTGGGAGAGGTTTCTTCTGATATTGTGTTTTATTTTGAGTTTTAGTTTTATTAGGTTTTATTGAGTTTTATAGAGTCAAGAAGGAGATGATGAAATTTTTAAATTTTACTTATTATCTATCCATTTTCAACAGATTTTGTTATAATTAAAAATAAAATTCAAATTTATAGTTGGTTTATTATTAATGTAAATAATCAAATATATCATATTAACTAATTTTTTAAGTGGTCCTGCTATGACTTGTCAATGATAGATAAAAATAGGATCATAAATTAATAGATTAAATACTTCATTTTAATTCATAATGGTTAATCTATTTTAATAATATTTTTTATTAAATGACTACTTTGTTTAAATTTTATTTTATTAATACAAATATGTTTATTTAAATTTTATTTTTATTATAACTTTTTTAAAGTGGGCCTGATTTAATTCAGTTGACATTGTTATTTTTTTTGTGTTTTACGTAAACAAAATAGAAAGACTAACTATAGAATTGATAATAATAAATTTAGAATTGGGCTCTTTTAGAAACGGAGCTCATGGTCTATGCTTCACTTTGCTTAGTCCGGGGACGCTGCTGATTATGGTCACTCATTTTTCTACCAAAACTAAGATCTACTTGATGACTTACGAAATAATCTATAAAAAAAATTCAAAATCCTGATAGAAAAAAAAAACTACAAATGTATTTGAGCAATACGATTGTATTTATTTCTGGATTATAGTTTGTCCTCGTCATTGAAATATTAAATTTATCGTTTTATTTTTCATTTGGCGGCGAATTTTGTTTCTTAAATTTTCGTTATTTTAGAATGTTGGATAAAAAAGGAAGACTTTTTGCCTTATAGGTCTCCGGGGATAAAAGCCAAGTCAGTTTCTAAGAAAATGTCTCCAGTTGTCTTACATGGGACACTTAGAGTCAACTTTTCACTATTTCTCCTTTGTACAATAATGATTTTGAGAGTCTAGCATATTTTTTCATGGAAAATGCTCAAACGATTTTAAAAAGAAAAGTTATTTAGTGCACATGCATGAAAGCTTAAAGTTGTTTAGTCTTCAACAACGCTAAAAAAATAGATAGATTAGTCTCCATCCCACAATTAGATTGTCACAAATTGTTTGAGTTATGTATTTTTATAAGAGGTCATATTGAGTACATATTATTTTTCTTTTTATAAGCATGTGAATATTCACTATAAAGATATTGATATAGAAGATACAATTAGTCTTTAAAGAATCAAAGCCTGGAAGAGCTGCTGGTGTTCATGTAAAAACCGAAATTCACACTATCAATTTTAATGAATGGAGGAAGTAAAGAAAGAAATCCCTACTTTCCTTGAAGTCTGGATTCTCTGCGAGAGCCAACGACAGGTGACCAAACAAAGGAAGGAAAAATAGAAAGATAACAAAACGAACAGTAGATCTTTATTTCGAATTTGCGTATGAGCGTTCAAGGGACAAAAGTTGTCTGGAAACAAGATTACAAAGGAAAACGTAAAACACAAGCAATTAAACGAGACTAAGTTTGCTAGCACTACCACCTGTGTCGAGAAATATCTATTTGGCCGCAACTCGCTTAGAAATAGACGAAAAAGACGAAAAGGTTTTGTAAGATTTGGGACTGGACCTAATGAAAGGCTGCCTATGTAACCCTTTCAAGGATCCAGTCAAACGTAGTTCAATTAGAAAGATTCGTACAAGAGATCGAACTGCATGGGCGAGTTCGTCTAGTATGAATGTAAGTCATAGAAACCGAACTTGTCGAGAATAAAGCCTAAGGTTTCTAAGTGCAAGAGAGTTCTAGAGTCTTAAAGAATCGTTCCCTGCGCCTCTCGCCTTGGAATCCCCTATATATTTTCCTCCGAGGTCGGTTTTGGCTTTCCTTTTCTACTCATGGGTCGAGTTTATTTGCTCGTTGAAATATTCAATTTTCTCGATCTTCATGATTATCTCTTGAAACTTGACATTTATCTTCTTTCGTGAATATTCCATAAACCGTCATGGTGATATTGGCCCGATTCTCGTAAAAATTGTAAGTAGGTTTTTGCCGCGTTTTAGACCCCTTCGGGCCGTTTTTCTACTAAAACGTTTTTACTATTTCTTTTGAAGAAATTGCCTTATGTACGATGTTGGTTTTACGAAATAGCGAAAACCAATCGTATAATCGAGACAACTATGGTGTTAAATTAACTGTTATCAAAAAAGAAAAAGTTAACTGTCATCGTTTTATACGATTGATTCGAGAAAACAAGTCTTTGCGGTTTTTAATGTAAGGTTTCAGCGGTAACTCCAATCAAAACGAAACAAGAGACAGTATAGCCAAGGCTCGAAGGAGAAAGCTACGAAGACGAGACGAGAGTGCATGACGTTGATAAGGTGCAGTCGTAGTCGCCATGCGGCGAATTGGACATGATCAACCCAACTCGCCATGTGGCGAGCTGGTCGAGAAGGACCAAGGCCCCAATCTAGCCAAAGTCGAGAACAAGATCTATATTGTAACACCCCCGATCCGGTTTAAGTTAAAGTTGATCAATATTTCGTGCAACAATCAAACAAGAACATGAACGATGAACTAGATAAATTTAAAAAGATCAAAGATGCTACTACCACGTGCCTAAACATCAACCCGAGGTTCCCAAATCAGATCCGCAATCCCAAGGTAAAATCTCCCATAATTGGCCTCCTAACGGCTTAAGTTAAGGCTTGACAACCCGAGTTTGAAACCGTTAGTTGGTGCATCCGAAAGTAGAACTAATATCATATAATACGGAGGTTCAAACTATATCAAAAATATACAAGGTGCACCGATTTCAATATTAATTACATATTACAATACATATTTATTTGCAAAAGGCATAAACACTACGCGAGAAGCACTGCTCCTATGCAACCCGAGATACCCCTATGGTTTCCTGCAAAAAAAAAAAAAATTCTAATGAGCAATGGTCAGGATTCCCTAACAATTAAATCATTCCCCTAATATGCATCAGTCATCACGCAGCAATGATCAAAATATTTCAAGCAATATGTAATGCAAAAATAAAACAATAAGTAACTCAATCATCTACTTCTTCATGAGTAGTTAGATTATCATTGATATTTGAGGCTGCCTCTTGTCATTGGTTAACCCAACATGATACATTTTCTCCCATAAAGTCTCAAAAATCGGACTGAAGATTCATATCCACCGATATCGACCCTAGGACACAAAGTCTCAAAAACCTGATGGCAGAGGCATATCACTGATGCATCGTCATGCAGCCACAAAGTCAAGGGTAAACTAGCCCCATCACACATTTCTTCGCATCATGTCTGGAACTAACTTTGGTACGCCCCGCACAAGGCACAACACTCAGTTGGAACCAATGACTCTACCCTCACAGACCACACTCCTAACCAGAAGTCTGTGGCCTAACAGATTTCCTTGTTATAACATGCTCAATATGTTATAACCTCTGAGTCGAGGCCTGAACAATATAATGCAATCATACAAGTATATGCATCGCGACATCAATATATCCCTCACATGTTATGTTGGAGAAAAATACTCCGGTATGAATATTCTCCAGGCCTCAGGCAAGATACCGGCCTCCGGGTTCCTGCAAGGAGGGAATACGGTTCCGACCCCTGCTTCCGGCTCCACCTCAGGGTAAAATGGAAGTTTTCTACTTAGGGGAAATCTTTCATATTTCCGAATATGGAAGAGTTTAACCTACCTAAATCGACCTCTCCTCGGCTATATAAAGGGAGCCCATATCCTAGAACAAGGGATCGACATTCAGAGACTAAGAGATTAGAGCTAGGTGGCTAGAAGTAGGGTTTATACACCTAACGTTGTAGTTCACGCTCAAATCATCAATAAAATATCTTTTAGTCTCGATTCTTGCTTGTTTATTAGTTCTTCTATTGTTCCGTAATACTCAGAAAGACACTAGAGAAAAAATACCCTAACAATTTGGCACTAGAAGGAGGAGAGTAATCTGAACTACGTGACGATGGCAATAGAAGAGAACGATGAGCACGTTCAAGCTACTCCGAGGGAGATCGAGTTACAAGTTCAACTCGATGCTCTTCAAAGCCAAGTAACCGAGTTATTCAGAGCTCGGGAAAAAACTACCAAAAATCCTGAACTACTTTCAGAAGTTCAAAGCCTAAAGGAGATGCTAGGCGAGCACTCCAAACAGCTGGAGCAAAGCGCCGAGAAGCTCAACCAGCTCGAAGCTAAAAATATCATCCTCCAATATGAGAATCAAGACCTACATATGACGGGCACCAAACGATGTCGATTCCGAATGCGGGTTCGGCCTATGCAACCTCTCAACACTCCCACCGACGAAGGTGACGAAGCCCGACGATCTCAACCGCAAGACGGGGAGAAGGAGACTTGAGACGGCACAGCAAAGAGAGCTCGAATCTGCACCAGAGAGGATAGTGACTCTGAGATGGAGGACAAAGAGGAGACAATAGAAGCTGCAAAGGCGTTAAAATCCACCGTGACCGCCAATCTTGAACAAGTATTCTCCAAGAAGTTCGATGTCATTCAATCAATGGTCGAAAGTCTCTCGGGTGTAGCTCCTCCCATCCGATCCTAACTACTATGCCGACACCCCCATCCCGGAGGAGATCGCACTGATGGAGATGCCGACAAATTCTCCTTCCCCAGTATGAGGATGTTCGATGGTACCAGCGACCCAGATAACCATGTCGCCCAATATAAGCAACGGATGCTCACTGTAGCAATCCAGAAAGAGCTGAGAGAAGCAGCCTTGTGCAAAGGCTTCGGTTCGACACTGATGGGGCCTACCTTGCAGTGGTACATAAACTTGCCTAACGGATCTATACGCTCCTTTGCGACCCTCGCCGACATGTTCGTGGAGCAATTCGCAAGTAGTAGGAGCTTGGAGAAAACCGCCAATGACCTTTACGAGGATCTCCAACACCGATCCGAACTGCTGCGCGTCTACATAGCTCCCTTCAATCAAGAAAAGGTAGCTATCCCAGAATGCAATGCATCTACAGCAATTTCGGCCTTCAAGAGGGGTATGCTTCCCGATCAGTGCAAGACTGTGGAAGACATACTATCCCGAGCCTGAGCACAATTCAAGTGGGAAGAAGACGTCGCAAGTCGAGCGAAGGCTCAGCAAAAGCAAGACCAGAAGGTCTCCAAATAGACAAAAAACAATCGAGATGAAGGATCCTATCAAAGGAAAGAGGCTGGAAGCAGGAATCGGGGAAGGTACCAAAACCGGCCCCTAGAAACAGCCGAGGGGGTGAACATATCCACATGGCCCGACATCTCCGACATGGCTATATTGAAACCAGAGCTGATCAACGTTTTCTGAGGCAGATGGGTCTACAGGTCAAGTGGCCTCAGAAGATGAGAGCACCTGATTCCTTCTGGAACCCAAACCGGTGGTCCAACTTCCATAATGACCATGGTCACAAGATGGAAGACTGCGTCACACTAAGGAACGAGGTCAACGAGCTGCTGAAGAAAAGACACCTCTATGGGAACTGAAATTCGCACCGTCGATTTCCGTTGAATTAGGAAAGTTATGAAAGCCCTAATTTCCCAGAAGTCTCGTATATCTACTAAACCACACGTCAAGCAATCAAGAACACGAAAAGATAGATGGGAAAAATATGAGAATCGAAAAGAGAACGAAATTGGTCTTATTCCGAATCTGCGTATGAACGTTACAACAAGGTAAAGGCCTCGGCTGCTAGACCTGTCGGCGAAATCCCCTAGTTCTAGCACCTAAGATTGTAGAAAACCTAATTGAGTCGCAGCTCGAATAACAAAAACGAAAAGTTGCCTAAATCGCTCTAAGTATTTCTCTGAGTAAAAATTCTTGTGTCCCCTCGTCCCTTCAGCTTTGATCCCCTTATATACTCCTTCTAAGGCGGTTTGCCTTTTCCCTTCTACCCTCGGTCGAGTTTATCGCTTCTTGGAAATATTCCATTTTTCTTCGATATTTGTATCTTCAGAAACTTGACATTTATCTTCTTCTAGGCGACAAGTGATAAACCGCCGTAACGACTAGGCTTGGTTCATAAAATCATAAGTGGGCTCTTTGCCGTGTTCTGGCCCTTTTTGCGCCGTTTTCCGACTTTGGCATTTTTACGATTTTATAAAAAAAATGCTTCTGAAACTACGTCGATTCCGAAGAACATTCAAATTCCTCGTATAGCGTAGACAACCTTGAGTTTTCAGCTAACTGTTGCCGTTTTATAAGATCAATCCGAATGTTCTTCGGAAAAATGAGTACTTTGCGATTTTTAAATCGTAAAGTTCTAACGATACCTCTGATCGAGACGAAACAAGGATGAGTTCGATATAATCTCGGGAGAGGAGTTATGAGGACGAGGTGAAGACAGACTTCGGTCGATCCAGTCCAGGTCGGCGAACGGCCGAGCTGAATCTGTGTTCGATCCAGCTCGGCCCTTCGCCGAACTGAACATGGTCCAGCTCGGCGAACGGCCAAGCTGAATTCCACGGACGATCTAGCTTGTTCGTTTCGAAGAACTGATCATTAGACCATTGATAGTTTTTTCCTTTCTTTCTTGACTTCTTTTTTTTTTTATCCGAAGTTTTTCCGACGTTGATTTCGTCGTAACCGATTTTAACCGATAAAGCCAAGAATCTCCTCAATAAGGAAACCAACAACCAGCCCATTGAAGTTGTTCATGCTTCACCTCCCAGACATGATAAAGTGATCCATGTCATCTCCGGCGGTTCTGAAGTAAATGGCATAAGTCATGCAGCTTCAAGTTAGAGCACACTTTGTTTTCCCAGTCTCTTCACCACGACGCCTTGGTCATATCGCTCACTGTAGCAAACTGCCTAGTAAGAAGGATACTGGTAGATAACGGGAGCTCTAGCAACATCTTCTTCCAAGCCGCCTACTGGGACCTGGGACTGGAAGAAGGCGCTCTAAATCGCAAGGTCACTCCGCTCATAGGATTCAGCGGAGAGGTCAATCAGACCATCGGGGAAATCATTCTCTATGTATATGCCAAAGGAATCAACATGGACAACCTGATACTCGGACGACCGAGGATTCAAAGCATGGGAGACGTCCCATCGACGCTTCACCCGATGGTTCCCTACTCTCTGGGGCATAAAAGCGATCAAATGAGATCAGGAAAACTCCAGGTCTTGCTATAAACAGACCCTGAAGGGAAAGATCCAGGTATTATAGCAATTTCAGAGCAAACCCCCGGTCTTGCATTCCGAAGAGCCAGAGGTTGAAGAGATGGACGAAGTACCCTTAACTGAGGGGGATTCGACCTGGAACCTGAAGATAGGATCCAAGCTCGCCTTAGGATTGAGACGGAGGTTGATAGACTTCCTCAAGTCCAACTCGGACTTTTTCGCCTGGTCTCACGAGGATATGCCAGGGATCGATCCATAGATCATCATGCATAAGTTCCAAGTTGATCCACTACACCAGCCCGTTAGGCAGAAAAGAAGGAAGTTCAAGCCGCAGAGGGACAAAATTATCAACAAAGAGGTCGAAAATCTTCATAATGCTAGGTTCATCAGAGAAGTCCAGAATCCATAGTGGCTAGCCAACATGGTGGTGGTGAAGAAAAAGAACGGGAAATTGAGATTCTGTATAGATTTCACCGATTTTAACAAGTCATGTCCCAAGGATCCGTTCCCCTTACCTCACATCAACAACCTGGTCGATGTCACGGCCGGTCACCACTTGATGAGCTTCATGGATGCCTTCTCCGGCTATAACCAAATACTCATGCACCTCGAGGATCAGGAGAAGACCTCATTTATGAGGTCCCGGGGCATCTATTATTACAAGGTTATGCCTTACGGTCTGAAGAAGACTGGGTCCACCTACCAAAGACTGGTGAACATGATGTTCGCAGAACAGATCGACCAGGCCATGGAGGTTTATATCGACAATATGCTAGTGAAACCCTGGAAGCCGAGGATCATATAGCTGACCTGCAGCAGGCTTTCTCCACCCTTTGTAAATATAATATGAAGCTTAACTCCGCGAAGTTTTCATTTGGCATCAGCTCTGGGTAATTTATGGAGTATATAGTTACCCACTAGAGCATCAAGGCCAACCCGGACCAAATAACAGCTATCCACGCAATCCATTCACCTCAAAACGTGAAAGAAGTTCAAAGGCTAACCGGAAGAATGGCGGCCCTGATTAAGTTCAACACTAGACTGTCCGACAAGTCTCATGTCTTTTTCAAAGCCCTCAAGAAACCAAAGGACCTCCAGTGGACCGACAAGTGCGAGTTCGCCCTTGACAAACTCAAAACCTATCTCACTACGCCACCTTTACTATCAAAGCCCCTAGACGGATAAATGTTGCAACTATACCTAGCAGTATCTGAGCACGCATTGAACGCCGTCCTAGTGCGAGAAGAAGGAAAGAAGCAACTCCCAATCTATTACGTCAGCACACCCTTCCATGACGGCGAAACCCGCTACAGTCACCTCGACAAGCTGGCTCTAGCCTTAGTAATAGCAGCTCGAAAGTTGCGACCATACTTCCAGGCTCATCAAATCGTGGTGGTGACATCACTTCTTATAAAGACGGTTCTACATAAGCCCAAAGTATCCAGACTAGCTATTGGCCAAATGGGCGGTAGAGCTAAGAGAATATGATGTAGTATTCAAACTGGCCACCGCTATCAAATATCATGTCCTGGCTGACTTCGTGGCTGAATTCTCTCCCGCTATGATCCCAGCCTTGCAACAAAAGATCGAACCCCAAAACGAAAAAGGAGAGACATGAGAATGGACGCTCTACGTAGATGGCTCCAATAATGTTCTAGGCGCAGGGGTAGGAATAGTCCTAACCTCCCCCGCAGGAGAGATAGCCTCAAGAGTAGTAAGTTGCAACTTCAAAGCAACCAACAGTGAGAGCGAGTACGAGGCCTTAATCGTAGGCTTATCACTCACCAAACAAATGGAGGCGAAGAACATCCAAGTCTTCAGTGACTCGCATCTGATAATCAGCCAGGTCTAGGGAGAGTATCAGACTAAAGACACAAGCATGATCAGATTCCTGTCGATAACCAAATGCCTGATCGGGAAATTCCAAAGCTGCCAGCCTACGCAAATATCCAGAGAACAGAATTCCCAGGCCGACGCTCTGGCTAATCTAGGGTCCACCCTAAAGACCAAGAACCAGATGAGTATTCCCCTGCTAGTGCTTCAATGGCCAGCGACGGAGAAGGAACTGGAGCCTGATGAAATTTCTGCCATAAACGAAGGAATAACTTGGATGACTCGATGACTCCGATCGTCAAGTACCTGGAGAGTGATATCTTGCCAGAAGATCACAACGAAAGCAGGAGGATCAAGAAACAAGCAGCAAGATATTGCCTTTACCAAGGAAAACTATACAGAAGATCCTTCTCCGGGCCTTATCTACGGTGTCAATCCCCCAGAGAAGCAACGAGGATACTAGAGGAACTGCACGATGGAGAATGCAGATCCCACTCCAGCGGCCGGAGCCCAGTTCTCAGAGCCTGCAGAGCCGAGTACTACTGGCCAATAATGGCGGGAAATGCCAACAACCAGGCCAAGAAATGCAGTCAATGTCAGCGACACGCCCCGGTCTCCAACCGAGGCTATTATACCAACAGAGGTGCATGTAAAGATGACAGTATCGGGACCTATCTCCCAGGAAGAAAACGATGAGTTGGTAGCCCTGAGCCTCGACCGGCTTGATGAAAAGAGGGAAGCAGCACGACTGCAAAACTGGTTATACCAACCGGACATCGCCAAAAGCTATAACCGAAAGGTTAGAACCACGACCTTCCAGGAAGGGGACTGAGTTCTTCGACGAGTCTCCGACAACACGAAAGACAAATCAGTAGGAAAGCTCGCCCCTGGATGGGAAGGGCCCTATAAGGTGGAATATTGTTGTGGCAAGGTTCAGCCTAACTGTTGGAATGCCCTGCACCTAAAAACCTATAATTTTTAATACGATCTCTGGATCATGCTTTATTATTGCTTTACTATATATTATCTATTTAAGTATCCTGGTTTTTCCTACTCCTACTTATGCTAAAACGCCTCCGGACTAGGCTTACATAATAAAAGTTAGTTCCGACTGAGGGAGCAGAAGGAAAAACCAACATACTTAAAGGGGCATACAAGCTGGATCATGTCCCAAGGGACTTCTGATCCTGGCCAACCTTTCATCTAAAGTGATCCGTTCACTAGAACAACAATGGGTATACGACTTAAGCAAGAATGGGTATGTGCAAGCCTGAGTATGCTGTCAAAAGTACCTAAGTCTCTACATAAAGGCCACGAGCCCGACTATATGCATGTCTCTAGTACGAAATGTGTTTAACCATGCATTAAAACACTACGTGCTACGAACGATGCAGGGGCACGAAGTACATTTGCAAAAGTACTGTAAACAAACCTCAGGGTTGATACATGGAGGAAAAAGGCAAAGTCCGGGACACACACTAATCTCTACTTGACCAGACGTGAAAAGTATCTAAGTCTGGTGATTGAGTCGCTCCACCAGGTTGACTCACACCAAATAATAAAAGCCTGAGAGCAGCTTTCTGCAGAAAGTAGAGTACAGCATTACAGGATCTTGGTAGTGACCTACTTCTGAGTGGTAGAAGACGAATCCTCAGCCGAAATCGGTGGTAGCTTACCCAAGTGTGGCGAAGTACGATCTCGAAGAAAATAACCTTTGGGTTTAAAACAAACAATCTTTGGATAATAACAAACAACCCCAGGGTTCAACCTCTGGGTACAACCTCCGGGTTCAACCCCAGGCTTCATCAAGCAACCTCCGGGTTCAAAGTGGTAACTTCCGAGATCCAGATGAGAACCTTTGGGTTTCAAACGATAAACCTCCGGGTCCTAGGTAGAAACCTCCGAGTTTTAAGCAGTCACCTCCGGATCCACTCCCTGATTACCAGAACGACTTCCAAGTCAGGAACTAGGGTCCAAGGACCCCTAGAATTCATGTCATTAGCAACCTGCCTAAGGGAGGTGTAATGTGGTATTTGAAAGTTTACGGATTTACAAATCGACATTGACCTACCTAAGGGAGACAAAGTGCGATAAGAAATGCCTCCGGACATAGGTGATCTAATTCACTAAGGTCACATCCGGGTTTAAAAGCACCTACTAACATCTACCTAGTCCGTAGTTGGTAGTAACCTATCTAAGGAAGGCATAATACGACCAAAGACAATAAACTCCAAGGCTTAGCGCCTTCAAGACAAGACCAACTCCGAAGGAAGCCAGAGCAACACTTCTTAAAGATCAAATTCCCACCAAGCATAAAAGACTTGATCGCAAGGTCAAGACAATAAGCAATCTAGAAAATTCCAAAATACATTCAAAAGAAAAAGCCACGAAGGGCCATTATTCCACAACAAAAAGCCATTGCTCAAAACAAGAAACAAAAAAAAAAGATAAAACTCATGCCGAAAATCGCCTGAGTACTAGGCCCGCTCGCAGAACACGAAGATATTGTTAGTGGAAAGCTTCCTAACTGACCACCTCTTCTTGTTATTGTTAGCAAATATCGACGGTATTCTTCCTCAGGATTCCAGTGGTCAAACTTCTTCTCCAACCATTCCATCATAAGTTCCCATCAAGAAGAACGATGATCGTCCCTCATCAAACATTATCGAGGACCGGTTAGCCCACCATTACGAGAGCCTACGGAAACAGTTCTCGGAATAGAAGACGAGCTGCCAGTAGGAGACACAGCAAAATCAAACCTTGGCATAAGAGGAGAAAAGGGATGTCTCTTCCAGGTCTTGGCTTTATGGTACTCATCCTATACGGCAGAAATCAAACGACGAGGAACGCTCACTATAAATAGATCAAGGTAAGAAGCTCAAAAAGAGGATCAAAGAGTAAAAAGGGAAAAAGCAGTCTCACCCCAAACCCGGCTCACTAGGAACGTTACCCGTCGGAAACGTTTGGGGATTTCCATCGGCAACCTCACCGATGCCTCTCCAGCAAAAGACACATGACGAGATACAGCTGAAAATAAAAATTGCTTTAGTGCAAAAAGAAAGTTGTATACTAAGAGAAGATTGTCAAAATAACTTACCAACCGAACGCCAGGACAGAGGATAACAAGAAGCTCTGTTAGGTTTCATAAAAAACGTATTGCCTGTTCCACAGATCTCCGAAGGGATAGTTGCCCTCGATTCCTCTCGATGTCTCATTCACCAAGGGATTCCCATCTCGAGATCGGATATGATAGAATCCTTTCTTGCCGATTAGAGGAGAGAAATAGTACGAATAGAGGATCTCAGATGTTCCAAACAATTGCCATGAAATTCTCCCAACACCTGAATAGCAATCAATGTGCGCCAAGTCAGAGGAGTGAGTTGTCGCCTCTGAAGCCTGCCTCCAAGTATGCTTCAAAAATAGCTATTTCATTCATACCCCCGTCCGGGGCACGTTCGAATTCGGAAGGACACCTCAACTCTACCGAAGGAGAGATTGAATATTTCCTTCGAATTTCCATCAACTCCTCTCCTCGAATCACGGAACAAGGACCATCATCATCATCAGGTAAGTGGGAATGCTGTTTACTGAATGGAGCCATCGGAATTGCCTCATCGGCTTCGAGAATATCCCCCCCCCCGCAAGAAAGCACAGGAGAGGAGAAGGGATCTCCGAAAAGACACTGGGGTCGCATGCGTCCGCCCACTAACGAAGCTGGAAAAACAGGAAGGTTGGAGGGACGATCCATTCTAGCACAGAGGAGATAGACTCTTAGAAGCGGGTTGAGGATGACGACGTCCCGGATGTATCTATATATAGAATTTTCTCCATTAATCAGTCTGGAGAAATAGAAAGATGGAATTTTCCAATTCTTTCCGAAAAAGGCAACAAGATAGTGGCGAATTTCCAAATGCTGAAGAAAAAGGAAAGATCAGCCTCCTTGCGGGAAAAGGAATGTCTTAAAAAGGCAGTTGTGGATCCTCCACTGTCTCATCCAGAATCTTGCACTAGGTCCAAGGACCCAGCCACCGAACATAAGATCCGCATAAAAAACCTTTTCAACGGATCTCGTGCCAGCTAAAGAAGAGTAATTCAGGTCCTAAACCTTGCGTATCAGCCTCATCATCCGGTGAAATGCAAGCTCAGGGTCCATAACCATGCAAAATCACCTCTAAACAGGTCCAGTACCTATGGAATCAAAGAAAGACCCCGGTCTATCCAAGGAAAGCCGACTCTCATCCAGGTTCAAATACAGTCCAGGCCTAGATAGAAGCTGGAGAACGGAATTACTGAAGCGATATCTTGCCGAAGGGAAACCTGCTGAAATGGACCAACTCCAGTTAAATTTAAGTGCACAGGTTATCCCCCGAATTTGATGATGAAATCGAGAGATAAGGGGCAAGCTGTTGGGGAAAAATACTCCGGTATGAATATTCTCCAGGCCTCGGGCAAGATACTGGCCTCCAGGTTCTTGCAAGGAGGGAATCCGGTTCCGAACCCTGCTTTCGGCTCCACCTCCGGGTAAAAGGAAAGTTTTCTACTTAGGGGGAATCTTCCATATTTCCGAATATGGAAGAGTTTAACCTACCTAACCGACCTCTCCACGACTATATAATGGGAGCCCGTACCCTAGAACAAGGGATCAACATTCAAATACTAAGAGATTAGAGCTAGTTGGCTAGAACTAGGGTTTATACACCAAACGTTGTAGTTCTTGCTCAAATCATCAATAAAACATCTTTTAGTCTCGATTCTTGCTTGTTTATTAGTTCTTCTATTATTTCGTAGTACTCACAAAGATCATACACAAAAATACCATAACCTGTTATATCCCCCCCACCCTGAGCTAAGCCCCGAACGATATAACCCAATATCTCTCACAAGTGCATCCATCATAATCATCATATTACTAAGCATGCAATCTAGCCATGAATCAATCAATACTCTTGTTTTGCAGGCGCTTACCTCACACTCAACAATCGCAACCCTTAACTGAGACTCACATGGGCGATTTAGTAGTATGGACTTAGCACGATGTCCATATCAGACTCTATCACCTCTATCTCTGGTGGGTGCGACTCGGAACTTCTAGCGAAATAATCCTAGAATGAATGGATTCATGATGTTCCATTAGTCAGAACCAGGATCTAAACCTAAATAGAAACTATGAATTAGAAACTAATTTTTCTATAAAAAAAAAAACTAAAGACTAGAAGGTTTACCTTTAGGCTTGAACATTCGCTCAGGATCCATATGGTCAGCTTTTTGATGTGAATGAACTAATCGGTGAGAATCTATTTATAGGTGGTGAGAATGAGGCCAGTTAAGGTTAAGGTCGTGTGTAACAAGCACAAGGTGGCCTGAGTGCACAAAATTGCCAATGAGAGGCAGTTTAGTGTCAAACCTCAAATATCTCCAATAAGGACCAGATATATAGCCAGCCACCAAACTAACCAATCCTGGTGCAACATGACCAGCTTGGAGGTGGCCCAGTCAAAGAGATACACATGTCCACTTTCTTGGACGAGGCAAGCAGGCAGCTGCATCATCAAGCAGCTTTCGGACACACCCAACACATCATAGACAGACCCGAACGAGCCACCTTTAATTCCGAACTTGTTGTTGTCTGATAAGGATTTTCGAAAATGGTTATTCTTGGCCAAAACTTTGAATTCCCAGACAAAATTAGATTTTTTATACTGAGATTTCTAGGATGATCTAAGTCAAACTACGAGCGTTTACAACCCGTTAAATTTCTCGAAGAATTTTCTCGTACCATTACTTCTTTCAAAACTCAAATTCAAATTTAAGCACCTCTCAAGCATTATCACCACTTGGTTTTTCATCCCATGCTATCCGTTTTTTTTCGACATCACTTGCAGTCTTTCTATTATAGTGTTCCATAATCTTTTCTAAAGTATCGAAGAAGTAATTTCTTGACCGATGTAACGGATACTCTGACCAATTCAACTTTTACTCCAACCACAACTACTTTTCTAAGTCTATTGTCCTTTGAACTCAGATTTCTGATTTTCCAATACTTTCATTTCTATTTTTAGCCTCATGAATTTCTTAAAACTTGTAACACTCCTCTAGACATTCGAGTTAATGCATTGTTTCCTCATGCGAAGCTTATTGAAATTCGTTATCTTTATTTATTGACCCATTATAACTTATTCTGTTCATCAAAACTGTTATGGCTCGAATTTTCTTATTCAGCCATATATGTGTCCATACATCGACCATTTTCTGTGCGGCCATTCTTTGGTTTCGTCAGCGTCCTTATTTCTGTTGCGGGTTATTACATACCTCCAGGTCAGATCAGAGCTTCATGAGGGTGAACGACCATTCACAACCTCGAGCACACACCCAACAACTGGTTAGATATACGGGATTTTGCTTGCATCCAACAAAAATCCACAGATGCTGAAGCAAAAAAGAGGTGGGAAAGCTGTTAAACAACATGAGACAAAATGGAAAAAAGAAAGCTGGAAGTGAGTAGTGGCAACCAATAACTCGAAAAAAAAAAATTTATATCTCTCACAAAAAGTTTTGTCATATTCAGTACATATATACAATTAATCAGCTACATGACTTCTTGGACCAATTTTTCTACGTTCATTGCTTTTCAAAGTTTGAACTATTTCGGTCTGGTTATCCAGACCACCTCAAGTTTGAGTAATAAAATAGTCTTTCATTATAAAAAAAAAATCTGAACTAAAGCATTTTAATTATTTTGGATTTGTCAACACACTATCTTTATTTTTATTTTTATCGTCACTTATCTCGTCCATGTATATATGGAAAATTAGGCGAAATAACCAAAAAACACACACAAACTCACTAACTATCCAAAATCACCCGCTCTCTCCTACTTTCTCTTACTTTCCCTCTCTATCTTCTACAAAACTAATATCTCTTTTTTGGTTATTTGACAAATCAGTATATATATATCCAAAGACAGATTCAAATTTAGTTAATTTTACCCTTAATTTTACCGGTAAAGATTTCTACCTTAAAAGTAGAGGTACTAGATTTGAGTCTCGCAGCTGCAAAGAAGGGATTTAACATTCTTGTTTTGTACATAATAAAAGGATTATGGGTTTTTGCCCAAAACTTATGTTATAAAAAAAGCATTTTAAGATATGGAACCATTTTTACGCTTATCACGTGTGAGAACCGAAATTCGCACTGTCAATTTCCGTTTAAATAAGGAAACTAGGAAAACCCTAATTTCCCAAAGGTCCTGGATATCTGCTAATACCACACGCCAAGCAAATCAGAACACGATAATGACAACGATAAAGTATAAAAATCGTAAGAAGAGAGCAAAGAGAAGTCTTATTCCGAATTTGCATATGAGCGTTTACAACAAGGTATAAGCCTGGGCTCGAGAGCTGTCGGTGAGATTCCTAGTTCTAGCAACCCTAAGACGGCTAAACCTAATTGAGTCGCAGCTCGAAATAACAAAAAAACAGAAAGTTGCCTAATTGCTCTAAGTGCTAAGTTTTCTCTGAAAAAGTTCTTCCTCCATGTCTCTCGCCTAAAACTCCTTATATACTGGCTCCAAGGTCGGTTTACGCTTTTTCCCTTCTGCCCTTAAGCCGTCATAGCATAAAAATGGAGATATTCCATTTTT
>NC_027750.1:43581311-43582505 GCF_000695525.1 Brassica oleracea var. oleracea
ACCCAGCCGAGAACGAGGCATGGTGGGTGGCGTGTTACGGTTCGATCACGCCTCCCATAGAAAAATCGTTCCCGGTCATGAACCATCGCCCGGTGGAGGCAGGTGCGCCGAGTAGGAGTACTAGTGGATTCCTCGAGGTCATGCGGTCGTTCTACCATATTCCGGACGCGGTGGAATTAAGGGTTCCTCGTCAAAGAGAATGCGCTAGTAGTCCCCCGGAGGTCTTTTTTACTTGTTACGAGGCATTCGTAGTGCGTTGCCGTTTATGGGTCATTTTGGTGTGGCGATAAGCCAACTGAATCCTCTTGGCATCCAGCACCTCATAGGGATCCTGGTCCTGACCTACGAGCATGGTCTTTCTCTCACCGTTGATCACTTCGAAGCGCTTCTTTGATTACAGATCATCAGGGAAACGGACAGGTACAGGCTGGTTCCTCGGAACTTCATGTCAGTGGTAAAGGGGTTCACTTCTAACTTCAACTCGTGGAGGAAGTTTTTCTTCTTCGTTCGTGTAGACGCAGCATCCGTTGAGGAGAGTTGTATCCCACTGTTTCAGAGGTTGTCGAACGATCGTCCCTTTATCAACCCTCTTGCTCCGTTTGTGAGGAGAGTTGTATCCCACTGTTTCGGAGGTTACCGAACGATCGTCCCTTTATCAACCCTCTTGCTCCGTTTCCTGAGGACATTATTGCGATGAGGGATCTGCTCAGGAATGGTCCTTTTTTCTGGACTTCTTTTACGTCGAAGAGAGTTCGCAAGGCGCTGAGGTTTGTGCATCCTGGTCCTGCTTTGGGCGGAGAAACAAGGAGTGATTCCGAACATGAAGACCAAGGTCCCAACGACGGTCCCAATGCCGCTCCCGCTATTGTGACGGGGACGAATTCTTCGAAGGGGAAGGATATTGATCTCGGCAACCTGGAGTTTTCGGTGGACGATTGCATGCTTCCAGGATGGGATCCGAACCTTGCTTTTGGCGATGGAAGTGGTACGAGCGAGGTCCCTATTCCGGACTTCGATGATTTCTTCGCTGGTCTTCCGTCGGGCTTTGACGCTCCACGAGCGAGTCAAGGAGGCCGAAAGTTGTTGCGGAAGGATCTCGCATCATTAACGGGGTATAAATTTTAAGAATTCTGACGATCGTTATTATTATTTTTTGCTTATAACGTGTCAATCGGTTTTATAGGGTTTGAACTT
>NC_027750.1:43582558-43583819 GCF_000695525.1 Brassica oleracea var. oleracea
TTTAAAGCGGAGAAGGCGGAAAAGGATCTTGCTCGCATGCGAGATGAGATGTTGGCGCGAGACGCTCAACTCGCTCGTGATCATGCTAGGGCTGTTCGCTGGGCGGAACGGAAGGGCAAGAGGGAAATTGTCGAGGTGATGAAGACTCGCGCTTCTCAATTCCAGGTTGAGTACGGGAATCTTAAGGGTGCTTTCAACTCGCTGGGCGACTTCCGTGAGTGTCACGGCTCCGTCGGGAGACTTTGGAAGACGCAGGAAGATGACTACGTTTTCGAGAGGGAGACGGAGTTAATGAAGGGTGGCATGAAGGATCATGCTCACGCTGAGGCGAACAATCCTCCGATCGATGGGAAGATCCAGGGATTCTGGGATCCCATCCCGGTTTCCCTTGATATCGTAGAAACTACGACTGATTTTGCCGGTGATGATGAGGAAGTGAAATTTCCCGCGGATGCATTCGGAGCTTCCTTGTCCGGTAGTTTTAACTTTGATCTGTGAGCGTTTTGACGGGAAGGAATTTTTTCCTTTATCTAGTATTTAGCGGCCGAGTGTGGCCTTTGTTCATATATGTCTGGCCGAGTGTGGCCTTCGAACTTTGTACGGGCCTTTTTTGGCCGATTTTATCGGGACTGGCCAGCTTTGAACTCCTACCGCTATGCGGTTTATATAATGGATGTTTGTTTGAGTTACTTTGTTTAGAGTGGGTTTGAAGTGAATATGAGTTGTCGTCTCATATTTATCTTCGTTGAGGCGTTCAATCTGTTAGTTTGTTCGAGACGTGAGTTTTCGTAAAAATTATTTACGATCTTCCGGGAACATTGAGATACGAATGAAGAGACATGTTTTAGGATCTCGTATCGTTTAGATATCATGTCTTTGAGATGTCTGAGACCAATGCGATGGGTTTAGGGCAAGACCTAGGTTTACTCTCGGTTTTAAGGTTTGTGCGGTGACTAGCCGGCTATCGGTTTTCCTGTTGCGATTTCTACCTGATTCGTACCGATTCAAAGTCCGCGATGTGTTCTCGGCTTATACGACTTGTATGGTACGAATCAATCATCTTTCCAGAGACAATTTTTAAGCCAACTGGAAGAGCTAGACCAAAATTTCGGATTTTTTTTGTAGCGCGCTTTCGTCCTTGTGTTGGACGTTCGAAGATCAAAAGAGTGACTTGTGTTGGACATTTGAAGATCAAAAGAGTGATCAAGTTGCATTTGTTTAAGACGGCTGATGTGTTCGGCGGGGCCAATCGACGAAAAGA
>NC_027750.1:43583965-43585438 GCF_000695525.1 Brassica oleracea var. oleracea
GAAATCTCGATAGAATTCGATTACAATAACGCATTTTTTCCTATGTAGGAGTATACGAGTATACGCACCCACTCCCCCCCCCCTATAGAGGGGATAGCTGAACTCGTCCTTTGACGAGCTGCCTACGTACCCCTTTCGAGGATCAAGCCATCTCGTAGTTCTGTTTTATACCGCAAGTGTTTTCACTCGGTGGTTGTTGCCGTGCTGACTGCCTTGATCGTGATGATCGTGGGTGGGTCAGTGTTCTCTTTCGGATGTTCCGGTTGAGTTGTAGTGTCGGCTTCGGATTCAAGTTGAGTTTCGACACCCGAAGCGCCTGCGTCGGCAGACGATGTTAAATCGTTTTTTCTTGGATCGTTGTTGGTCGAAGATTTATCAATCTTCGTGCGTTTGCAATTTACCGTTGTAGAGGTCGTCATCTGTCTTAACTTGTGTTCCGCGAGGAAGCACAGTCGCGACTGTTTCTGACATCCCCAGATAGCTGCGACTCCGTTTGGTGTCGGGAATTTGACGCCCAGGTGGTACGTCGATGGAACGGCTTGCATAGCGTTGAGCCATGGGGTTCCCATGATCACGTTATAGATGGCAGGATGATTGACTACCGCGAACTCAACAATTTTTGTGATCTCCTTGGCCATGACTGGTAGCTGAATCGATCCGGGGGTGATTGATACTTCGCCCGAAAAGCCTGTGAGCGGTTTCGGAGTTGGAGTTACTTCTCCGAGTTCGATGCTCATCCGATTGAGAGTGTCGCGGAAGATTACATTGACTGTGCTTTCCGTGTCAATGAGTACTCTTCGTAGGCCAGTTTGCGCTCGACTCCGCCTTTCGCTGGTAAGCCTTGATGGTGGAAACCGTATCGTTGCAGAATTGTGATCCTCCGATGATCATGTTGACTCTACGACGATTGTTATCGTTCCCTTTGTCGCCTGGCCTCCTGCCGCGTTTATCCCCAGATTGATTTCTTTGGGGAGATCTCTCCGCGGGGAGATTGATGTCCGGCTTCGGGGGGCGATCGGTCTCGAGGATGAGATCTTTCACGCTGGTCACTTCCGAGAGTCCTCCAGCTAGTAGCTTCGCGGCCACCCTTGCTCCCAAGACCTTGCAGTTAGTCGTGGAGTGTCCTCGGGACTGGTGGAACTCGTAGAAGGTGATTTCATCATATCCTTGATTGCGAGTCCACGTATTCCCCGTGGTTTGGCCCTGGTCTGAGCTGGTCGCGTAATTGTGCGCTCCTTGGAGTTCTTCCCCCTCGTGATGGATATACTTGTCGTTACGAGGGTTCTTCTTCCTCGTTTTTGGGTCTACATCTTTTGAGGACGATCTCGCCGACTTATTTTTTTGCGATAAGATTTTCGTTTCTTCCATGATCATGATGTAGTCCGTCGCCTTGTGGAGGGCGTCTTGGATCGTCCGCGGTTTTTCGAGGGATATCCATTTTCTGAATTTCGACTTGTACCAGAGCGCCTTTCT
>NC_027750.1:43585540-43585741 GCF_000695525.1 Brassica oleracea var. oleracea
ATCGGAAGTTTCTCTATCTATGAACATAGAGTATTGCTTGAGAAATTGTGATGCGAGCTGTCGGAAACACCCGATAGAGTTTCGCTTAAAGCGCGCAAACCATTTGAGGGCTGCTCCTTCTAGATTCTCGACGAACAGGCGGCAGTAGCCGGCGTCTCTCTCGCCGTCCTTCAGCCTCGCTCTTCCCATCGTGATGTGGAA
>NC_027750.1:43585761-43600457 GCF_000695525.1 Brassica oleracea var. oleracea
TTTGGTACTTTGATTTTTCCTGGATCGGATACCCTCGTATCTGAGATGCGAGCGGTGAAAGGGGTCTTCCGATCCCCTTCCAGCAGCCTGTCGATCTCAGGGGCCGCGCTAGTAGCGTGATGGATTTGGGATTTTACGGCTCTTACTTCTGCCGCAGTCTTGGTGATATAGTCGCGAAGATCGCGTATATCCGACGTCTCGTCAGCAGATTTCCGCGCTTGTCGGCGTTTACTGCGAGTGAGCTCAGTTTGTCATTGGTTTATCGAACGGAGAGCTTTCCCGAGTGAATCAGCTTCTGGTCCTCCTTGGATGTCTGTCGACGTCCTCATCAGTATTGTTGGAGACATCGCTAGGATCCAGGTCGACTTGCTCGACTCCGTTATCCTCCGAAACCTTCGCGGGAGGCGGAGAGCTTTCGGAGTTTCCCTTTTCGACGGGAGATCTCTCGCTGGGGTTTTGACCCGAAGGTCATTCCTACGCGGCTCCAGGCCTGTTGAGTGGGGTTGCGAGTTCGAGTCTTTTCCCGCGGACTTTAGTGGTTCCGCGGGGGCAGTTTGCTCGAGTCCTTGCCGTTAAAGTTTCAACTTGTTTGGCCAAGGTGCTCACGAGCTTATCCTGTTCTTCCGACCTTTTTTCGTAGGTGGCGAACATCTTTTTAAATTTCTCGAGCGCCTCGGCGTTGGCTGGTGCGTTGGCCGCGGATATATCCGCTGCAGGAGTGTGGAGATCAGTGCTGCTGCCTCCGTTAAGAGGAGTCTGCACGTTATCCGCGTCGTCAATTGACATGTCTGGTTGAGCGTGATGTGGTTGAGAGTTAGATTGATCCGTATCCCCCTCCTTCTAGCACCAAACTGTGAGAACCGAAATTCGCACTGTCGATTTTCGTTTAAATAAGGAAACTAGGAAAACCCTAATTTCCCAGAGCGCCCGGATATCTGCTAATACCACACGCCAAGCAAATCATAACACAATAATGACAACGATAAAGTATAAAAACCGTAAGAAGACAGCAAAGAGAAGTCTTATTCCGAATTTGCGTATGAGCATTTACAACAAGGTATAAGCCTGGGCTCGAGAGCTGTCGGCGAGATTCCTAGTTCTAGCAACCCTAAGGCGGCTAAACCTAATTGAGTCGCAGCTCGAAATAACAAAAAATGGAAAGTTGCCTAATTGCTCTAAGTGCTAATTTTTCTCTAAAAAAGTTCTCCCTCCATGCCTCTCACCTAGGACTCCTTATATACTGTCTCCAAGGTCGGATTACGCTTTTCCCCTTCTGCCCTTAAACCGTCGTAGCATAAAAATGGAGATATTCCATTTTTCCGATCTTCGTAATTATCTTCAAAATTTCGTATTAATCCGCGGAAATTTGATATTTATCTTTCTTTGTGAACCAAGCGTAAACCGTCATGCAGCTTACGGGATGTTGGTTAGTAAATCGTAATTTGGGCTTTGAGTCACGTCTATAGGTCCCTTTGGGCCATCTTTCAACTCGAAGCGTTTGTTACGGCTTGTTTCGATAAAGAACGAACTTTCCGCGGTTTTTACGGAAAAGTTTGATCGATAACTTAGAATGGTGGGGAATCGTGAAATGGGTTCGCTACGGTTTTTGGGAGATAGCATCGAAGGGTAGACGAGAACGCATGGACTAATATCGTACCGATGTTTTGGAAGAGCTCGGTCGCTACGTAGCGAACGAGCTGTCGATCGCTACGTAGCGACCGAACGAGCGGTCAATCGCTACGTAGCGACCGAGCTTTGGCTCGAGCTACTCGAGCTTGGTTTCTACGTAGCGACCGAGCGAGCGCTAGGTCGCTACGTAGCGACCGAGCGGAATGGACGTTCGGTCGCTATGTAGCGACTGAGCCTTGGCTCGAACTCGGACGCTACGTAGCGACTGAGTGGAGCTCGTGTTCGGTCGCTGCGTAACGATCTTTTTCGGGCTTTTGTCCGATGACTCGCGTTTCCTTCGTAAAGCTTCTCGTAGAGAAGAATCTATTTCGAAAAAGTATTTGTTGAAGAAGTTTTCTACGTTTTTCTTCTTCGGGGATTTGGACGTTAACTTCGTCGTAACCGTTTTTGACCCCAACATCACGTTTTAATAAACTAGTTGAACATTTGTAAGCGTTGACCCCAATGTTTGTTTTAATCGATCACGTGTTAGTGAACTTAGTTGAGACCTTCAATTATTTGATAGTCTTTTTCAGAAAACCTCCCATTTAAAATTCTGACATGCAAGGAGCGCGAGCTGATGTCTTTTCAAGGGTTCATCTCCCGGCTTCTGATGTTTCTCAACAGTCTTTTCTGCGAGATAAAGAGATGGAGAATAGATATGGAAGAGATGGCTATGCTAGGCGGGACTACCGTAGTAGATCGCCTTTGATGGAGCGTAGGGCCGAAGGCGGCTTTATGAATGATGCTAGAGCAGCTTACTCTCGACGCGATGGTGATGGTGATAGGAAAGCGTGGAAACAAGGTGGCAAGGACAGGAGTTTAAACTCAGCTTTCACACGCCAGAGTTCGCGATATGCGCCTTATGGGAAGCAAAAGCCGACAACATGGAGAGTGAAGGAGAGATCACCGCCACGGGATTTGCATAATGAGGGAAGGATCGAACCACATGCTCATGGAACACATCTGCGGTCCATTGGCGACTCATCTCTACGTCAACCATCTGCTGAAACAGCTCATGATTCTCATAAGAGTAGTGGGAAGAGGATTGCAAGTCAAATTGTGACACCGGCTAGGCATGATCATGATGATAATGTCACAAAACGTCCTAGAGTGTCTCCTTGTTTGTTGACTTTCTCTCCTATGGAGAAAGCATTGCCGTCTGATGCTCAGATTATAGGAGCTCTAAATGGCATGGAGATCGTCGATACAATCAACACAGATGTGGAGCTACATGATCCGCTGACGGTTGCGGAAACTCAGGACGATGATATGCTGGGGGAAGACTTGATGGAAATGGAGGCAGAGACTGATGACAATGTACGTGAGGTTGAGCGAAAGGGACATGAAAGTGTACGGGTAAAGCCGAGAACCTCATCTTCTTATAAGAGTGGGGGTAGGTCTGGATTCCCTTTGGGATTACGGAATAAGATGGTGGGTTGACTTCGTCGAGGATCGCCGCAGGCGCGTCGTTCGTCTTCAAGGGACAAAGCTCATTCAGAAAAACAACGTCTAGGGCCGAGTAAGAGTTCGAGAGGCAGTACACGTAAGGGGAATGGTTTAGAGGGGTCCAAAAACACGTCCGGAAAGTATCCATGAAGACAATCAGTTAGAACTGTCGAGGGATTGGGAACGACCTCACAGTTCGACGCCTTACGGAGATGTGTCAGAAGCTTCGCCCAGGACTTGTGTTTCTTTCTGAGACGAAGAACAGAAGGCTGATGTTGCAAAACATTCAGGCCGACCTAGGTTTTGATCATTTGTTTACCGTTGAGCCACTTGGACTCAGCGGAGGTTTAGCTTTATTTCTCATGGATGAATTTCAAGTTAATGTTTTATTTTCGAATAACCGTATGATTGACATTGAGGCAGTCATTGATGGAATAAAAGTCTATATGACGTTTGTTTATGGGGATCCTGTATTAGAAAGAAGGGATCAAGTTTGGGAACATCTTACGTGTTTCTCAACAACCAGAACTGGATCTTGGTTCATGATTGGAGATTTTAATGAGATTACAGGTCATAACGAGAAAGAAGGAGGGAGACAACGTCCTGATAGTTCTTTCCTACCTTTTAAGCAGATGCTTAATGATTGTGGTATGCTAGAATTTCCTTTCACGGGAAACATGCTATCATGGGTAGGAAAGAGAGAAGGAGGGACAACTGTCAAATGTCGCTTAGACAGAGCTGTAGGAAATGCGGATTGGCATGAGAAATTTCCACACTCAATTGTGAAGTATATGAGGTTATGGGGATCGGATCATCGTCCGATCGTTGTAGACATACTCACAAAGCCAACGAGAAGATTATAAAAGTTCAAGTTTGACAAAAGATGGCTGGATAATGAGGAGTTAAGGCAAGTCATTCTTGAGGGATGGAAATCACCTGATCTTCCTCCCAATGCGACTATTATGGAACACATTTCGAGTTGCCGTAAAGTCTTGAGCGAATGGAGGAGACAACATAATGTTAATTTTGCGAAATTAGTGGAGGAGCTTAAGGAGAAAGTGGAGGGTTTGTACGCAGATGATAATGCCACCACTGAGGAGATTGCAGCAGCTTTGAAGGAACTCTCTGATGCTCTTAAAGCAGAAAAAATGTTCTGGAAACAGAAGAGTCGAGTGTTTTGGCTGCGAGAAGGTGACAGAAATACAAAGTTCTTTCATGCTTTACAAAGCAAAGAAGAGCACGGAATAAGATTACGCAGCTCCGGGATGCAAATGGAAATGTTGTTGAGATGAAAGAAGGATTAGTAGCCATTGCTACTAGCTATTTTAGATAGATTTTTGAATTGTCTAACCCGGAGGACATTGAAGAGGCACTGGCTCAAGTCCCAACGACGATCACCGGGGCCTTGAATGACAACCTAACAGCTCCAATCACTGAATGGGAGATCAAATTAGCGCTTTTTGCTATGCATCCAGAGAAGGCCCCAGGCCCAGATGGGATGACTGCGCTCTTCTATCAGAAATTCTAGGATATTGTAAAGGAGGATTTAACTCATATGGTTAATAAATTCCTTTTTGAGGGGACGGTGGCGACTGGCCTGAATGATACGAATATATGTCTCATCCCAAAGACTACAAAGCCTAATGAAATTACTCAATTTAGGCCAATTAGCTTATGTAATGTAAGTTACAAGATAATCTCTAAGGTCTTATGCCAGAGATTGAAGAGAGTACAGCCAGGCTTAATATCGGAAACCCAGTCAGCTTTTGTTGCTGGAAGACAAATTTCAGATAACATTATGATAGCTCAAGAAATGTTTCATGCTCTGAGAACCAAGCAAAGTGGTCGTGGCTATTAAGACGGACATGAGTAAAGCATACGACAGGATGGAATGGTCATTTATTGAGGCTGTCATGCAAAAGATGGATTCTCAGAAACATGGATCACTTGGATAATGCGATGCATTACGTCGATAAAGTATAAGGTACTCATGAATGGACAGCTGGAGATCTTTTTTCTCCTTTCATATTTATTCTATGCACGGAAGCGCTCGTTAGCCTTCTTAATCAAGCAGAGAATCAAGGGAAAATAACGGGGATGCGCGTCGCACGCGCTAGCCCCTCGGTATCACACCTTCTCTTTGCTGATGATAGTCTTTTCTTATGTAAGGCGGAGCCCCGTGGATGTGAAGAAGTAATGAAAGTGGTCAGGAAGTATGGTAAAGCATCAGGTCAATGTATCAACTTTGATAAATCATCCTTACTCTTTGGTAAGCGAATCAATGCAACTAGTAGACAAGAGATTAATGATGCACTTGGAATACAAAATGAAGGAGGAATGGGGACCTACCTTGGTATCCCAAAAGACATAAGTGGGTCCAAGTGCAAACTTTTTGCGTTTCTCAAGGATAAGCTAGTGCATAGAGTGAATGGTTGGACAGGTAGTTGGCTATCAAAAGGAGGCAAGGAAGTGCTGATTAAATCCATTTTGCTAGCACTCCCAACTTACGTTATGTCTACGTTCCTTCTCCCCTTAGAGATATGTGAAAACTTAACACGGGCTATTGCTCAATTTTGGTGGAGTTCAAACCCACCGAAACGTGGAATACACTGGGCGAAATGGGAAAAAGTCTGCCTACCAAGAGAGGAGGGTGGGATTGGCTTTCACTTGATCCATGAGTTTAATCTGGCCCTTTTGGCGAAACAGCTATGGAGGCTTGTTCAGTTGCCTGACTCTTTGGTTGCCCAGGTATTGAGGGGAAGATACTATAGACTAAGCTCACCACTAAGAGTAACCTCAGCTAGTAGTCCATCATATGTGTGGACTAGCATTTCGGCTGCAAGGGAAGTGTTGTTGCTGAGAATCAGACAGAAGATTCATTCAGGTTATGAAGTCAAGATCTGGGAAGATCCGTGGATTCCAACGACACCTGCGAGACCAGCTAGCCCTGTGGCCCCAGTTATGAATCCCAACATGAGAGTCAGCGATCTCATAAACCAGGAATCGGAGGATTGGGATGCGAGCCTATTGGAGAAATATGCCATTAGGGATGACATACCACTTATAAAGAGTTTGGCCATAAGCTTGACTCACCGTCGTGACACATTTTGCTGGAACTACCCAAGGAATGGACAGTACACGGTTAAATCGGGGTATTGGGTGGCTCGGAATTTATTGAAGACAGAGGAGGAAAAGGAAGTCATGGAGCCAAGTATCACCAATCTTCAAGCCTTTGCTTGGAAGTTGAAGGCGCCTAAGAAGATATGTCATCTTATATGGCAATTGTTAACTGGTCATGTGGCAGTAACAAGGAATTTGGCGAGACGAAATATGAGGTGTGATAACTACTGTCCAAGATGTGGAGAACTAGAAGAATCTGTAACACACGCAATTTTTGAATGCCCGCCAGCGCTACAAGTTTGGATTTTATCATCAACTCCAACGAGCCCAAATATATTCCCACTACCAAGCATCTACACAAATATGGACTACCTATTCTGGAGGAAAAACATTATTATTGCACCAGAACAAGACAGGGATCCTTATCCTTAACTGATCTGGTATATTTGGAAGGCTAGGAATGACAAACTTTTCAGGAGGATAGACAGAGATCCTCTGGAGCTAGTCCGACATGCAGAGAGTGAATGTCAAGCATGGTTTGATGCGAACAATGTGGTACAACAAGTAATACAAGACATCAATACTGAGGATTCCCAAGTCATAAGCTTGGGTAATATTTGCTTGCTAGATGGATCTTGGATAGTTTCTGCTCATTTTAGTGGATGTGGATGGGTCTGGATGGACAGTGGTGGAAACAACCAACTTATGGGGACAAGAAACTTCACTCGGCGTGAATCAGCCTTGCATTCGGAAGTAGAAGCGCTGCGGTGGGCAATGGAGAGCATGCTTCAACATTCAACATGCCAGAGCTTTGGGACGGATTGTAAGGAGCTGATTGCAATGATAAAGGAACCTCATCCATGGCCAAGCTTCGCGACAGAGTTGGAAAGGATTGAGACGCTACAGATTTGCTTTCCGGATTTCAACATCATTTATGTTCCACGAGCGCACAATCATATCTCAGACTTTTTAGCTAAGACTGCTAGATCCTTCCATAGGGAGTTACTTTTTATTGGTTGTTATATTCCGGTCTGGTTAACCAGACCACGTCAAGTTTGAGTAATAGAATGGCCTTTTGATGTCAAAAAAAAAAAAAAAATCTAACATGCAACTAAATGTCTTCAACTGTTAAATTGCAATTTTTTTACATGCAGTTAAATTTCTTTTGTTCTAACTCAGAAGTATAACATGTTACATTAAAATCTAAATCCATAATCCCAAGATATCTATATATAGACACTTCCTCAATTTTATCAGATTTGATATATTTAAACAAAAATAACATCAAGATTTTATTTTGAAAATAAAACTACTTTTTAATGATGATTAATGGATGAGTATCCTAATTTGGATGTCATGTATGTTTACTGTACAGGTTTTGTACCTATGAACATTAAGGGTATCAGTTCGGGTCGGCTAATTTAGATATCAGTTAGTTCGGTTTGGAAATATTAGCGTCCATGTAAGAACCGCCATTTCTTGTTTGAATCGGTTCAGATAATTTTGGGTTTGCATCTGTTTGGATAGTAATGTTAGGAACATGCTAATACCCAAAAAATAAATGTGGGGTCCTTTGGTTGTGGTTTAGTTATTTCTGGTAATTGTTATAAATTATCAACTATTATTGTGTAATTCTAATGATTCAACAAAAATCTCAAATAATTTTGATTATTTAAAATATTTTGGATAAAATATTCGGATATCTTTGGATAATTTTCGATAGTTCCGTTCTCCATTCAGTTTTGGTTTGGTTATTTATATGTATATATAATGAAGAATTATATATATTTAAGTACCCGTTCGGTTCTCCATTCAGTTTTGATTTTGTTAAGATACTTTGAATAGAGAAATATTGGAAGTTTTTGTATATTTGAGAGTTCACGTCGGTTCTAGTTTAAGTTATTTGGGTTCGGTTCTTCAGTTATCGAGTAAAATGGTCATGCCTATTTTTATTATCTCAATAATCTCTCAAAGTTTTTCAAATATTATTTATATTTAATACATGTGTGGATATTATGCATGTTAACTGTAAATGTTTTCTTAGTGTATCTTGACTTTGTATCCAACAAGTCTACGAGGTAACAGTCTAAGAGAAAGAGACATGATAAAACGATATATATCTCTCGAGTTCCTTTTTGGGGGTTCTATGAAAGAGAGTTGTGTGGAGCTATTTAAATACACACGGAAAAGAAATGTACTAATTATATGTCTGAGGTTAATAAGTTCATAGCTAATATATATATATATATATCCTGAGGTAACAAATCATTTTTCCCCAACGATATGATAAAGAAATTAGAAAAATGCATCTGCGAATAAAGGTGTGTATTATTAATGTGGAAAATTATCAATTTATAGATTAAGAAACTTTAAAAATCAAATTTTAGGTGAATAAAACACATAAGTTTAATAGGATATTTAGCAAATAAACTTCAAAGCAAGATTTCTGAATAATATTTTTAATTTAGTAATTTTAGGTGTTATTGGTTTATATATTTTGATTGATTTAGAAATTCATATAGTATTTATAAATCCAAGTAAAATATGCAAATCCGGAGGTTTTCTCTCGGATTTGAGTCTTTGTATTTTTAACTAAAAAATCCAAACAAATCCATTATTAAATCAAATATATTAGAAAATCCGTACGATTGAATAACACTTGATTTGATATAGAATTTATGAATCATTAAACCAATAACACATGATTTTAATACAGATTTGAAAATCATAGAACCAATAACACTAAATTTAGTTCGGATTTTCAAATCCATTAAAATACAACAACCAATAAACCCTAGTTACTGTAATACAAAGAATACATAAGCTTAGAATCAAACTCCGAATAAAAAACAAATGAAAAAAAAAACTGTAGTTTCGAACAATTAAGTGTGTGGTGTTAATTTACCAAGGTTCTTTTTTTTCTTTTATTGTCCAAGCTTATGTTTCTAAACCTCATTAATCTTTGATAATTACACATTTTTATCGTATTAAACGTATTTTCCGTCGCTTGGCTTTTCAGTTTCAGAACGAATGAACTTCCTTTTTTTTTCTTTTTTGAACAACAACGAATGAACTTCCATTTCAATTAATCTTTGGCTTGACTACTCCTTCCTTCAGGTTAGTTCGCGGTCTAACTTCGTTGATTAAACTCTCTTCGTGAATAGGTTTTGAAACACCGCCATATTATTTACATTTCCTTCACTCACAAGAAACATTTATAAAGCAAATGCAAATCTACCATAAATCCATAATTGAAAAGTCTTACAAAAAAATATTAACTTAATAGAAAACGCATAAATCAAGCTACGAAGTTCTTAAACAAAAATGACTTAGGGCAGTCATTTTTTCCGTTACCACCAGCAAACGTGGTTTTTGGGTTGTTAGCGGTTGTTGGTGATTTGCAACGATCACTCAAACTGTTTTAAACCGTTTCAAACCGTTTCAAACCGGTCTAAACCTCTTAAATTCAAAAGGTGGTCTCAACTAGCGTTTGCGGTTGCGGACGGTTGGAAAAGTTATTTTTTTAAAAAAATTAATATAAATAAAAAAATAAAAATAAAAATTTTAAATTGAAATAATAGAAATTCTAAAATATATCTGCTATATTTTAATTTATATTATAAATTTTTAAGATAAAAATATTTTCTATAATTTTTTAAAAAATTAAAAATATAATTTTATAAATATATTTTTTATATGTATTATAATATTATGATGTTTAATATTTTTATAATTATATAAAATATAAATATTTTTAATTTATTATTTAACCGCTATTGTATTTGGTGGTTAACTAGTTATAAGTATCCCGCAATACGCATCAATTTCTAACTGCAGTACCAGTCGTACAAATTTTTTAAAACCGCTTAAAACCGCAACCATCCGTATCCGCAAATTATCGCAACTGCAACCGCTGCGGTGTAACCAGTCAAGCCCTTAATAAAGAACTGAGAAGCTCACAAAAACCCTTATACCATGAACCACACCGAGACAATAAGTCTAAAACTTCCTGGAACTCACCTGAAAAATAAAAATAGTGTATTTCAACAAATACTTGGTGAGGCAAACTTGAGGAGCCTGAGCAACATCCACCGACAATAAACACACGTCATAGTACAAGTGTATAACTAATCCAGTATAACAATGAAAACAACAAAGACCGTGGGAAAATCCCAGGCCAATGCTTCTCAAAATGAAGTGCGCTCACCCAAGGTGAGTCAATGCGATCCATACCCACATGTGGTTTTAATTGGCCACTCCAATTAATGATTGTTCTCATGTCGCGTTTAGGCTCCCCATTTTCCACCTCTGGTGATCACCGCTGCCCATAATGGCCCAAGAAAGCATAGTTGAGCATAAAGGACATGTCTCCTTACTTGTATTGGCACACATGCTTCATAACTGCAACTTATCTCTTATCTACGTATGCGAATTCCCATCAAACAATACAAACACTATCAAACAATTAGCCTCAAACTTCACACAACAATATTATTTTAGCAACCTATTGATGTATCTAGGTGTTCACAAAGCAACGAATTTTGCAAGTAAATCATATTATATATACGATATAGGTTTAACAACAAACAAATATGGGTGTAGTTATGATAACATGAAAGCATGAATGATTCACTTGAATACTTCTCTATGGCACAAGAATGAAAGTAGTAGGAAGAGATCACCACAGTCCTCACTTTAGTCTTAGATCTGTGAAATGGAGTAGGAGAAGTATAACTACAATTTAAGCCAATCCACGAACCAGATCTATAATACGTTAGAACAGTATGCTTTATTGAAAGAAATGTAGACCAAATGCTCGTACGTGTTCTTAGAACAGTATGCTTTATTGAACTAAAAATTTCAAGGTAGTTTATATTTTTTTTCTTTAAAATAAGAAAATAATCTAAGATAAAATACTAAATCATAAACCCTATACTATTTAAATTCTAAAAAATCTAAACCCCAAGTTCAAAATCCTAAACCCTAGTCCAAAAATTTCTGAACCCTAGAACTCCTTTTTGTAAAAATAAACCCTAAAGACAAAACTCTAATTTAGAAAAAATAATTGATTTAAGAATTTTGAAATGATATTTTTAACACAATTCTCTTAAGCATTTCTATTTTTTTATATGAATGAAACTAGTACAAAATCAGAATAATAAAAATTAAAGAATCATATGAAGAAATTAAAATTTTATCATTAGATATTGAATGGGAAACTAATGAGAAGGTGCCTTGACCAATTCAATGATAAGGTATGTTGGCTTGTGAAAAGCACTCACCTCTTACGTAGAAATGTCTGAAACAGCACCAAAATATGGGCCCTCTCAATTCCCAAACAAAATATGAAAAGACAAATAGTAATAAACAATAAAAACTAAAGTCCAAACGCGTAAAAAAAAAATTCCTATTTCACTCAGAAAAACCAATTTCTACTTCAAAATATCTTGCGCCTATTTAAACTCATCATGAGCCTATGGTTTAGAAAGCAAATGTTCTGAAACACAGAAAACAAAACAAAACAAAAAATGGAGCACGAGATTCCCGTAGGGTTTCGTTTCTATCCGACGGAAGTTGAGCTGATTTCGTTCTACTTAAGATTCCAGCTTAACGGAGGAAATGCTACCATTCACAGTCTCATACCCATTCTCGATGTGTTTAGCGTTGAGCCTACTCAGCTTCCAAGTACGTATGCAATCACCATTCTCGACGATTATGTTGAGTCGTTGATTTCTGGTCAATAATTTAACTTATATATGAAGAAGATTATACGGATACGTCTCACTGAAAAGTTATACGTTTTGCGTTCGTTAAGTAAAATAATGCGATCATATAGGGATTGTATGCATGAGACCTAGGTTTCGATTTCTTGTTTGCGAAGTTCGTTTTACCTGACTAAACATGTAATGTAAAAATCGTTTACACGAAAATCAAATTTCTAAAATGCATCATTTTTTTTATTTTCTATATTAAGTATTTTTGAAGTGTAAACCCAAACGCAAAACTTAATTAAGTGTTCTTTCATAATTTTTTGTTGCTTTTGTAAAGATTGTTTAATAAGATACTAAGAAATTGAGTTTATTTAGAAAAAATACACACCAAACGTAAATTTAAAAGAACAAAAAAGAAGAAATCGGGTTACAATTATTATAGAAAACAACTTTAATTTAGTATCAGAGGACCTTCCCATTAAATTTGACATTTGCGTTTATGTTTATGTTCAAGAAAAAAATAGGTTTTTAAAAAATGTGAAAAACAAATTGGCATATAACCGCAAACGGAAAATCACATAAATTGAGGCCTTACGCCGCAAAAGTGTGTGTTTATGTGGATGGGTATTTATTTGCAGATCTTGCGGGAGAGAGGTGTCGAGGAGACGCAGAACAATGGCTTTTCTTCGTGCCAAGGCAAGAGCGGGAAGCTAGAGGAGGAAGACCGAGCAGGACCACTGGTTTAGGATACTGGAAAGCAACTGGTTCACCAGGGCCTGTTTTCTCGCCTGAAAATCGTGTAATCGGAGTTAAGAAGACGATGGTTTTCTACATCGGGAAAGCACCTACGGGGAGAAAGACAAAATGGAAAATGAATGAATATAAAGGAATTGACGAAACAGCCAGTGTATCTACCATTCCTAAGGTGCCTAACTACATTTAAAGTACACATTTTTTTTTAAGTGACATTTTCTCAAATACTATTTGTTTTAAACCACTTAAAATTTTCTTTTGATTTGTGAGCTTTTTTTCAAGTACCGATTATTATCATCATCATTATTATTATTATTATTATTATTATTATTATTATTATTATTATTATTACTACTACTATATGTCACACCGTTGAGACAAACATGTGAAGTGCTTAAACGAACTACATTTTGGTTATGTCCAACACTCCTCTTACAGAGGAGTTTTCATATTTTTGATATATATATATATATAGAACATACTTCTAACTTCGTTATACTGTTCTAAAGTGCTACACTTAGAAAAGTGTGCGGTCGATTTTTTAAAACATACATGTTTTTGTAGTTTTAGAAATTAATTACAACAACTAACAACAGCTTAAAAAATTACAACCACCTAATAACATACGTACACGATAAAAAAAAAAAAAAACTCACGCGTATAGTCTTTTCTAATAATTATTAATATTATATTCATTTAATTTCTACCCTAATTAGCTAGTATCAAAGAGCCATAGACTTTGCAAAAGAAATGTTGATTCATATATATGTTAAAAAAAATGTCGTTTTCCAGATCAAAAAGGTTTTAACATGATACTTTTGTTTTTAATAATATAGTTGAGGCACGAATTCAGTGTCTGTCGAATCTACATAAAATCCGGAAGCTCGAGAGCCTTTGACAGACGCCCCACGGAAGTTTATGCCATAGAGAGAAAGCTTCCTCGATTTGGAATTGAGACATCATCTCGTGCTACTGCTACACGAAGAACCTCTGAGATGGTTGATGGGCTATCACAACTCCGAGAGAGAAAGCTTCCTAAGAATAGTGTTGAGACATCATCATATGACACATTCACAACCTCACAGGAAACATCAGATTCAGGAGGAGGAGACCAAGTTCAGTTGCCCGTGAATGCTTCTACTACACAAACCATTTCAGAGATGGTTGATGGGCTATCACAACCTTTTTGGGAGTGGGAACAACTAAATTGGTCTTAAACCTATTACCTTGCATCTTATACCTACTCTACGACCTCTATTTTTAGTTGATAAATATTCTAGACTAGGGTTCATCCGTGATTCATGCACTTTTATTAAATATTTTAAACACTTGAATTTATTTTGAAATGCTTAATTATATATTGTATTAGAATCATTATTTCCGTGATTTATTTTCATTATTTTATCATTTTTCTCTTGAAGTTATTTGATTACGGGAAAATTGCCACAAATACCACATTCATAGTACAATTTTTCATGTTTACACTAATCACTATTACCATCACTTTAATGAAAAGTAAAAGACACTTCTACCTCTAGAGTTAACTAATCCAGACTTAGGGTTTAGAGTTCAGGGGTCACTACAAGAAAACAGCGGCATACTGAGGAAAAAAATCGTCGGTACGTCGTCGGAATAACGCAATTCCGACGACATACCGACGAAAAAAATCCTCAGAAATAACTCTTCGGAAATTTATCTTTCCACGGAAATCCCTCGGAAATTTCCGACGGAATTCCGAGGAAATGAATTTCCCTCGAAAATTTCCGACAGAATTCCGAGGAAATGAATTTCCGAGGAAATGAATTTCCGAGGAAATTCCGAGGACCACAAGTTCGTCGGAAATTCCGAGGACCACAAGTTCGTCAGACCCAAAATTAAAAAAAAAATTATAAATTTACTTTTTTAAATTAAAATTCGAAAATATAAAATTAAAATTGAAATAGAAAACATATTTAAAATACAAAAATAATAAAATAGTTTTTATAAATAAAAAAA
>NC_027750.1:43601601-43610793 GCF_000695525.1 Brassica oleracea var. oleracea
AAGTGTTCCTCGGAATTTCCTCGGAATTTTGTAAAATCCCCAAACGGCTCTCCAACGGCTATAATATTTCCTTGGAATTCATCGGTTTTTTCCGAGGAACACATTTTTCCTCGGAATTTCCTCCGAATATTCCGAAGGATTGATATTTCCTCGGAATTCCGTCGGTATATTCCGAGGAAATTCTGAGGAAACCAAATTTTGTGCTTCCTCGGGGATTTCATTTTCCGTCGGAATGTCCGTCAGAATACTGTTGTTTTCTTGTAGTGGGTGGGTTAGGGTTTTTGGAATGTGAAATTTATGATTCTAATAAATATATAAATAAATACTTAAAAAATATAAAAATATTTATTAAATAGTTTCAAACATAATTTTCGATTTTCAAAAACAAATTAAAAAAATATATAAAAATATTAAAAAATTCAAAAAAAAAATTATAAAAAAGTTCGAATTTGAAAAAGTATAATTCGAAGACATAATTTTTTTATTTAAATAATAATTTATTATATTTATAGATAACAAGGGTATAAGAGTCTTTTGTCACTTAATAAAGAAAATATTTTTGAAAATGTCCTTTTGGTGGTGGCAAAGATGAAAAGTAGTACCATGAAAGTGATAAACATAAAATTTATCCTTGATTATGATGCTGAGTTTCAATTTCGTTGAGGTTAAATAAATTTCAGGTTTTTGAGATAACTTGAATGGGGCTATTTTTTGAATTTTGACGGTGTATCTCTTGATATGTTTGTTTTATTTTAAACGATCTAGATTCATTTTTTTTCTTAGACCAACTCCAATGGGACACCAAAACATCAAATTTGTTGTAGTTTCATCTCCAATGGGACACTAAAAATTGTACAATTTCACAAAATTTGGTGTAGAATGAATAGTGTTACACCAAATTTGGTGTAGCACTATTCATCACACCAACTATTTAATATACATATTTTATTATTTTCATTTAATAATATAGTTTAATTATTATTAATTAGTTCAAATTTGTAATTAAACAGAAATATGATGCATTTTGTATTTTTTAATTATTTTAACATGATTAATTTTTTTTCTTTTTCAAATAATAATTACTAAAATATTACTATTATTTATTTTATATTGTAAAAGGATAAATTTCATTGAAATTTTATATTTATTTTAATAATATAAATTTTAATTAGTATTTTATAAAATATAGAAATTTATAATATAAGGTGATAAGATTAAAATGCATATTAATTTGAAATAAAGACTCAAAGCATAAAATAAATATATTATTTTTATGTGATTTTCATAATTAATTGTTTGTAATTTTTAATATAATTTTTAATATAAAATAAATACATAAAAGTATACTTTTGTTAAGAAAAAATAATAAATTTAAATAATTTATAAACATAAAATTATACAAATTTAACAACCATAATATCTAAGTGTGATAAAATAATTATTTATCAATTACAAAATAATAAAAATATAAAAATAATTAAAACTAAAAATATTAAATAATATATAATATCATTTTTGGTGTAATGTTTGGTGTTTTGGTTGGAGATGACAAAAACAATAATGACATCAAAACACCAATTTGGAGTTATTTCAAAACCAAATTTGGTGTCATGGTTGGAGATGCCTTTAGTAACTTTGTTAAATTGTAACATATTGCATATCTCGTTTTGAGTAAAATTCACATTTTATTAATTTTGCATCAGTATAGTATTTATACTTAAATATATTTTAAAACTTTGGTTGGTCCGTGCTACGCGTACGCGCAGGATGTGATGTATCGATTTTAGATAGGATTAATTATTTTTGTAGTTTAATTATCTTTTATTATTAACTAAAAAATGATTTATAGAAACTATACAAAAATAAACAAAACATATACATTCACCGAATAGAGGGAGTAGATTTTATTGTGAAAATATAGAATTACTTTTTAATTAACCATTGGGGGTAACAACCTTATATATAGATTGTGGTTTTAGTTAGTAATTATAATTTTTGTTGCTATATTAGTTAGTTTTATGTTTGCCAAAAAGGGTAGTTTTATGTTTTCTGTTATGATAACTTTGCTTTGTTTCTGTTATTTTTCATGTGTCCTTTTTGACTTCGTAATGTTTTTTTGCTGCAAATTAAATGTAATATATATATTTCATATATGAGCGGTTATGATTTAACTTATAATTTGGTAATGATTGGTTCAATTGTGGCTCTAAAAATTTAGTTGTAAAAGTTTAGATGTATGTAAATTGGGTGTAGCTGTAAAGTTGTTACTGTAGATTTTTTTGTAGAGACTTTTGTTGTAGTTAAATTTGTTGTACCTGTAAATTATAGACTTTAGATATTTTTAAAATAAAATATGTGAAATCTGTGATGTATATATAAAATAGTTATTTTTTATCAATTAAATAATTTATATTAATATTTCTTTATAAATTCTCAAAGTTTATTGTTATTTAAAATGTGATATGTAAATAATATATATTTTATTTAAAATATTTCAGTAATTTTTACAACACCCAAAATTGAATTAAGGGGGTGATTGGTTGAGCTTCATCTACCTACTTTAGCTTTATTTTTTCTAAATCATTAAACTTTACCAATCATGCTTTAGCTTTACTTTTCAAAGTTAAAGCCTACATCAAATTTCTATTAATTTTTACCAATCATACTTTAGCTTTATTTTTAAAGCTACAGCAAAATAAATAATGCAAACATTTTTCTTATGTATTTTAGTTAAAAAACCTACATCTTTCATTTATAAGTTGTAGAAACTGTAGAATAAAAAAATATCTATAATATCAAATAAATAAGATAATCATAATAAAAAAAACATCTATAAATATTTTACTCTAATTTTGGGTGCTTTTAAATTATTGAAATATTTTAAATAATAAATATTATTTACATATCACATTTTAAATAACAGTATACTTTGATAATTTTAAAAAATATTAATATAAATTATTTTAAGTCATAAAATAATAATTATTTTATATATACATCAAATATTTCACATCTTTTATTTTAAAATATCTGCAACCTATAGCTTACAGCTACAACAAATTTAACTACATCAAAAGTTTCTGCAAAAATAATCTACAGTAACAACTTTACAGCTACAACCAATTTATCTACATCTAAACTTTTACATTTAAAAATTTATAGCCACAGTCGAACCAATCATCACCTAAATATTTATAGATGTTTTTAATTATGATTATCTAATTTATTTGATATTATAGATAGTTTTTTAATTTCACAGATTCTACGGCCTATAAAAGAAAACTTTAGGTTTTTTACCTAAAATACATTAAAAAAAATTTTGCTTTAGTTTTTTTTGCTGTAACTTTAAAAATAAAGATAAAGCATAATTGGTAAAAGTTTATAGAAACTTGATTTAGGTTTTAACTATTAAAAATAAAGTTACAACATGATTGGTAAAGTTTAGTGATTTAAAAGTAAATAAAGCTAAAGTAAGGAAATAAAGTCCAACCAATCACTCCCAAAATATTGGTTTTTCAAAAGAGCTTATAAGATATTGTTTGTTATAAACATGTTATCTTTTTTATTTATTTGTATTCAATAAGTAATAAATTTTTTTTTCATGTCTCATTATTCGGTTGTGTTTCTCTTCTTAAAATGCTTAAGCTGTTATTATAATAAACTATCATTTGCTTTTTGACTTTTGTGTAGTGTAAATTTATTAAACTTATGTAGAAAGGGTATTTGACAAAAAAAAAATGTAGAGAGGGTGAGATGTATAAAAAATTAGTATTATGGTCCATGCTATGCTATGCAGGAGCACATTAATTTTCTTAATACAAATGTTAGTAAAAAATATATTAATATTTCAAAAGATATGAGTGATGTAAAATATACATTTTTCTTAAACTATAATATAATTTTTTTATGATTGAATAAAATATTTATAAAAATATTAAGATATTTATAAAATATGAAAATATTTATCAAAATGATTAAATAGTTTTACATATTTTTAAAAAAGTAAAAGCATACACATTTAAAAAAATTATATATTAGCAATTAAACACAATATTATTATTTTCTCCAATGAAACATATTAACCAAACCAAATTCACAATAAAACAATAAACAATACCTAAGGTAAAAAGAGAACACATGTTAAAAACATGATTTACAAAAATGAATGGACTCGGGAACTAGTGGGATCATGATCGTCACCAATCTTATCTGCGAATTTGGGAAGAGTGTTAATTGAAATCTTAAAAAATGACAATTCAATAGAAAGAAATACTTACCCAAGAGCATAAAATTTCTTAACTTTGGCATCTTTATAGGTCAAACCCAGAAAAATCGTATGACTATGTTTGCTGTTTTTTACACAGAATAAAAAGTAAAGTTATCGTTGATGATGATTTCAAGGAAAAAATTGGGAAAGTGGGTCGCAGCCGAATTATCAATTTAGGTTTTGAGTCACGTTAAGTTTTTATTTGTGTAATGGGTCGCGGCGATTTGCGAGCCTGTGCAAGTTACGTGTAAAATACGCCGAACACCCTGGTCAACCACTTTAATCACAAAAACGCCATTGAATCCTTGCACGTGAGAGACTGTCTTGATTCCCAACACCGTCGACCCATTAACTTCGTCGTCTTTACTGACTGACCTGTTATTGGCGGTAAACCACCGCGGTGATTAAACACCTTTACTGTCTCTCTCTCTCTCTCTCTCTCTCTCTCTCTCTCTATCTCTATCTCTGTCTCTCTCTCTATCTCTCGCTCTCACACCTCTCTTCTCGCTGCAGCGATTAGTCATGGAATTTCTAAATCCCCAGAGCTCTTTCGCGGCTGTGAGCTCTGTTTCAGCTCGGAGAGCGGCGAATCGTCTTATATTATACCGGTATGGTGTTGGAAGCGGAGAAAACAGAGAAGTTGGTGCGGCGGCCTACCATATCGAGGAGCGAAAAACAGAAACACCCCCACCTACGAAAGATCAACGGTACCCAGGCTCGTCTGCTCCTTTATTGATTTTTTTTTCAAGTATGCCGCTGGTTCCTTGCATGTCAGTCTCGATTATTGGTAGAATAGGGTTTTTGTAAAGTTTTTGTCTTAATTTTTCTTTTCTCATCTTTTTTATTTATCTTTTTCTGTTTTTTTAGTTTCTGACTCCGACGCGGGTGAAGCGGGATCGTTGATGGACTCCACCGCAGAGGGATCTTAGCCAGTAGAGCCCCAGGGGGGGGGGACGTCGGTTCTTCGGTGTCGTAATTTCCTTCGAGACTTTTTGCTGTGAATTCTTACCCAACTGCTTTGCGTCTGAACATTTACTCGAAGGCAAACGTAATCGGTGCTGTGGCGGCTTGTCTTCAAGGTTTGCCCGACATGGGCATTTTGCTCCACTCTCAGTTTGGCAAGCTTTTTCAGCTGCATGTCGTCCGCTGCCAGAACTCTACAAAGCTCATTGGTAGTCTCCTCTGCCGTCAGCTTATTACGATCTGCAAATTTGAACTTTGGTTCACCTTCGGTCGTCATCCTCTACGCTTCTCACTCGATGAATTCCACGCCGTCACTGGTTTAAACTGCGGATCATTCAATGTTGGAGATTCTGAGGCTGACGAAGCTCCAGGTCCTACAATGTGGAACAAGCTATTTGATACAACACTGGGTACCGTTACCGTGAGTCACGTTCTTGAGATGCTGCGGAATCCATTCCTAGCTGGATGGAAACATGTTCCTTTGGCTCTAATAGCCTTGGTGGACGGGGTTGTGTGTTGCAATAACAAAACCCTCAAACTCACCCCGAGGTATGTCGAGATGCTCGGCGACATTGAAAGCTTCTTGGCGTATCCATGGGGTAGAGAATCGTTCTTGGCGATCTTAACTTGTTTTTTACCTCCCCCAGTCAGTAAAGTTATAAAAGACCCAGTGCAAGCAATGCGGGTCCGGTTATCTCAACAGACAACAGCTTTCTATGGCTTTCCACTAGCTCTCTAGTTGTTCGATTTTGAAACTTTGCCTCAGGTGTTGTGTAAGATTCTGCAACTTTCTTGGAGGACCCTACAGCTTGCAAAGATACTGTTACTATCCTCAGCGTACAGGACATTCTTGTCGTCAAAGCAGATGCAACTGTAAGTTCATTCTCCCTTGATAGTAGATAATAGATTTATTAGGTTCATTGCCTTTTTGCATTTTTATTAAAATAATTATTATTTTTGTCAATAGTTATCTGTACACGTGGACCTGATTCCTGAAAGAGAACAACAAATGTGGTTGGAGGAGGTTGAAGATGACCGAGTAACTCGTTTGGTTGAGATGATGCGTAGTGGAGAAATATTTAAACCTGAAGATTTCCCAGGTGGAGACAGGTCATTTGCCCCTAAGATAGAGGAAAAAAACCGGTGGACGTGTGCTTAAGGACGAGAAACCTGGTGGTGGAACCGTCCACCGCCGGAATTTACGTCCACGTAAACCTGTGGTTGTTATTTGCAATGACGAATCATCATCGGGAGACGGCGGACCAGAGGGACCTCCTCAAACAGGCGGGTGTACACACGAAGATTTGAAGCCGTGGTTTGCTGAGCAGTTGAAAAAGTTGTCGACTGAGTTTAAGCACCAGTTATGTGAAATGGAGAAAAATATATGTAGGCGCTTCTGGGTGCCGGAGGCTACCATCAAAAAGTGCCGGAAGAGGAAGGCGAACGAGGATAATCACGGACAGTCTAAGTTTCAGTTCAGTGGTGGGAAACAAACACGGTCGCTAATCCGTATGGCAAAAAAAAACAAAACCGACGGCTAGTAGTCCAGGAAGGAGAAAACATTCTTATGCACTTCGCTCCGGAGACGGCAACGACACATCTGAAGTGGTACACCCAAGTGATCATGAACTAAGTTGAACATATTCTGATATTTTATATGTTCTGACCCGACCGCTTTTTTCAGGCAACCAAAGGAGACACCCCAGCGCTATTTGAGACGGAGAAATGTTTTGAAAACGAGTATCACAACACTCGTAGTCTACCATTCGATGAAAATATCGCCGATGAGGTAAAGTCTGTGACTCTTGTTTTGTTATTAGGTTGGTTTGTAATTGGTGTACACTTTTATAAGTGGTATACGGTTTTCTTACAGGGTATGCGTACACCCAACGCTGCTGAGGATTGTCTGCAACCAGAAAAATAAGGCACTGCGCTCACATTGTATTCGAATATTTTATTAGTTCGGCCTCAGTCTTATGTGTCACCACTTGATACCACTCAAATTACCCTAAGGAGTGAATTACTCTCTCAAATAAGAGGTTCAGTTGCAGTACTTAGGGATCGAATCCACAAGGAGCTAGGGAACCTATTAAATCTAGTCAAGTTATTAATTCTAGGTGTTTGTTGTTTTATGGGTTTAAACAATCCTAATTGAGCAAGTCTATTGCTCTAGTAACAAGATGATTGGGGGTGTAACTTTATTGGAAGATATTAGATGCAGAGTTTTTGTTCAGGTGTTGGAGATTATAATCCTATAGATACCTAACAGTTGCATGCATGATATATTAGAGCTCAACTCCTTAATCACAGTGATCAGCGATGGCAATGTTTCACTGGTTAACTAACTAGATCTTGGATCTCAACGGTCGTCTTTTGATCACAAGAAAGTGTTTATTGATGATCCTATATGGATATCGATCGATACACTTTTCGCAAATATCGATCTATTGTCAGAAGATCCTAGCATGACAGATTAGATTCAGGACAGGATGATCAAGGATGCTTGACTCATGCAAATTCCTAGGTTCATGTTCTAGTTAGCAAGGCTAAAACAAGCATTAAGAACAATCAATCAATGAATATCACAACTCAGCAATTCTATAGTTGGGGTTAATCCCTCTAACCTATTTGAAACCTGAATCTAACAAGTAAACTACTCAGACATAGCTAAGCAATTCATGACACAAAATATAGATAAAAACTGCATAGAATAGAATAGATGAATCAATGGAGTTCCAATCACAAATCTCTCTATGATTTTCTCTCCTAAAACTCTCTCTCTCTCTCTTCCTGAAAGTAAGAATACAATGGTGGCTAAAAGCTCTCCTCTTGCCTCCTAACACTTAGGCAAGAATATAACTATTAGGTTAAAACCTCGTTAGGGGTAATCTTGTAATTTGGTGAAGCTTTGGGTTTAAAGTCGGCTGGAACCAAGTCGCGCATCACGCGTCTCGACATCGATCGATGGTACAGGATGTACATCGATTGTTTGCTTCTTCTTCGTATCGACCTCTAATGGTCAGCTCGGATGAAATCTCTTTTGAGCTCCTAAACGCTCCATAATCATGGCATCAGCCTCATCATTAACTGAACCCCTCCACTCTTGAATCAGCATTGCTTCTTCATAGCTTCTTGGCACATAGCTTTCATCTAAGCTTACCATAAAGGAGTAGTGCTCTTCCGGAAACTCAGAAAATTAGCACACAGCTTGGGAAGGATGCTCCACAGCCTGGGCATTGTAGTACACTCTCGTGTTTACCCAGTTTCTCGTGTTTGCCCACTCGGAAGCATCCCTCCTTGCCCGTGTGCTTCTTCTCAAAGGAACTTCTACTTGTTCCTCAACAGCTTCTTCTTGTATCTGGATTTCTTCTCCAGCTTCATGACGTTCATTCTAAACTTCTCTTACTGATTCATCTCCACTTTGGACAGGAGAATCTGAGCCTTGATCTTCTAGACCTCCAGCTTCTTCTGAACCTTGATCTTTTAACCCTTCAGCTTCAGATTCACTTCCCCCCTCATGTTCAAAGTAAATTGGTTCTTCAACGGCCACTTGAGTAGGCTCTTCACGCCTGCTCTGATCCTGGGACACGCCAATACCGTGTTCTTCTAGTATGTTTCTCAAAGTAGCAGCTCTATCTGATGGTTGAGAAATCCCTTCAAGCTCCTCTCAATTCTTCTCTTCATAATACCCTTTATCTTCCATGAACTTCACATCCCTAGACACCAAGACTCTTCTAGCAGTGGGATCAAAGCACTTGTATCCCTTTTGAGATGTGGAATATCCAATAAGCATAGCCATGGTGCTCTTTGCTTCAAGTTTGTTTCTCATCTCTCCTGGCACCAGTACATAGCTCACACACCCAAATGTCGTCAAGTGATCCAGAACTCGTCGACTCTTGTTGAGTACCTCAAATGGAGACTGATCCTCTAGGATTCTGGTTGGTATCCTGTTGATCAGATAG
>NC_027750.1:43610814-43612589 GCF_000695525.1 Brassica oleracea var. oleracea
GGTGTATTTGGATTTTTCATCAATGAATGTGACATAATACTTATAATCATCCCTAGATAAACAAGGTGCAGTCCAAACATCAGAGTGAATCAAATCAAAGCAATTCTCATAAATAGTGGATGATCTTTGAAACACAGTCCTACAATGTTTGCCCAAAATACATGCCTCACAAACATTATTTTTAAACATGACACCTGGTAACATAGTTCTTAAAGCCCTAACATGTGGATGTCCAAGTCTAGCATTCCACAATGCATCTTTACTTAAGGAAGAGACAGAACTAAATGAGAAGCAAGAACTAGAGATGAGACTAAGATCTTCAAGCATATAAAGGTCTCATTTGGTTGCTCCTTGCCCAATCAACTTACTGCTCTTAATATCCCGAAACTTAACATCATCAGGACTAAAGATAACATTGCATTGAAGATCAGTGGTGCATCTTTTGACAGATAAAAGATTAGAAGTAAACTCAGGCATGAAAAATGCTTTAGAGTCCTTATTAAACAATTTCAGTTTACCAATTCCTCTAATAGGAATTCTATCTCCATTAGCAATCATACCATGTCCATGAGCCGGTTCTATGTCTTTAATCAGGTTATTATCACCAATCATATGATGAGATACACCATAATCAATGATCAAAGGTATATGCATGTTTCTAGTAATCTCAGTCCTTGATGGTTCATTTTGTTTAATCAGGTTTCCTAGTAATCCTAACATCTTTCTAGTTATACTCGGCTCACTAGTAGCAGCGTAAGCGCTTTTAAACATGTCTAGTAACTTATCAGTATTACTAGGATTACTAGCAGCAGTGCAAGAGCTTTTAAAAATGTCTAGTAACTTATAAGTAGTACTAGGCAATGTATGAGCAGCATATGAGTATCCAAGGGTGTTTCCGAGAGTGTTACCTGACTCTTTAAGAGCTTTGAAGAAGGCTTCAAGGTCAGATCTCTTGAAGACCTCCTGATCCATACCCTTTCTAATTAGTTGATGAGATGCCAAGGCTCTACCTTCACTTTCACCCACCTTAGCGCCTGAGCTAGCTCCGGATGAACCAGCACCATTTGCTTCAGCAGAAAGATGAGCCTTTGCTTCCCTATCCTTGTTGAACTCGCGTGGCCTGAGGTGAGGATGTAGGATCCAACACTCACTCTTCTTGTGACTGGTCCTCTTGCAATGCTCACAGCTTCGCTCATACTTTTCATACTTCCTTCCTGAGCCTCTGTATGCAGCCTTGTTTGCTTGCATTCCTTCAGCTTGATGAGCCATAGTGAGCTCACCCTTGCCTCCAAACAGGCCAAGAGATTCCTCCTCCTTCTGAAGTTGCGCGCATACTTCCTCCATTGATGGTAGGTTAGGTGATCTCAAGATGTGTTTGATGACATCCTTGTAGCAAGGATCCAATGTTATCAACAACCCAAACGCTTGATCTTGTTCTCTTCTTTTCATAAGAGCTGCTTGATCAGTGGTGTTAGGTTTTAGACTTTCAAGTTCAGACCATAATGATCCAAACTTTCCCATGTGTTTGGTGAGCTCTCCTCCATCTTGCTTCATGGAGTTAATGGCTCTCTTCAGCTCAAACACACGGCTGATGTTGGAGACGTTTCCAAACGTCTTTAAGCGGGTCTCCCACAAGTGTTTGGAAGTCTCACAATAGTTGTAAGCTTCAAGAAGAGGGACATCAAGAGATCCTTGCAGCACGGAGAGCACCATCAAGTCTTCTTGCACCCACTTCTTTGCTTCAGCTTTGGTGAGAGTCTTTTCCTCTTCACCTT
>NC_027750.1:43613024-43658432 GCF_000695525.1 Brassica oleracea var. oleracea
AGATTTGTAGAGAGATTAGGTAGTAATCATGTTTAAGAGTATTTAAGAATCATATGAACAAGAGAGAGAGTCTAGAGAGATAATCCCAAAATTCTTAATTATTAATCTGATCAAAGTTTACAATATATATGAGGAGGCAACACTAGGATGAGAGTTTCATAAAGAGGCACTATTACAAGAGATAAGGTTTGCTTTAATTCAAACCATCCAATGAGCTTCTTCCTTGTGCATAAAGCTCATTTTGCTTTATCCAGCTTTTCTCCAGCCTGTCACACGCGCCTCCTCTTCCCTTGCAACGGTCTGATGCCTTAGCAAAGGGAATAGGGCTTCTCTTCTTCATCCAAATTTACTCGGGTAACTAGTATAACTAGTATACTAGGATAACTAGGGTAACTTTGGTTTAACCTTTGGAAGTTACTCGGGTAACTAGTATTATTACGCCATGTACGGACTCTTCATCATACTCAACTCCTCATGTATTTTTCTTCCCATATATTGATCTCATCTCAACAGTACGCTCCAATGATGTGGGGTGCATATCATTGGGTGGGTCTATGTATTAACTTGCTCACCGCGAAAGTGACGATCCTTGATTCTTACATCCTGCACAGTGGAACTATAGAAGAAGTCGATGCACACATGGCTCCGCTGATTAGCTCCTTAGCATATATATTGGAACAATACGTGGGGTATACTATTCACCACGTGAAGGAAGGACAGCGATATTAATCTTGGAGTCGCCTTGTAGGGATCTATCACAACAGAAAGACTGGCGACTGCGGGACATTTGCAGCTAAGTTCATTGAGATGCATGCTAATGGTGATGGCAAGGAGGAGATGAGTCAGATTACGGACAAAATTATTGACAGATTTCGAGAGAAGTATGCAATGGACTGCTACGAAGAATTCGTTGGCGATTTCAGAGTTGCAAACGAGGGCTTAATGAAGTAGAAGTTTCTCTCTTTCACCTGTCAGTTTTCCAAAACGTTTTCCGCATGCATGATCACTTAAGGTGTGTTGTTATAATGGTGTCTGGACTTAATGTTTCGTTGGCTGTGTTTGCCTAGTTAACCAATGAACTCAAGGTGTGTTATTATAATCTTGTATTGCTGTTTACTATTTTGAGTTCTAGACACGTATGTAAAATTACATGCGTACACCAATCAAATACAGCTGCACATGCAATAATAATTCAACTGCAAGATCTTTTAATTTTAAAATAACGCAGTTACAGAAATAATAAAATGAAATTAGAGAAATACTCGAATATTAAAATGTATACCTATTGAATGGTATACAGGCGTTAGGTGTTAGGTGTAGATGTACTCCTGTTGAATGAAATTAGAGAAATAAGGAAATGGAATAAGATTTTTAAGGAGAATGGTCTTAGGTGTACATGCGTTCGGTGTAGGTGTACATGCGTTCGGTGTAGATGTACACATGTTGAATGAAATTAGAGAAATAAGGAAATGAAATTAGATTTAAGGAGATTTATAAGGAAAAAAAATGAGATTTATAAGGAGAATAGTCTTTAGGAGTGATATGTGGCAATAACAGTTGCCACGTGTAATTTTAAATAGTGTAGGTGATATTCAAAACAAATAGAGCCGTTAGGTGATATTCAAAACATATCTAGCCGTTGGAAGAGATTGAGAACGAATATTACCGTTAGGATTTAGAAAAGTCGACTTTGTTTCCCTATTTAAAGAGAATGAACGATGATGCTTTCTATTCTCAACAAACACCATAAGGTATATTCAAAAGCCCCTTCGCAAATTATAATGACGGATCCTTACTACGCAGATATGAAGCAACACATAAGGGATGCGGATTAGCGTGAGTGTATTCTCTATGCTCACCATAAAATACCAAAAAATGTACCTGCGGTGGACCTATCAGATTGGGAACCGATGAGCAAGGAATGAGTTACTACGAATGCAAAGAGTTTGAGGTGATATTACGAAGTTCATAATCTTATATGCATTTACTAGTTTCACTAACCACCCAATCCAAATATTTATTCTTCAGGATGATGGGTTCCACATTCGACATCGTTGTTTCAATGCTATTGAAGAAGAGTTGGAAGAGTTGAAGGAGGAAGTTGTTGACCAGGCGAAGAGCCGAATGAAGATGGAGGATGAGATTAAGGAAGTGCGTGAAGAGATAAACCTGCTCAAGGAATCTGTTAAGTGTCCCTGGTGTTGTGCTCTTTATAAATAATCTGTTATGTTTGAATTCATGTTTTTTGTTATGTTCGATGTTATGTTCGATGTTTAGTTATGTGTCCCTGGTGTTTAATTAATGTGTTCTGTTATGTTTGATTAAACTAATTTAAATGATGTCATGATGGATGATGAGATTATTAGAATGTGTGATGAGATCAAACAGCTTACTTTAATTAGCTCTCTAAATTATAAACGGTCACCTTTCTTCAAATATCATGCTTGAACAGTTAAACAATTTCATCATTACAGTGTTCATAAACGAAACGCCGCCTAACGATGCCTTCTCTGTTCCAATGGTCGCTTGACAACATTAAAATGATGCAAATTGATGCCTTTAACAAAATTAGACAGGACCAACGTTTTCGTTGGCAAAACGAATCAAGGAGATACTTCTGTGAGAGAATATAATACAAAGTTTCTGGGAGGGGGTTTGCTTGACAAACACGACGAAGCTACATGGATAAAGATGTATCGAGATGGCTTACGAGAGGACATACGGTCAGGGATCGGAACAACTGTCTTTTCGACCATAGATGAAATTATGCAGGCAGCTTTGGATGTTGAAGAAGGTGAGAGCCCTTGTGACAGTAATGGCTCTGACACAGAATCCGATGATTCCGGATCAGATGAATCGGGAAGGCGGCCGAATAAGAAGGCTAGAACCGAAAAGAATCATAACGACAACCGAGAAGACGAAGACCATGATGTTGAACAAGAAAATGAGACTTCTGCTGATACCGAAAATGAGTGGTCTCTTCCGGATCCGGTCGAAGGGAGTGATGATGAGTCGGACAGAAAGGTTGATCTTAAAGACTATCAGTAATACCTAGAGAAGCACCACAAGTCCGATTCTGATTCCAATGAAGATTACAATACGGGCCCTTGAATCAGTTTGTTTATTTAATCTCCAGGAATGAGTAAGAAGGCTTGTTATTCTCCTTTTAATAGAGTTAGATTATAAATCTTGTTAAATTGGTCTCTTCAGTAGGTTCATCTATTTAATCCCCACAAATGAGTAAATCGATTAAAAGGGGATCTAGGGTTCGGGAGATTGAAAATTAAGAGATCTTCATAGTTATTGGAGAAAATGTCAGAGAGTGGAAATTTTTTGGCTGCAAACTCCGAGAGTATCATTTCGTCATCCTTAACCGAGCATGGGATACGTTGCGACTCTAACCTTACGGCGAATCCTGTGAGGGCGTGGACGCGTAAAAACCCCGGGCGGAGATTCCTTAGTTGCAGAGGTCGGCGAGTTGGTCGGGACTATGTTAAGTGCGATTTCTTTCAGTGGTTTGATCTGGAACCACCACATGGATGGCAACACCTTTCTTTACTTGAAGCGAGGGATATAATTAATGAACAAAAAGAGGAGATCTCCAAGCTGAGGAACCAAGTAAGTAAACAGCCACACCAGAACTCGCATGTCCAAATTTCGAATGATCTTGTTGAACAGCTGAATGACAAAAGTGAAGAATGTGAAGCTTTGAAGAGAGCAGTGTTGGTACTTACTGAGAGGAGTTCGGTGCTTTGTAATGTGTTGGTGGCATCGTCGGTTGGATTTGTTGTTGTTTTGGGAGGGATCATTGGTTTTAACTTCAAGGTTTAGTGTGTTTGTCAGTTATGTCGTTGTAATTTTCGTGCTTCAGATTGTTGTTAAATTAAGGAGTGTTTGAAGTTATTGTTAATTGAAGTCATGTACACTTTTTGATCACGTACACAAGCCCTCAGTGTACACCAGTAGTCATGTACATATATCAATCCATGTACACCGATCGTAATATACACTTATTACGATGTACAACCTTAGCCATGTTGTCCAATATTTGTGTACACTAGTGGTCATGTACACAAATATCCATGAACACCAGTGGTCATGTCCACTTTAATTGTTGTACACTACTATTCATGGACGCGTATATCCATGTACACCAGTCCTCATATACACTTATATACATGTAAAACAGTCATAATATACCCTTTAAATGGTCTACACACGTCGTTAGGTACACCAATTAATGTGCTGCGCTTTGTAAAGAAAATAGATAACCCACAATATAGTTGATGACAGTTGTTTATGTACTTGAATACTGAATACATGTATATGTGGATAATCGAGTACACCACATCCACGTACACCAGCATCCATGTATATAAATACTAAATATTATCCTCACCACTTTGTTAATGCACTGGGATTTGTTAAGAAAATAGATAAACCAACATAACCATAGCCGGTGTTAAAAAAAAACAAGAAAACATAGCGAAGGGAGATTTTAGAGCATGTGAGCAATATTGGAACAGATCCAAAAAAGCATGCAGTTTTTGCAGGAACCTTCAAGGTTCATTGTGTAATCATGGCCATAGAGGCACTTTGGTGATTTAATGACCTCATCGTCAGGAAATTTGAAGGTTAGAGCGTAGCTGTTTAAATGTGGCGCCAGGAATAGAGTCAATCTCCACACAAGCTCATCGGCCAGTTCCAATATGGCATCTGACGTAAGGTCGTCATGAATTGCAGCGAACTCTAGAAAAACTTTACTAGCTTCTTTATCTTTACCAAGACAAACGTTGAAAACACCGATGGCCAACGTTGACAATGTGTGCGTTGGGACGTTTGGTTCCAAGACTTTGATGGCATGCTCCACATCAAATGTTGCTGCGTAGAGACCTTCGTAGTAGACGGCGTCTATATTTGCAGTACTAACGCACTTGAGCAAGAACTCGTGGAATTTTCCACCTAAGCGGATTTCTAAGTTTATAAGTATAGTAGTGACATTGCACGTATGCAAGACCGAGGATTCATGGACAAAAGCATATCCGCGCTTCCCAGCACGCAAGAAAGGTCCAAGGTGTCAAATTGAATCCTCCCCAACCAATCCAATTATTTTGCAAATAATTTCGTCGAGAAGATTACGAAGAAGTTGACCTGCCATCGTATTCGGTGCAAAATGGCTTTGTTAGGAGGTTGATAATGTTGTCTGAGTTAAATAGAAAAGTTATTTTACCACCCACTCCCAAACAGTAAATGAAGTTCTGATATTACGTAGCCTCCTATAACAAAAAAGGTGAAAGTAAGCGTGGAATTAAATTTAACATTTACCAACAAATGTCAAATTTATTATGTAATGTACACATCCAATGATGACACGTACACCCCTAATAAATTGGAGAAAGATGATTCACATATTGTATTTTACATATACAGTTAGAGTTTGATAGCCATAAATGAAGTTGTGTACATTTTTATTGAAATATATCACCTAAGCAATTACTCTAACCTTAACTCTCAACCAAACTACATTTACTCTTACCTTTACTCTTACCTTTAGTTTGAACCGATACTGGTTAGAAGTATGGCCCAAATGTATTTTGATGTTTATCATTGCAGGCTCATTAACACCGATTTCGTGGTGGTTCGCCGAACTAACTGCCATTAAGTGGTTTTAGAATGACTGATGTGACGGTTGAGTTGCTAGAAGTATAAGTTCCCTGACAAGTCAGAAACAAGCCGATGGACTTTGGTCGGTTGGTTTATGACGAAGTCGTGGTTATGGCTCGTGAATCTGACGCTGACAAGAAAATTATTTTCCCCAACCTTAACTATCAGACACTCATTCTTCAGAGGGAGATTACTGCTCTTCCAGGTGATGAACCCCTTATTGGACATCCACAGTGGATTAACGGGGTCGAAGCAGAGAGTTCAACTCGAAGGGGAAGAAGAGGTCGTACCAATGTCGGGAGCGGATAAGATTTTCTATTTTATTAGTATTTCGGCCTGAAAGGGATATAATTTTCAGTAGTATTTTGGTTTATGTAGTATGGTTCATTAGTATTGTGTAAGGAAGCGTTATTTGTATTCGACATGAAGTACGTTATTTAGTTTCCATATTTTCTGAATACAGGGAAGTTTTATCTAAATATGCGTACACTTTATTTATTTAAATATGTGTACACTATATGCGTACACTATATTTAAATATGCGTACACTATAAGGAAGTTTTATTTAAATATGCGTACACTATATTTATTTAAATATGCATACACTATATGCGTACACTATATTTTAATATGCGTACACTATAAGGAAGTTTTATTTAAATATGCGTAACTATTGAGCTAATATATAGCGTGAAATTAACTATTTGAGGGACGGGGTTAGGTTTCAAATACTGGTGGAACAATAAATTTTGTATTAGATTCACACAACTTCGAATACTAGTTCCTCTATTTAATTTGCTTTTTAATGTTCAATAAACTCATTGGACAACAAAAAAACTCAAAGCACCCCTATAGTTGAAACAAATATGGCTAATCCACAACTCCAATATCTTCATGACGAAATCACGTCCAAAATAGTTGAGCTCGTTAGACAGGAATCAGCAAAGGAGCCAAATCCGGCTGAGTTAGAGCCAGAGACGGAGGCTACTCCGGAGGCGCTTAAGTCAGCGACGGAGCCTCCTACGACGGAGTCTCCTAAGACGGTGCTGTTCGAGCCAGATGTAGCACCTGATGCGGTGGAGCCAGCACCTGCTTCGCTAGGGCCGCTGCCGGAACGGGTTTGTTCAACAGCGACGTGTTCACCTTCCTCGTCGGTGTCCTCGTAGATCATCAACTCGCCAGAAACCAGCGCATTGTCACTCATGTCATCTTCGTCAACTTCACCTTGCGTATCTCCTTCATACAGCCAGTCGTCTTCACTCTCTGACACTAGTAATAACTCTTCCGGTTGGTCCCAGGGGTACTCATCTTCCGGGTCGATCATCCAACTCTTTCTCTTACGTTGTCGACGATGGTTTTCCGCAGTTTTCTCCTTATCCAGAATCTCTTCCACTTCGGCTACTTCTTGAAAGAGTGCTCCAAGCGTTGCAAACTTTGTTGATTCTAAACCCTCACGGATACCTTCCTTTAATCCATAATGAGCGAGTTGAATCAAATACTACTCGTTTTTTTGTCTCACGATCTCATGAGCGAGGAAGAATTCCTCGTATTCAGCTACGCTCATGGATCCTTGGTTGATGTCTAAAACCATGTTTAGAATTCGTAAAACTTAAGTTATCTCGTAGATAAATATTTGTTTGAAATGTTTGCGGAGATGGAGATGAAAGGGTTAAAGGCTGAGATACCATTTAAACAATTAAATGCCGTAATTAATAAAAACTTTTATTAATTATCCCTCACCGGTAACTGATGGCGTGGTTGACATATACGTTTAAACAAAATGATTGCTAAGTATGAATGTGTATTGGGGATGTCAGAATTTAATGAAAATCTCACCTTTTGATGCTAAGTTAAAATGTGTTTCCACCACCCACATTTATCTGATTAGAAGAGTTGTTTAATAAAATCAGAAATGAGTCCTGTAACCGATTGACATTTATAATTATTGGAAATCATCTACTATTTATATGTTTTTTTTCAAATTCGTAACTTATAATCGTGTATTAAAAATAAATACTCCAACTTCATAAAAAAAGTGGACACCAAGAATACAATAAATCTCCTTCGATTTTATCACCTACGCAGATATGATAGGATGTTCTTAGATTATAAATATTGAAACCTCATAAATTTGAATACAATGTTTTTAGACATTGTACACCAGATGTCTAAAGAGTGTACACAATATGTCTAAAGAGTGTACACCTAGATTATCACCGACGACGAACCCTTACCGCCTAGTATCAAAGTCCGGAAAACTAGTACATGGATGAATTTCACGTAGAAAAAGAGCAACCTCTTTTGTCCAGAAGCAGCGGTTACACATGTCTTCAGCCTTGCTGTGCTCAATGTGCCAAAGAACCCAATCATGTTGCAAAATAGGAGAACAAGGGCAACTGTAGAACAACGGGACGACTGTTGATATGAACATATGCCTCTTCATGAGGAACACATCGTTATGATCCCTATTCCATATCCCCTCAGAGGATCTAACCACCATTCCGATCTTAGGAACTTATTCTCTTGTAAATCGAGACAAGTACTCCCCATCGTCACTGAATATTTTTCTTGTCATTGCATAGGTATACGATGCTCGCTCGAATCCTGCATCTGCTGCTCTCTTTATCCAAGCAAGTCCCTCTACGCGACGATCTAGCCTGTAGAAATACTCTACACCCTTGACGTAAAGAGTACTAGGGTTTCCCTCCTCAAAGCATCTTCTCAACAATAAATTTCTCATGCCGACGTACCAAGGGTATTTGAACAAATCGAACGCAGCATAAACCCCACCATCGTCAGCCAACACACGCATAGACTTGCAGGTATCGCGGAGTCTATAAAGATCTGCAAAGGAGTTATGTGCCACGCTTTGCACCACTAAAGCCTAGACCTCTGCCGGGAGGCTGAGTATTGGGAATTCTGCCATTATGAGAAGATATCTGATGATACCCTACTATTATCGGGAGATGTGTTTTAAGAACTAGTACAGAGAGAAATATTCTAACAGCCAAGTAGTATTAATAAGGAGTGGACCTGAAAGTAACCAACACAAATGAAGGGATGTGTTTTCGAAAGAGTGTCTTGTGGATTAAACCAACACTTGCAACTGTAAGTAGATTATGCAAAAGTTTGCAAAGAACGCGAAGATTGTCTTCTCGATGAACCCAATGCACCAAACCCCAATGCGCAAAACCGAATGTGCCAAACCCTAAAACCATACCCTAAACCCTAAACCATTAAACCCTAAACCCTAAACCCTAAACACTAAACCCTAAAGATCAAAACCCTAGAAAGTAACCTCTCAATACTATTCCCTAACGAGTTTATCGTTTAACTTACTACACAATGTGATTCAATATAATTCATGCACAAAAGAAATGCACATGTTTTAGTACGCAAATTGCTTTAATTGAAAATAAAGAACTACTACTTAATGAAACTTATATCATTCCACAAACAGCAAGAAATCTAAAATAAGGGGTTGGTCTTTTTTTTTTATCAACAATAAGGGGTTGGTCCAAGTTACAAAATAACGAGTTCGTAATTGAGATCAGGGCACTGGTTCCTTGCATGTAGTCTTCTTGTGCCCTTCCTTAAAACACCTAAAACACTTGTTCGATTTCTTCTTTTTGTTCGGCCCCTCCTATAAAATAAAAGTATATATTATTGGAATGTGTGTAGTATGCCTTTTTAAAATATTAGTGAAGGTGTAAACAAACTGTCTTACCGGAAACTCTCTGGCTGAAAGTTTCATTTTAATGTATGGCCTTCCCTTCGTTCTTTTGGTCATTGGTGGATAAAGCTTGACCTTTAGTATTTCGGCGGGAACAAAGACGTCTTTTGGATCTGGAATAGGTAGTATGATACCATTTACAGTTTCAGCCCATGTTTGTTTCACATGGTATTCAGAAACAAACAGGCTATATTCCATTTTCCGAGAAGAAGCAGCAGCAATGGCGTGTCGGCATGGCAACCCAAGCATCTGGAATTCTAGGCACGTGCAAGTCCATTTTTCCAGATCAACAGTGAAACCAAATCCAGTTGGGGCGTGTGTAACTTCGAATTCCCAAGTGAAACATGGCAAAACCAGAAGGCCCGTAGACAAAACTAACTGTTCAACCAGTATTGGTTCAATATCCTTTGGAATATTTCCCTTCATCTTACTGATCTCGCAGTGTCTGCTCTCATACCATCTAGTCAGCATCCGTCGAATAAACTCTAGCAGGGCCATTATAGGACTATCACGCGCTGGAATCAGAGCATTATTCAAAGATTCGGCAATGTTTGAAGTCATCATGTTATACCTCTTCCCTTCGAAATGTGAACGTGTCCACAACTTGCGGTCGATTTTCTCCAAATAATCCCAACATCTCCAATCCGTAAGCTTTATAAGCTCGTAGAGCTTATTAAATTCTGAAACCTTGAATGCTTCCCCTGCTCTGCCGACCATATCCTTCTGTTGCAGCCCTTTATACTTGTCAGACACGTTTCGCTGAAGGTTTACAAGACAAATACCATGGTGTGCATGTGGATACCATTTCTCTTTAGCTGCAAAAATTACGGCGCATCGATCGGAAATTATACTTAATTCACAAGTATCTTCTACAATAGTTGACAACCTCTCGAAAAACCACTTCCAAAAATCCCCGTTCTCGCTATCCACCACTGCGAAAGCAACAGGGAATATGTAGCTTTTTGAATCTTGCCCGCTGGCACTAAGCAAAACCCCTTTATACTTCCCAAACATGTGGGTGCCGTCCACCACACGGACCTTCCGCAGATGCTTCCACCCATCAATACATGCCTTCAGCGAAAGGAATGCATACTTGAACCTTGTTTTTCCTTCTTTATCCACTTCAGTTTTAATATCGGTGATTGTTCAAGGATTTGCGTATTTAAGTACGTGGAAGTACTGTGGTAGCATCTTGTAAGACTCCTCTTCTGTTCCTTGCGCAGACGCAATTGCTAGTTCTTTCGCTTTCCAAGCTTTCCAGTATGTACATGTATAGCTGAATTCCATTCGCAATACTTCCGGAAGTTCCATTGCACGAGGTCCACAGTGGAGTCTTTCGTATTTCGACCGCAAAAGAGCTGCAAGCACTTTTGATGTACCATTTTTTTTGTACTATTCTCGAACATCGGAAGTGCATACATGTCCCAAAATTGCCTTTTTCACCATATAAATAGGAGAATCACCGAGTAGCTTAGCCATTCCCCTCAAACTACATTGTTTGTCAACGCATTTCGCCGTGATGAAGCATTTGCAATGCCTCAGCTTAAACCTGCACACCTTCGCTAATGCATATATCGCCATTGTCAACTTGAACTGTGCTTTGTCTTTAAACAGCCTTCCAACGTATATATCTGAGTCCTCCTTGGTGTACTCGATCTCAGGCGGCTCGAAACTGCTTCCCCTCATTTCATCAAACAAATGATCTACATCATTATATCCATACATTTCTGAAACTTGTATACCTCTCATGAATGATGCTCCTCCCTGAACTTGTGTAGACTGGGTGACGGGAGGATCAACAAACTTTTCACTATCTTCGATCACACAGTTTTGTTTTGGAGGTGTACACCTACGAGGATCAACAAACTCATCATCAGCCCCTACTCCATCATGACCTTCCATACACTCGGTGATAATGTTTTGGTGGAGTAACCAGCACAACATCAACACTTTGGCCAGTGTCACCGCTGCGAACACTTTCAACAAAATCATCATCAGTACACTCGGTGATAGGAGGGTCAACTGCCTCATCATTGTCTTCGCTCACACGGATGTGTTTGTTATATTGTTTTGGTGGAGTAACCAGTACAACATCAACACTTTCGCCGGTGTCACCGCTGCGAACATTTTCAACAAAATCATCATCATCTTCAATAACACGATTATGTTGGTTGTTAGGTTTTGGTAGAGTTAAATGAACAACATCTACACCTTCTTCGGTATATGTTTCTTCGGTGTACGCAAACCCAACTGTTCTAGAAGTGCATATATATCTCTTACTTCATCGGTGTTCACCTCGGAACGTCTCCGGATGCAAGCCTTTTTTGTTGTTTTAGACACGCCTGTAGCACTTGTTCGTTGACCTCTACCAGACGCTGGTTTTCCAGATCCTTGGCCTCTACCACTCGTCGGCCCAGATCGCCGATTACGGTTACTTCCAGTTTGTCCACCACCCCTTCTTTTTGGTGGACTTCCTTCGAAATCGTCTTCTTCATCTGTCACGCAATCATTTCTACAATACTCATGCCAGTAATTATAGTTATAGTCGCCATCGTCGTCTTCATCTTCTCCCATATCATCTCCCTTGTTTTCTCCACTGTCGATCGCCATATCTGCTCCACGCAAACCAAACTATTCATTGTCCACTGCCATATCTGCTCCACAACTCTTTTCCTTATCTTGTACAATACAGTTTTGTTGAGGAAGATCATCTGAACCCAGATTAACTCCACATCCTACTTCAACATTAGCTTCCTTATTTTTTCCATTAACCACCGCCGAATTTCCTCCAAAAATCTTTTCCTTCTCATGTTCGCTAAAGCTATGTTGACGCGGAAACACAGAAGCATGATTAACCCCACATCCTGCATCAAAATGTTCTCCGGATTTATCTTGATCCTTCGAATTTTCCCCCATCCTACCAGTCTTTGTGTTAACTCCAAAAGATGCTTCAATTGCTTCAACGAGCTGTAGTAGAGCTTCATCATTGTCAGGAGCACCGTTAGCTGCATTAATTTGCGACACAATTACTCGTTCCGACCTTAGAAATATCATTTCACCCCCGACAAACTCTCTAAATGTGACGAAGACATTAACTGATTTGTCTGCTCGGTGAAGAGCCCTGAAAATTTTGTAATCAGTGTCGGCTGTTATCTGAACTGGTGCAGCTCCTAGACCAACCATATCACACTCTCCATCATTAAGCCGATAGGACATTTCAGCCAAAATTTCCCTTCCCAACAGACAATACTCCGCATAAATACTTTCTTTTAACCCGTCAACGCCTTTGATTTTCGAGCAATCAACTGTTCTACCCATTCTATCATTATCTATCTTGAAATCCCAAACTCCATTTTCATACATTATCCACCTTCCTGCCATTACGACAATGTACGACTTAGAGAGACCTACACTCGAAGATAAAGTTCCCGTTAAATTTTATCTGACAATAACACACACATTTCAACTCAATTTCATGTAGAATCTGGATAAAATACTGTACATTCGCTGATGCTGTTACTAATTTCCTTCCCTTTACCAAAATAACTTTCACCGCAGCTCCAAACTCCGTTAGTAGTGTCCATCAATTTCAAATTTGGTGGATGCATCTCGGTGAAATCAGAAGCACAAAAGCTCTTCTGCTATTAGGGTTCTTCTTTATCATCCACATGTCTTTATTATGTCTCACCATTAACGATTAAACAGACCCAAATCTTTATTATTATTATAATAACCAAAATATCAACACAATTCTGGCGGGAAAAAGCAAGAAAAGGTCCCACATTTACCCAGGTAAAACCAGTAACCAATCACATAAAGTAACTCCGACGGGTTGAGAAAAAAAAATATCCAGCGGAAAGTGGGGTCTGACTCGCACGTGTGTGGACCTGCTTTTCGTTGGGTCCGAAAGTGTTAGGGTCATTTTTTAATTGTTAAAAAATTAAGTTATGTAGGTCAGAAGTTGAAAGTTATTGGGTAAAAAGGCCAAAATTGTAATCAATTATTTCTCACTCCCTTAGGTATGCAAAACTCAAATAAACACTTGGGCCGACCCAAAGTCACAATTAAAACTTTTGCGCGACCCACTTTGAAAACGGACTCTGATTTCAAGAGAAGAGTTGTAGTTTTTTTTTGTGAAAACCGAAATTGATTTAATTTAGAAGTGGTTTAGTGCATACAGAGCCTGTTTGGCTACAGAGTCTGCCTTATCATTGGCAGCTCTAGGGACAAAACACAAACTCAATGAAAGAAAAAACATTAGAAAGCGAGAAGATGTCGTGGAGGACGCCAGAGACCTCCATGACAAAAGTTTTACTTCTTATCATCTTGATAAGCGAGAGGGAGTCCAAGTGGAGCACCGCCGATCGAATTCCAGTGTTGAGGGCGAAGATTATGGCTTGTCGAAGAGCCAAGGCTTCCGCCATTAGGGGCGATGAGACAAATGTCTCGGTCGCTGCATGCTGGGATGGTGTTACTGGATCATCAATAATCCAACCGAAACCTGCACAACCCGTTGAAGGATTCCAAGCAGCATCTATGAAGATCGAGGAATGGGCCGGTCGATTAGGGTTTGGTTCGAGGTTGATCATCCGCTGACCAGGGGAGACGTTGGTAGGATGGTTTTGCGCCAGCGTCCATTCTCTGACATCTGTAATCGCTTTTGTTACAGTTTCTTCTGGGTGAAGTCTCTGCGTTGGAAGAGAAGTTGGTTTCTGGAGAGCCAGATGGACCACACGATTCAAGATGAGAGCAATCCTGCAGCTAAACCTACAGGGGGCAGAGATGGAATCTTCCTTGAGGCCTCAAGTCCTGAGAGTGTATTCTCCACTAGATTGGCATGGAAAGGTAGTGAAAATGGTGCTAGATCCCAGACTTTTGTAGCAAAAGGGCAAGTGAAGAGCGCATGTGTTATTGATTCCTCTGCTCTGCATCTTGGGCATTGATTAGGAAGTGGGGATTGTCTGATTGCGAATTGTTCTCCTACTGGTAGAGCACCATGTAGGGAGTTCCAGATGAAGATTTTTATCTTTTGGGAGGTCTTAAGGTTCCAGACATTAGCAAACCAGTCAAGCGTTGTCTCTGGGGCTAATGGAGGTAAAGGGAGAAGTTCTTCCGTGATGACTCGGTATCCAGATCGTGATGTGTAGATGCCTGATGGATTTTTAAGTCACTAGAGTGAATCTTCTGTGCCCTCACCACTGATTTTAATCTTCAAAATTTGCTCTTTATGGAACGGCAGGAAGCGGTCTATCTTAGCGTGGTCCCAGTTAGAGGAGTCATCAAGGAGCAGATCCGAGACTCTTAGTGATTGCAGATGCTCAGGGGGAGGGCCCATGGGTCTAAGAACTTCTGAGAAGGATAGCCATGGGTCGTTCCACGCATTGATTGAGGTCCCTGATCCTACTATCCAACCTGTCTGCTTTAGTAATAGGTCTCTGCCTATAAGGATCCCACGCCAACCATGTGAGGCAGAGGTAGCCACTTTGCAAGATAGGAAAGATGAGGCATGACAGTACTTGCCAAGGAGGCAGCGTGCTAAGAGGCAGGAGTGTGATTTCAAGATTCTCCAACTGATCTTTGCGAGAAGAGAATCGTTAAAGGCGGTAAGATCTTTAAACCCCAGGCCTCCCTTCTTCTTTGGTCTTGCCATCTTTTTCCATGCTACCCATGACATTTTGCGCTTTTCAGGTTCATTATCCCACCAGAATCTTGTCAGGACAGTTTGGATCATGTCGCACATGGTTTGTGGGAGTTTGAAGCAAGACATAGAGTGTGTTGGCATGGAGGACAGAACACTCTTGAGCATCACCATCTTCCCTGCCTTTGATAGGAATTTGGTGGACCAGCTGACAGATTTTATCTTGATTTTGGTCACTATCTCAGCAAACAAATCCGTCTTCTTCCTGCCAAAGTTCTCCGGGAGCTCAAGGTATTTTCCAATCCCTCCCTCTTTGTCTATTTCCAGTAGTTGCTTCATGAGATCTTTTGTTGTCTGATTGGTGCGTCTGGAGAAGTTAATAGATGATTTTTGTGCATTGATAAGCTGGCCCGAGACACGTTCATACGTCTTGATTAGAGTCTTGAGAGCTAGGGCTGTAGTCTTGTTAGCTTTACAGAAGAACATTGTATCATCTGCAAAGAGCAGGTGATTAATGCTAGGGTAATTGGTAGCAATCTTAACTTCTTTTATTTTCCCTCTTCTTTGTGCACTTCGGCAGTCCTGAAAGAACTTCGCTACATAGAATAAAAAATGTAGGGGGAGAGGGGATCTCTCTGCCTTATGCCCCTGCCTGGTTTGACAAATCCCCGAGAAGCTCCATTTACAATAAAGGTGTAGCTCACTGACGTTATGCATTGCATGATCCAATTGACCCATTTAGGATAAAAGCCCAGTTTTTTCATAACCTCTTGTATGAAACTCCATTCTAGCCTGTCGTAAGCTTTACTCATGTCAGTCTTAATAGCCATAGAGCAGTGGGTTTGAGCCTTTGATGTCTTGAGATAGTGTAGTACTTTGTGTGTGATCAAAACATTATCTGATATGGCTCTTTTTGGAACAAATGCAGATTGGGTCTCAGCTATGGCATTTTTGAGCAGAGGCTGGAGGCGTCTAGTGAGGATTTTTGAGATGACCTTGTAGTACACATTACACAATGCAATAGGTCTGTAATCCAGTACTTTCTTTGCTTCCCTCCCTTTTGGAATTAGCCTCACGTGTGTTTCATTTATGGTTCTCGGCATACAGCCGGAAGTGAAGAATTCTTGGACCTCTTTGATGATGTCAGGGCCTACTATATTCCAGTTGGTTTGGAAGAAGCAAGACGAGAAGCCATCCGGGCCAGGGGCCTTCCCCGCATTGATGGAGAAGAGGGCTTCCTTTATTTCAGCAGCCAGTGGTAGTTTGATCAGGTAAGCATTATGTTCATCTGAGACACATGGCTGTATCGCTTCTGAAAGTGTTGTTCACATGAACAGGTGGTCTTCGTTGGTGGCTGTGAAGAGATTCTGAAAGTAGTTCACAATGGTGCTTGTGATCTCTTCCTCCAAATAAACAGGTTCTCCATCTGCTCCTTCTAGCATTGAGAATTTATTCATAGCCTTTCTACTCTTTGTTGAGGCATGAAAGAACCCTGTATTTTTGTCTCCCAAATTTATCAAAGCTGCCTGTTTCTTTGTTTCCAAAATTCCTCCTCGGCCTTATATGCGGTGGTGAGTTCAGTGTTTAAATTTTTGAGGAGTATTTCATATGGTTGAGCAGCCACCATTGCCTCTTCTATCTCTCTTTTGATACGTTCCAGGTGAGCTTTGCTACATACTTGTTGCTTTTTGGACCATAGGATGATTGCAGTTCGGCATTTGTCTATCTTTAGCTTCACCTGTAAATGCACCTCCTCTGTCCATTTATCTTCCACTAGCTTTGAGACTTCTTCATTTTGATTTAGACGTCTATCATATCTGAAAATGCTCTTTTTCTTTCTACGCAGGGGATCGAAGTATGTAACTAGAGGTCTGTGGTCCGAGCCTTCGAACCGGAGATACTCGCATCTCCCAGAAGGGTATTCTTCTGCCCATGTGCTGTTGGAGAGGGCTCTATCAAGTCTGCACCGGACAGTTTGGGTTCCTCTTTTACCTTTCCACGACAATGGATCACCTTCATGTTGCAAGTCATATAAGTCCCCTTCAGAGAGAAAGGTTCTGAAGTCGTCAAAAGAGGTTTCTAGTCTTTCTGTCCCTCCAGTTTTATCCGCATTGCATGTAATGTCACTGAAGTCTCCTGTAACAAACCAGGCTGCATCACGGATCAGGGCTAGAGAAGTGAGGAAGTCCCAGGATCGTTTCCTCTGTTTCTTATCATTGTTACCGTAAACAAAGTACATTAGCTTAACTTTCCTTCATAGCATATCTTTGTGTCAAAATAGTTCTTACAAGAGGAGATAATAGTTAAGTCTAAGCCTTCCTTCCATAAGATAGCTAATCCTCCACTAGCAATCCCTTGAGGAGCTACTGTTCGCAAGTTTGTAAAGCCCAGTTTATCAAGTTTCTTAGCTATCACCTTGTGGGAATTTTTTGTCTCACAGAGGAATAATACATCAGGGTCTACTTTTTTGCAGATCTCTGTGAGACGACGAACTGTCCAGGGATTCTCAATCCCTTGACAGTTCCAAGCTACGATCTTTAAGGAAGAAGAGAAGACGGATCCCGAAAATCCGTTCTCTTTGTCTTAGCTGGTGCAGCTGGATTTTTAGCAGCTCCTCCGCTAGCAGCACGAGGCTTGGGGGATTTTGGAATATTACTAGGACCTGAAGAAGAAGGTCCCTGTCCATTATGGTTCTCCTCTTCACAAGGGATTTTTCTTGAGTTTTTCTTTCGTGGAGATGGCGCTACTTTGGTGATCGTTTTTTTGCGTATGCCCGTCCTCAGTCTGCTCATGGCAGAGGCTCCAGAGGCGCTATTTATGTAATTCCAATATGAATTGAGATAGTGGACATAAAAACGGTTAAAGAGATCATGGAAAATAATAGTTGTCATGATTCATTTTTGTGCAACCGTTTGTTTCCGAAAAAACATAGAAAACAAATGTTTTAAAAAAATTGGTGACAGATATTACTTTCAAAATTGCCAATTGACTTGTGTTTTATAGTATAAAATATAAGGTTCTTCAGTTCATAATCAAACGAAGAAGGTTCTTTAATTTATAACAATGTAATTTTCTGGCTGCCAAAGATGAACAATAGCATATACATATCGCATGTGAGCATGCCACCTTCCAAAATAATTTATGTCACATATTATATTTGATTCTACTGATTTTGATGACCATTTACTGTTATGGCATATGAATATTTGTTGCTTTTGCTTTTATGAAACTTCTCATATTATCTATGAATTTATCCAAAGAGAATTCTCGCCAGTTTTATGACCCTCTGCTTCCTTCGTTGCGAGTGTAACATCATCCCAAAACGCAACGTAGCAAACCTGATTTCACAATAAAAACTTCAATTGGAATGAATGCAGCATACAGAACAATTCAACAAAAGACTAAAGATGTGTTCAAAAATTAAAACAGTTCAAGAGAATCAGATTGACAAACCTTTTGAGTTGATGCCTTAGACAATCCAATGGGTTGGTAAAGGTTATCTCCCCCACCAAAGGTCCAAAGGCACATGCGGAGACTACAATTTTACAACTTCGCATATACTTATTATCTTCATCCGAAATACTAAACCCTCCATTCTCGTTGAAAACCCCACAGTGCACCGAAACTGTCTCACTCACCTGATCACAACAAAATAGCAATCAGCAATCAAGAAGCATAGAATGATAAGGAAACTCAAGTTATTAGCCTTGTAAGAGTTACCAAGTGATGACCTGAAAACTATTCTCTCTCAGCAAAATTTTGGTTCCCAGTAAACAAATTAAAACGCATCTCGTTCCCACGAACAAAAGAGCTTGAATCTGCACCGGTTGGGTACAGAAGTTTCTTAACAGGGGAGCTTGACTCTTTACGCTATAAGATATCAAGATGCTCAAGCTCTTCAGGAGGCAGAAGCTTTAAACAACCTGACACACAAAAATCTATCAATGGCAGATTCAAAGATGAAATGATAATGGAGAGAGAGCTTACGTTGCCAATGGCTTTAATTATTTATTGACAGAATCAATCTCCTTTCTAGCCAAAGCAACTTCTTTCCTCATGGGGTCAGCTAAACCTTCAAGTTTTTGATATGTAATTCCACCACTAAGCTTCTTGGTCATCAAGTATAACATTACCGAGAAGAAGAAATGGTTCTTCTCACAAAAAAAGAAAGAGCTTTGATCCACATAACTCATATAAGCCCCCAAAACCATATATTATATCATGCCTTTCGTGATACTGATCACTTCAGTTCTAGGCCTAACATTAAAGTCCGATCCTTTATGGAACAAAACAAAAAAGAAAACTTTTTTTTTGTTCAATCCAATTGTTAAATGCTGAAACAAAAATTTGAAGAATAAATAAGATTATGATGAGGATGATAAAATTATATAAACCTCACCAATCGCTCGGTCTCTTCTTCGACACAACAAAGCTGAGCTTAAATCCTTTTCCAAACCTCCATCTTCTTCTTCTCGTTCTTCTCTTATTTAGCCCTGAAAGCCGACAAAGCTGTCCTCAACATCTCTTCATCTTCCTTCGACATTTGGACGATGGAGGAGAAGCGGCCGGACTTCAAATCAGAAAGGAACTTTGGTGTATTCACGGATTGAGAGGATGACAGCCAAGGGAAGAAGCTGCTGATCTTTGGAATTAGATTATTTTCCACTCCCATGAGTTTGCCACTACTGGCCTCCCAAAAGCGGATCAACCGGACTTGAACGGTGGAGGAGCATTGTCCGGTCTTCATGTTGGAAAGAAAGATCGATGCATTAGTCATTTTCTAGGTATAAGTCTACTGCCCTTTTTAGAGGGAATGAGAAGATGGTATTCATAGCAAAAATAGCTTACCTTTTTAATAATCGAAAACCCACCTTCTTGCATGAAGAAGCTTGCATTCAAGGTAGATTGTGGGTGATGATTTAAGAAGGAATTTAAGATGGGGAATCTGTAACTGGTAGAGATTGATAGTAAGAAGGTGAAACATCTCTCTCAGAACTCTGGTTTTGTCTAATTCTCGAATGGCGGAGACGAAGCAACAAAAATAAAAACCTAATACAAAAATGATGCTAGAAGCCGCGTTTACAATTGGAGAAACTCATTGCTGGGCTGGCTGAATCGAACAAACAAAAGGTCCATATCAAATAAAAAACCCACATAACAAAGCGTTAAATGTTAAATGAAGCGTTGCGTTTCGTATAGGCTTGACACGTGCCAAACCCACATGACTCAACTTTCTGACATGTCCGCCTACGTGACACGCTCAGGAGAGAGATAACATCTCTTTATTATACAAGATTTATGACGTAAAATTTTATTTTTTAATTTTACACATTAACTGATTCCAATAAACATAGAAATATTATTTTTTATAATTGTACACATTTATTTGACTACAATAAACATAGATTCTCTTGTTTATATCTAGAGAATTTTTTTCATTTTTAATACTTTTGTTCTTATGTTTACTGTCTATTTGTTATATCTAGTTATATTTTGTTTTCATACTTTTTTGAAATCTTTATTTTGATTAGTATTAATTTTCATCAGCCTCTTGTTAATTTCCGTTGGGTTGAATTTAATGATAAAAATGACTTATATTTTATTTTTGTTAATTTTGGTTTGATTTAACGTGAAAAAAAAACTAATTCCTAATTTAACTATCTTATTTTATTCTATAAATATCTCCTATTTGCCGGTTTACAAAAAATGAATATCCCCTATTTAGTTTTAAGATTTATGTTTTTCAATAGGAGTTTTCAAATTTAATCTATAACAATAAAATTACATTTTCTCTCTCCACATGTCGCCACGTCAGCAGGGAGAAATGGGCTTTTTTAGACACGTGGTGGCTCATGATTCTTTTTTGACAAAAGTTGTATGGGTTTGCATACATTTAGGTTTGTTATTTGACAGCTTGGGTTAGCTTAGTGAAATCAGATACAAACCCAATAACATATCTCCCTAGACAAAGTCTATTGTCGATCGACATTGCTAATATGAAGCGATGTCGTAATTGTTTGTAGTTTGCATTCAATAATCATCATTTACAATGGCTGTAACATCACCGACCCACGTCTCCCACTATCCCTCATTCAATGGACCATTACTTTCTCAGAGGCTCCTAATCTACACTGTTCTCGATTCTGTCAGATTCATCAGTCTATCCTTCTGAGTCAATATAATCCTTAGAAAACCTCACACCAATCATTGCTGTGTCATCGATTCTGATCTATGAATCTACCAGGTGACGTTCCATGTTCATTCAGAAATCTTCTGTTTGAAATTAAGTTCAGTGTTGAAAGTGGTGAGCACCTTAGGGTTAGGGATTGTATTGGGATATGTGATTACTCAATAATGATCATGTCTTGCAGATTTGTTCTCTTCTTTCTTCTCCTTTGGTTGGTTGAGGTTCTGTTTTGTGGGATGCAGATTTAGTTGTGCCGAATACGGGAGATGATAAGAAGATATCCCTGTGGCGGATAGATGTGAATATTTTAGCAGTTCTGGTTGCTATGAAGGACAATGGTGATAGAGAGGTTAATTCCTTTCTAAATGACTATCTTCACTTTAGTGTCTCTGATGCAGTTTCTATCTGCTGCATTATAGTGCACATTAAGAGTTTATCACAAAGTAGCGTATAGATATACGAACACATCACATTGATGAAATATTTTTAAACTATGAGGAATCCGCACATCTGGTTGTCTCGCAAATTTATATCCTTCTATAGCCGATATGTTTATGTCTAACCCTCAACTGGTTCTTTCTGATTTGAACGTCTGCCAGTGTAAGGAAACTGTTGTCACTCGGATCCTTCGTTTTTGGGAAGCAAGGATTGAAGAATCCTAGAGAGCTTGCGGGGATTGACATGGTTATGGTAAATGAAAAGGTATTTGTTCTCAACTGAGCCTAAAATATCTTTAAGTATATCATAAGTGTTATGAATATTGTGGTGATGTCCATATATCAAGTTCTAGATATACTTGTTCTCCACTTCCGGTTAGACTTTGTCTCCAAGCTATTGTAATCCTATATAAAGGCCTATTACTCAATGTATAAAACACATCAATTCTTCTCTTCTCTTTTTCACTTATAACACGTTGTCAGCACGAAACTCTAGCAGTCGTAAAAAACCCTAATCTGAGTATATTTAATTTTCGAATCTATTACCGTCGAAAGTCGTTCGCTAAGTCTATGTCGTCGAGAACGAGATAAGTATTTACATGTTAATGCTTTATGATTTTGAGTTCATCATGATTGTTTTCTTTATAAGACATCATGTTTATTTCAATATATGTTTGTTGATTTCTCGCGTAGTGTTTTAAAATAGATGGGTATCGCATGAATCACTGATTAATATTCGCTATTTTAGTACTATGGTTTAATGAACGTTCAGTAACCTGTTTTCATTGATTTTATAGTAGCTCATGCATATAAAGTTCATGCCAAGTATGACCTATATTTTTTTAATCAGAAATAGTTAAATTATTGGTATGGTTGTTTGATGATTCATTAGCTAATAAAATTTAATACTTAGGATAAAATTCAAGCTCATGTTTACATATACCTTGACGTTTGACTACAGAAATATGTGCTTAATCATTTAGCAACGATTATTATGTTATTAGAGAATATTTTATGAGTTAATTATAGCATACGAATATACGATATAACAAAACATGTTTTATTTTTCTATCGTTTGATTATAGAGACAAGTGTCATTGAATAGTCCAATTCATTTGTGTCAATATTATGCACGCTAAATATTTTTTGGTTTGAGAGATCATTGGTTTAGAGAATTATCAGACTTGTTTGACAATTGCAAGAATATGGTTGGTAGGCGTGAGAAATCATTAGTCTAAATTATGGTTATTCAACTCAGATGTGAGTACAAGATCTATTTGTTGTTTACGATGTATTACTTATCAATTTTAAACTGTTGAGATGACCTAGTTAGAGATATATGTTTGATATATAATCGTTTTGAACTGTTTACTAACATATGGTAATATTTATACGAGCAAATTTAAAGTGTTTCAGGATTAACTACTTGCTATATATATATAAAAAAAAAAAAAATTGTTTCAGAACACTGATCTTCGCTACACTCTTCATCGAGATAAGTACTATCTATCTATAATGTGTATCATTGATTCATGTGATAGTTAATTGATTGATTGGTTAATAACCTTATTATGGCATGATAGTAAAGAGTTTATGAATCTGATAATGTTCATTAGACTGTTATTTGATTTTGGCTTTATATGTTTATGATATATTTTAGTTTATACATAATCATATATGATTAAAATAGTTCGTATCCTTACCATCATTTATATGAGAGTATTAAGATTAAGTTAAGTCTTGACTGTAAAATATTTACAAGTTCTTTAGAACAATCCAAAACGGTAAAATCACTAGAATGTGATTACCTAAAGTTCATTACGAACTTTTATATCTAAAGATTGTAAGACCTGAAGTCTGTAAATAAATCTTAACTATGATGAGAGTTAATGGAAAAAGGTATGATTACATATATGTAATTATCTAAAGCTCATTACGCATTTGGCATCTAAAGATTACACGACCTGAAGTGTGTAAGTAAATCCCAACTATGTTGGCTGTTAAGTTTAAATGCAAATTTTTAATGATGCATATATATATTGAAAAATATTATTTTCACACAAGTAATGTTGTCCAGCAGACACATAATTGAAAAAAAAAGATTAAAGAAGTTTATACTTGTATATTGTCTTCTTAAGACTCAGAAAACAGTGAGCTATTGAAGTAAGATGATAAATCACGTCTAGTTGATTATGATCGCTCTCTTAAAGAGAATAGGACATTTATTTTGTGGAAAGAAAATCCACACAAATAGTACTGTTCAAAAAAAATGAACATAAAAGTGGTTATAGACATGAATGTGGATATAAATAAGGTCAATATCCAAAGAGTTTCTTTTTAGAACTCATACTCTCAATTGAAGTTAGAAAAAATAAATATGGTAATAAAGAAGAGATATGATTCAAAAATTATTGTGAGTACAATAAAAGGTAGTAAAATCTTATAGAATGTTTAACAAGAGGATATATATGAATGCTCCAGAAGAGTAGATAATATTACTGCTCATAAGAATGCAATTTAAAATCCTTATTCCATTATATTCTTATAAGTCTCAAAAGTTGGAAGGATATGAGAAAGAATACATGACCCATGTAGGTATGTTGTTGATTCAAAAAATGAGATTCATTCGAGATTAATAAACCTATAGTATTATCATCTCGAGGGGAAGACTTAAAGAATCTCACATTTTATGATAAGTGAAACATCCAGAAGATTATGTTTGCACTAAAACTAAGATTGATGAATCATTCTCAAAATAAATCTCTGGGATTTTGAGACACGTATGTTGAGACAATAAGCAAAATAAATGCTATTCACATTTCAGATAAGAAATATTTCTCAAGGCAGTATAAGTATTTTAGAGAAAGTATCAATAGCCTCTTATATATTGTACTACACAAAAATTAGTGTAATGGAGATAAACGTATAGTAAACCAGAAGTTTACCAAATATTTGGCATGAACCAGTTAGACCATTTTTGTTCAGTAATGATGCAAAGAGATTCATAGAGATTTATGTGAATATTCATTAAAGAACCAGAAGTTTCTTGCTAATGATTTCACATATATTGTTTGCTCATAAGATAAAATGGTAATACGGTTTTCACCAGCCAAATGAAGTTATTGGCATGATTAAATGAGATGTTGGTGAACTGATCACCCACTATGCATCTTTATAATATTGGTGAAATCACGTCTTAAAGTCTTTGGCGACTATAAAAAATTTACTGGGATAAGTATTAAACATTTTGAGCAACAGTAATTTGCATCATGCCAACAAGTAATCACTAGTTCTCCCCGTAATTGGTATTGGGTCATAAACCAACAATTTTCCATCTAAGAATGTTGGATGTGCAATATACATTCTAGTTGCTCCACATAGAGCATAATTAAGATGTGTTTTCAAATGAGGTTGGGAATATATGTTGGATATGAATCTCCATTGATACTTAAGAATCTTGAGCCATCCCTAAAGGATATAAGTAAAGCTCTATATGAATGCTAAAAGTGAGTTAGTATTTCCAACAAAAGAGAGAGAAAATAAACAGCTTGAAAAGAAAATAAGTTAATATAAATTATCATTGAACCTCGGACTAAAGATAATGTGAAATAGAAGTTCAAAAGATAATTCAATTATGGCTTAGTAAAGCAGTTACTAGACACATTTACTGACCCATATAAATAGAGTGACCAAGTCACAATACAAGCTGTAAATGCTTCAGTAAGAATATATGTTCTATAAAAACAATATCAAACTGCTAGTCACGCATGCAGCGTGGTATACATGTTGGTTCCTAAGATAAGAATCCTCGTATATGAAAAGGAGCATATATTGATAATGGTCAAAACGAAGCAATAAAGTTTTTGAATGATCTCCAGATGAGACATTAAACATGACTGAAAGAAATTCAGGTACCTGAGACAATGAAGAGATCTCAATAAGTTATGTCATGTATAGAATAAAATGAAACCAATAAGTAAATCGACGTCGATGATATTTATGCATGCAAAGTAGCAGTTGATATGATGAATGAGAAAGAGGATCATGAAACAAAGTCTATTGAAAAGTGTATATAAATAAATGATTGGTCAAATCACAAAGAAGCAATAAACAAAGATACAAACTCTTGTGAAAAAGAGAGGTATTTGGACCAGTAGTCCATACACTTGAAAGTGTAAAACAATTGGGATAGAAATTAGTTGTTGCTCATAGAAAGATCAATATATCAATATGAAATTGATTGTGAAGAGACATAGTCTCATGTGGTAAATGTAACTACTTTCAAGTTCCTTATTAGTCTGGCATTAAAGGAAGAACTTGAATTATACAACCCACTGGAAACTGATAATCCCTGAAAGATAGAATCCATGAAGGATTGATGACAATGAAAACATGTTCCCGTGAACTCTACCTTTTCGATCAAATTGAAATAAAATATTTTATGGGATATATGGAAATGCACCCATTGGTATTTATCAAGAGATTATGAATCAATAGAATCATTGATTTGAATGTAATCAAAACTCTTGAAGAGTTATAACAATTTCTTTCTGAAAGATCTTGAAAAGACTACATTGTTATGTATTCTAAACATGACATCTAGAATAAGAGATGTTATCTAAAAGATCCTTAAGAGTGTTATTTAAGAAAGCTACTAATTTTTTTCATAATTGAAAGATGTAATTTTATATGACAAGAAAGAAAGTCATTATAGTAACTTTTATAGTTACAAATGAATAACTTGTATGTACGAGGCGAAGGTCTAGAAAAATGTATGTAAGAAATTTGGCTTGAAGTCCAAATTGACCAAGAAATTATTGTCTATATCAAATGAGAATTGTGGACCAGAAGTCCATAGATCTTGAATACTCTAATCGAAAGAGTTTATTATGATATTCTAAATTTCAAAGGAGATTTATTTGATTGGAATGCATATCCTGAAGATATTGCTTTTAGGGGAAAAAGTATGAAAATGTGTGTGGTTGTACTCTTTTTCCTTATAATGGTTTTCATCCTATTAGGTTTTTCTTTAACGAGGCAATAAAGAACACACAAATGATAAACACCCAAAGGAAATGTTATCATTTCAAAGATGAAAGTCTACCATCATTCTGTATCCTTTGAGATCATGCACTGCAGAACAATGGCAATATCTGTGTCCTACAATTTTGTTCAAGTGACATTCCGCTGACTTATTTACTAAGGCGCTAACCACTGCTACTTTCAAGAAGTTAGTTCATCTAATCGGACTACATCGTCTCAAAGATCTCGACGTATGTACACATGAGGGGAAGTCATTATGCGCTGCACTCTTTTTCCCTTAATCATGGTTTTTTCCATTGAGTTTTCATGATAAGGTTTTTAACGAGGCAGCTCTACGGCGTTTTGAAAGCACTTTGGTATAATGGACATCAAGGGGAAGTGTTATGAATATTTTGGTGATGTCCATGTGGATAGTTTTAGATATATTTGTTCTCCACTCTAAGTTAGACTTTGTCTCCAAGCTATTGTAATCCTATATAAAGGGACCATTACTCAATGAATAAAACACATCAATTCTTCTCTTCTCTTCTTCACTTATAACAATAAAAAGTTTATTGCTAATCTTTGATTGTCTTTAACGGATTGCAGTCCAGGAAACTAAAACTAAAATTCAACCACTGAGGACCGGTACGTATATCCCTCTGTATCATTGAAATTTTAATTTGTCTGTCAGACACTTAGTTTTATATTTCCAGTTCTTAATCCTCTTAAATGTTGCACCCCGCAGGGACTGTATCAGTGATGTTGCTTCTACCTCAGACCCAATAGAGTATGAAGGTGTTCAAAAATTTGAAACTTTAATAGTGGTTGAGCTTAACTCTGACCCCAGATGCAGCATGAACCTCATGTCACCCACTATTATTGCTTCACCGATGTTTACTTTAATGGTTTCCCATCTATCATATCAACAGACTACAAATGGGTGTTTGTGTATTTTGATGGTCAGATGACAAATTTCCTTTGCTGCTGATATTGTACAGCTTATGGTAGTACTGAACAGTAACCATTGCAATGAATGTGTTAAAATCATGACAAGCACAACCACTGAAAAGGTAAGTTTTTTTGTATGGCAGAAACAAGGTGCAGAAGACCCAGAACGTAGGCCGCTTCCACATTGCGTAAAGTACCTAGTGGGCAGCATTTCATTTTCCAGTTGAAGCTGTCTCCATTCAACTTCTCATCAAAGCATCAAAACTTCATCGTTTCACATATATTTGACTACAATCAGCGTCCACCACTCCCAAGCTTAAGCAGAGGGTGTAAGTACAACCATTAACTATATCTGTATTTTGGTTCTTAAGACTGTCATATGGGTGCTGCGTAAGAGATGTTAGCAACCTTGGAGACCACTGTAGATGATGGACCCGCTCTGAGATTGGTAATTTCGGAGTGATTGAGGGAGCTATAGCCGCAACTGGTGTCTTGCATGATGAACGTGTGCCATGTGGATACATTGCTGATGGTGCACCACTTGAGGAGAATGGTCACACCGGAAAAAACCACACACTACTTAACGTCCAAGGTTTTACAAAGTGTCCAACTCCAATGCCTGCTACTGCTTCTGCGTAGGATTTCTTCTTTGCTTAAGTTTGAATAAATTGTTTAGCGTATCGCTGGTTATTTAAAATTTATTGTCGTTGCTTTTTTTTACTCATCTTCTGCTTGGCTTGGATACTACATAAACTACTAGGTTTCAAGTTTGAAATTAACAGCTTCTAAGTGTGCCAATTGTTGTCATTTGACACATATCAACCACCCAAATACATATACAAGAGTTCAGTTTCTTTCACAACCATTAGAGAGAGACTAATTCTAACTAATCCAGAGTCACTATAGTCGCCAGCTGCCGAGTAATGGAAAGTTCTATTAGAGAAGAGTTATGTTCTTAGTTTAGCCCATCACGTTCATGAGCTTCAAAGAATTTTGTCATACATTTATTGGTCTTACAAACAGATGTGTCCAGCAATTACTCTTCCATTTATCAAAAGGATAAAATGCAATTTAACTCATGCTGAGTTCTGTCCAGATCATGTACCTTTTGACCTATCGTACAAGAATTCAATGAAGCGGATGTAGAGTCAATTCAAGTTCGGATTCTCTTACTTCTCAATTCCAAGAAATTAAAATTAGAAAACATTTGTTGTTGTTACTGCGATGTAGTAGTTATTGTAAACAATAAGTAGTTGCAATCTTCCCATATGCAGCTTACTCTGTTTCTTACATGTCTACGGCGCCCTAGATGTAGCATGAAAAGTTACCGGTGTTGCATTGTATGGCGTTGGCTTGATAGTAAATAACTCAGACTTTCGTAATGGCTTTGTACGGTCTCATGGGTTAATTATATAGTTTACCCATCTTAATGAAATTAAATATATTTTTTCAGTTAAGCTTTATTTAGCTAAGCTTCAGTTCCAAGCAAACATTAAGACAAATTTTTAAAGCTCATTAGTCCAGTGAATACCGAAAAAGTAAAGCAATCCAATAACTTCATTTCTCTCAGAAACTATACGATCTAAAAAAAAATTAAGTTAAACTTCACAGAATCAACACATATAACCGCCCGATAATATGGTGAGAAAGTTCTCATACCTAGAATTCAGTTGTCACCTAACGAGAACATACAGCCATTGTGCAAACGTCAATATCCTCTTAGGCTATGCTACGCTATGACTATTTGATATCACTCAAATTACCCTAAGGAGTGAATTACTCTCTCAAATAAGAGGTTCAGATGTAGTACTTAGGGATCGAATCCACATAAACTCTAGGATTACACAATAGATTTATATTCTTTGAATTAAAGCTAGATTACTAGGTTAATAAGTTTTAAAGCAGTAAATGAATTGGCGAGCAAGGTAATTACTCGATTGGTTTGATTTGAGGTTGTTAACCGTTCGGGAATATAGCTAGATTCAGGTATATTCTCAGGTATGATAAGTAAATAACTTAATTTGGGTTTTTAAGGGTTTATTGATATCAATTGTTCTCGAACTCAAACTTAGGTATAATCAATTAGATTTTCTAATCTGGATCTCGGATTTCAACTTTCGTATGTTAATCATGAGAAAGTGTCGATCGATGATTCGTAAAAAATATCGATCGATACACCTTTCAAAATATCGATCGATAGAACTGTCGTCTCGTCGATCGATGCTGCTTTCTAGAAAGCTTACAAGCGGGTTTGATCAGTGTTCTCTAACTTACTAGACCAAATTTCGTGTCTATCTAGTCAGTTAGATCATACTAGTTTAGTTTCAGGTAAAAGGCCAACTTCTCACTTGCACCAATCGGATCTAAGATTCATGATTTATCAACCCTAAGCTTAGTAGTAAGAACAACTAGATGAAGAACTAATTAAATCACCCTAACAAAAATTTAAGCTAGCAATACATAAATCAACCTTATGAGAAACCTAAATCTAACAGTGAGATTACTCAGACATATTCATAAAAGACATGGTTATGATGGTCTGAAAAATATTGCAATAGATAAATAAACAGAATAGAGTAAAGAAACAAAGAGAGTTCAAGATCTTCTCTCTCTCAAGGTGTACAGATCTCTCTCAAGGTGTACAGATCTCTCTTTCCAATCCTAAGCTCTCTCTCTCTATAATAGTATGAAGCATCGCTCTCAACAATGGCTTAGAAACAGTAAAATAAGGTTTTTAGTCATGCAGGGATATTCTGGTAATTTGTGGTAACTTATGGGCCTAAATTAGTCATAAAATATAACAGGACTGCATTTCGGAAACACCGTCGATCGATGTCAAGCCTTCACCATCGATCTATTTTCCTTCATCTCCTCGACAGCTTCCTCTCGTGAGGCAGACTCACCACTCTTCACTAAAACAGACATAACTTCTGCTACAGGATGCTGATTGACCTCAAACCGGTGGCATTGGAAAGCTAACTCAAAGCTCTATTTTGTATCTAAAGATGGGCTCAATATAACGGCGGAAAGGTGTCCATCCATAGCTAAACATCTGATACGTATGTGCAGCTCTGCACTCAAAAGGCTCCAAAAGACACCAAAATCACCACTTTCTTCCAAATCGTCCATGAACTTGTAAACACTCTAAATAGACTCTATATCGTAATAATTAGTTATTAAAACACTTATAAATCATGGCTAAAAATGGGTAAAATCTATGGCCTATCAACTCCTCCAAACTTACCATTTTGCTTATTCTCAAGCAAAACATACATGCAGTCTCTCTGAAACAGGTTTAAAAACAGCAGGGACTCATAGATTTAAAACTTATAATCATCACCTTAGGAAATCCTAATCTCAGAAGCACATTATACCATATCCTAGTCTAGCAACCAAATTCACGTAGTCAACAACTTAGCAAATCATATCTGACAATCCCCTCTACCAACCTCATTTCTTGCATAAATAAAAGTGTAGGCTTTACCTTCGGGGTATCGATCACAGAATGTAAGGATGCTCAAACAAGTATCTGGATCTGCAGGTAAATAAGAGTTCTTTTCCTCTCTCTCTACTAATTTCTCTCTCAGTCAAAGTCTGCTTTATTGCAAGATCATTGACCAAGATTGGACAGGTTTCTACGAATCAAGCTTTAATAGTTTTAGCCACCAAATCATGTTCACTTCTTTTTGACCTATATCCTAGGATTCTTTGTGAATCCAACCTTAATGGTTGTAGCCACCAAGTCATGTTTGAATCCTTTACCTATAAAATTCTTATGAATCAAGGCTTAATGGTTGTAGCCACCAAGTCCTATTCGAATTCTTTTCCTAAATTATCATCTATAAATATATATATTTTTTTCTTTTTTTTTTCATTTTCCTTTTTTATACATTTTTTTTTTCAATCTAAATTTCGAAATAGAGAGAGAGAGAGAGAGGGTGACATATCTACACAAGGCTTTACCTTCCAGACTTGTTTGAAGAATCCGATCTCATCTATACCAAGCCCCAAGACAAGCAAAGTTGAGCTCAGTTAGGTTGGAGGTCAGCTTTGGTTCCTTCAAACATTCTCAGCAAGTGTAACATAATTGACAGGTTGATCCACTTTGGTATCTTTAGTGCTATCTGCAACTAGTAAGTCTAGAATGGTTGTAACATAATCAAGGCTTAATGGTTGTAGCCACCAAGTCCTATTCGAATTCTTTTCCTAAATTATCATCTATATATATATATATTTTTTTCTTTTTTTTTTCATTTTCCTTTTTTATACATTTTTTTTTTCAATCTAAATTTCGAAATAGAGAGAGAGAGAGAGGGGGTGACATATCTACACAAGGCTTTACCTTCCAGACTTGTTTGAAGAATCCGATCTCATGTATACCAAGCCCCAAGACAAGCAAAGTTGAGCTCAGTTAGGTTGGAGGTCAGCTTTGGTTCCTTCAAACATTCTCAGCAAGTGTAACATAATTGACAGGTTGATCCACTTTGGTATCTTTAGTGCTATCTGCAGCTAGTAAGTCTAGAATGGTGTGGTTAGATAACAAGCAAAATCAATAAGTTCATTGTCCCCTTCTTGACTCAATAAAAACTTTTTTTTAAACAGTTTAATAAGACTCATGAATTAAACTAATATCAGTAAACCTCCCCCAGACTTAAACTACACTGTCCCCAGTGTAAATTCAGTCAGAGTTATGGTGATAACTAAAGCAAAACGACTCAATTTAACAAGTAAGAACGATATACCAGACCAGAATATATGTCGATCGATGTGAAGATGGTTTCATCGGTCGCGGCAGGTGTTGTTATGTCGAACGATATCGGTAGGGTCTCGTCGGTCGATATTATTGGTAACCGTTTACTCGGATTTTCTTATATATATATTAAACTACTTAAACTAATTCCTATAAATGGGTTGCCTCCCATTCAGCGCTTATTTTAAGTCTTGAGCTTGACTTAAGATCCGATGTCTAATGATCCGGAAGGCCTAAATGTAAATGTCTGCTATTTGGTGGTTTAGCCCAATAATGTTTCACTCGTTGTCCATTCACTTTAAATTCTTCCCTTTTATCATTTGCAAGTGTAATGGTTCCATAAGGTTTGACATCCACAACAGTGAAAGGACCTGACCAACGAGATCGGAGTTTTCCACGAAACAGCGTTAGCCAAGAATTATATAACAACACTTGATCATTTGGTTCGAAGTGTCTAGAGATGATCTTTTTATCATGGTATGATTTTGTCTTCTCTTTATATATTTTCGAGTTCTCATAGGCTAAGTGTCTGATTTCATCCAGCTCATTAAGCTTTACGAGTCTCCTTTTCGGTAGCTGGATTAATGTCGAAATTTAATAGTTTTATTGCCCATGCTGCCTTGTGTTCTAGCTCAACTGTTAGGTGACAAGATTTTCCATAGAGCAGGTGAAATGGGGTTGTTCCTAATGGAGTTTTGAATGCAGTCCGGTAAGCCCAAAGTGCATTGTTCAGTTTCCTAGACCAATCTTTCCTAGCAATTCCAACGGTCTTTTCTAAGATTACTTTGATCTATCGATTTGAGACTTCTACTTGTCCACTTGTTTGTGGATGGTAAGGCGTAGAAACTCTATGGTGACACTACAGGAAATGTGAGTATTAATAGCAGAATATGATAGCGTTTTTTTCGATTATGCTATGGTTGACATACCTCTTACTTTAAGATAGCGTTTGCGAAATGCAAACGCTATGCAAAACTAAAGCGGAAAATAATTGATTTTCCCTCTCACCCTTGTTTCAGTTTTCCTCTCACTCCACTTTATTTGCCTCCAAAAATCCTAAACCCTAACACCAAAATTTTAAACACAACCCCTAAATTCTAACAAAAACTTTAAACGCTAATATTTTAATATCAAATCTCAAATTTAACTTCAATCTTAAGTATAAACTCAAAATTTAATATTCTTAGAAATTAACCTCAAATCTTAAATCAATACCCCAAACCTTTAACTTTCAAACTCTCTACTCAAACCTTATTCTAAACTCCAAACTTGAAAACTAATTTTAAAAATTAATCATATACCCTAAACTATAACTAAAAATATTTAAATTCAAATCTTTTTATTATTTTTTAAAATAATCATATACCATAAGCTCTAATTAGAAATATTTTTGTCTATGAATATTATAGATATATATATATATATATCACATATCCTAAATTAATTAAATATCCTAAACTCTAACTAGAAATCTGAAAATTCTAATCTTTTTATTATTTTAAAACATTTTAGTTTCAAATTTTAAATCTAATACCATAAACCTAAACTCTAAATGTATATCTTAACACAAATCATATACCCTAAATCATATCACATATACTCTAAACTCAAAATTTTAAACTCTGATTTTTAAATACAAAATAAATATGATCAATAATTAGAATATAATTTAGTTTTTATATAAATAAAATTAGTTAAACATTAAGTTTTAAATTTCTAAAAAAACTATAAAAAAAATTTGTTTTTGATTGATTAATTTTGGACCATTGATTAGTTTTAATCCAAAGGTCACAAGTCAATTTTAGTTAATTCTCTCACTTTCTCTTTATTTGTCAGTCTATCAAAATTAGAATTACAATTTGTGGCCATTGATTGTTTTTGATCTTGTGGCCTAAAATCAATCTTCTTCATCTACCCATTCAACCCTCTCTCTCACGATTGTGATTAACCTAAAATCACAAAATCATCAGATCAACGCACAAAGATTGGCTCGAATCAGCCTCTCACGATTCAAACTGTCTCAGTTCAATCCTCTCTCTGTCTATCTTTCTCAGCCATGATGAAAGCTTCGTCGACAACGCTACTCGAGTCAGATTTGAGCTACAAACAGAGATGGCGGAGGAGGAGAAGAGGCTTCGATGGTTAAGTTCCGTAATCTGCTGATTCTGTGTTTGTTTGTGTCGTTTCAATCTCAGTTCCAGGTTAGTTGTTTCGTTTCTCTATTCTGAACGATGCAATAACATTGATTCATCAGGAACAGAGGGTTAGTAAGTTAAAGTTGTAAGCTTTGACTTGATTCTTAATAAACTTAATGGATTTTCATGAGTTTTCTCACCTTGTGATCACTAATCTATCTACATTCTTGGGTTTATTTTGTTTATTTACTGCTGTTTTCAGTTACTTGGAGCCTCTTGCAGTTGCTCTAGATAAAGAGAAGTAGAGCATGTGTGTTTACTCAAAGTGAAACAGAGTTTGATGGATATTGTTGAGTTCGATATAGCTTCTCCTTTCTTCTTTCTCTCTCGCAGGATTGGTTCTCTTCATGTTCTTACTAATGTCTCGGACGGTTATGAAACAAGCTCTGATCAAGAAAGCTACTCTGAGACAAGTTCAGGTAACCTATCAAAGGTATCTATCAAGACTCCTCTGTTTCTCTATGTTTGTGTTGTGGTGAGTTTGAAGTTTGGTGTTTATCTTAATTATTATAGATAGATAATGAGTTTGTGTCTCGTGTCTGCGTAGAGACTGCAGGTGGACTTCCATATTTGTTCTTGCTTTTGACTTATGGCTTTGTCTGATATAGAGTTATAATAACGTGTACATGCTTTGGTTTTGTTCACATGGAGAAGAACACGAGGCAGAGGAGCTCGTGAAAATTTATATGGTGAAGATCATTATTGAGGATGATGGTCCGTGTGAGCTGATCTGAGTTTTGATGTTGAAGAAGATGAGAAGCTTGGTTGGAGAAGATGACATGGGAGCAGAGATTAGAGTTTGAGATTGAATGTTAACATATGCAGCTCTTGAGAAGTCGAATGTAGAGTTAGTCATCAAAAAATGTACTTAGAAATATTCTCATACTAGTTATCTCAAATCCTTGTATATTTTGGATTTTCAATAAAAACATATGGTATTTTATTATTTATTTGTGTTTTATTAGAGTATAAACTCCAAAACCCAAAGACCAAAAGTCTAATCTGTTAAAGTTTTATCCTCAAATTTCATTATAAATTTCAAACCCTAAAGGAGTGATATATATATATATAATATATATAATTATAGGGTTTAAACCCCTAAACATAAATTTTTAAAACTTCAATCTTTAACTTAAACTCAAAATTTAATAATTCTAAAAATTTAATCTCAAATTTCTATTTTAAACCTCAAACACTAAATTTTAAATCTACACTCTAAATCTAATACCCTAAACCCCAAACTTAAACCCTACATACTAAGTCATAAATCCAATCTTTTCAAACTTATAATATAAATTTTATACTTAAACTCCAAGTCTATTCTAAAACTCAAACCATATACATAAATCTTAGTCTAAACCCAAAACACTATTTTCCAAACCCTAAACTTACTTAATTTTATTAATCTCACATCATTACTTTTACTTAATTTAAAATTGCTTTACAAAGTGAAAACTTATAATTTTATTAATCTGATATCATTATTTTTATAAATTTAAATGTATAACTTCATTTCTTAATGAAATAAAAGTTTTAATTAATCTTCTAGATATTGAACCATTCAACTTTTTAAACCATTTATCTTAACAGTAAATCTAAATTTTAACACTATTCATCTTAACCCTAAATACTATTTTCAAAAATGTAATATCATATATACATAAATTTTCCATATACATAATATAAATTTTAAATTTTCAATAATTTTACAATAATTATAAATACAAAAAAGACAATTTTATATTGTTTTTAGTTTGAGCCATTGATTGATTCAAAATCAAAGGCCCAAAATCAATCTTCTATCTATCTTCACCCTTTATTTTTATTGGTTTGGCATGGATCACCATTTGCACCATTGGATGATAATGAATCAACGACTGAGATTAATTGTTTATTTATTATTTTTAATTATTTTCCAGAGATTTGAGCAGATCTCGGGTTTGAGAGAGAGAGAGAGAGAGAGAGAGAAGTAAGCGATGCATATGCATATCGACTCCTTCTCGAAAGTAAAGATCTCGTCTTCTCTATGATGATTATGGTCGTCTCCTTCTCGAAAATTTTCTTCTTTCTCTCATCACTGAAACTGAACCAGAGCGCGAGGCTCATGCAGAGGCTTGAGCATCGTCCGTTCGTCGTCCGGTGTGAAGCTTCTTCCAACGGAAGGGTAAACAGTCTGAAACTTTCTGAGTTTAGAGTTATCATATTCTTGCAGAAAAATCAGATCTGTGTTTGCTTGTGTAGAATATGTCTTATATGTTTCTGTTTGGGTTTGAGAAGATTGATTAATTTGTTTCTGTCTATGATTGATCTTATTTCAATTGATACTGTTAAGTTTAAGAAAATTCGAAATTAATCTGAGCTTATTAGGATCTGAGTTTCAATGTAATCAGTTTCTGATAGTGTAAAAGTTTGGAGTTTAAGTTTTAGATTTCGAAATTAATTTGATTTTTGATTTGTTTGTTCTTGTTACAGGAAGAAGCCAGATATGAAGCTGTGCTGGTGTAGATGAGCCGAGCAAGAAGAAGAAAAAGAGAAAGAGGGAAAAGACAGAGACGTAAGAAGGGAAGACAAGAAGATGGAAGAGGAAGGCGAGGACAGAGTGGCGTAGATTAGGTTTAGTATTGGTTGGTTTATTAGGTTTGGTTTAGACATGGTTAGTTTAATAAACCGGGTTTGTGTATAAACCAATGTTAGGAAATCAACTGATTATTAATTGTAAACCAATTATTTGTATACTGATCTTAATTAATAAATAAAAGTTAATTTTTAATTATGAATTATGATTTAATTTTTGATTTAATTTTGAATTATTTAATTATGAATTATGTTTAGGTGTAGTTTTTAATTTTATTTTTTTATTTGGTTTGGTTTGATAATTATTTTTAATAAATTTTCGAATAATTAAAAATAAATTAATAACACGAAACATTTGCTATTGTTGTTTATTAAACTATAGCATTCGAAAGATCCGCTATTAAAAGTGTCGGACCTACGATAACGGGCGCTGTCACATCGTTTTAGGGAACACTATTAAAACAAACTAATAGCGTTTAACGCCAGCTATTAATACCCACATTTCCTGTAGTGTGAACTCCGTTCTTCCGGAGTAATCCGTCAAAGACTTTGTTAATAAAGTGGGAGCCACCGTCACTTATGACTACTCAAGGAACTCCAAATCCTGGGAAAATAATGCTCTTGAAAAGCTTGATAACTACAGATGCGTCTTTTGTTGGGGAAGCTACTGCTTCGACCCATTTGGACACATAATTGGCATCAACTAGGATATATTTGTTCCCGTATGAGGAAGAGAAATGACCCATGAAGTCTATCCCCCAGAAATCAAAGACTTCTACTTCTAGAATAGATTTCTCTTCCATTTCGTGTCTTTTGCTGATTTTTCTTCTTCGTTGACATCTGTCGCATTGTGCTATGAATACACGAGCATCGCGAAACATAGTTGGCCAACAGAATCTTGCTTGAAGAATTTTAGATACAGTTTTAAAGGTCGCAAAATGTCCTGCGTAGTCGGATCCATGGCATTGGAATAAAATGTCTGGAATTTCAGTTGAGGCAACACAACGTCTATATATCCCGTCAGAGAAATGATTGTAGAGGTATGGTTCATCCCAGTGATATCTCCTAACTTCTCTAAAAAACTCTTTTCTTGTATAACCTTTTAGCTCTTCAGGTTATACGGCAGCGGCTAGATAGTTTACTATATCAGCGTACCAACGTCTATCCCTTAGACTTCTTTCGCTGCGTGCACCTCCCGACTTAAACTTCTATCTCCGGGAGAATCATATTCAGGATGCAAGGCGTTGCAGGTAAAGTGTCTTGGCCTTGATCATCAGGAGTGTCGATCGACATAGCGTCGCTGGTGTCGATCGATGGCTCCTCGGATGTAAGATATACGTTACCAACAAATGATGAATTCGTATGAAAAACATTCTTTGTTGGCAAGAAATCGTCGATGTGGACGTCATCCTCTCCTCGTATTCGGGAAAGGTGATATGTGACTCTGTTTTCTACTCCTCTTTTGTCTTTAATCTCTATATCAAATACTTGGAGTAGCAGGATCCATCGCAAAATTTGTGGTTTCGCATCTTTCTTTTGCATCAAATATTTTATTGCAGCGTGGTCGGTGTGAACAATGACTCGCGAACCGACTAGGTATTGGCGGAATTTTTCAAATGCATAAACTACAGCAAGTAGTTCTTTTTCTGTTGTTGCATAATTCCTTTGTACCTCATCGAGAGTCCGAGTGGCGTAGTAAACATCATGTACTTTTTGTCTCTCCTTTGACCTGGAACTGCTCCTACAGCGAAATCGCTCGCATCGCACATTATTTCGAAAGGAAGATTCTAGTCAGGTGCTTGTACGATGGGGGCAGTTATCAAAGCTTTCTTTATTTCTTCAAAAGCTTTCACGCATTCTGGTGAGAAGTCAAATTTTACTTCTTTACATAGGAGGGCTGTGAGAGGTCTAGCGATTTTGCTGAAATCTTGTATGAACCTCCTATAAAATCCGGCATGCCCAAGAAAACTTCTCACGTCGTTTACGTTCGTGGGTGCAGGCAAACCAGTCATTACCTCAATTTTTGCTTGCCTACTTCTATACCAGCAGCGGACACTTTATGTCCTAGGACTATTCCATCGTTAACTATGAAGTGGCATTTTTCCCAATTTAGAACAAGGTTCTTTTCTTCACATCTTGCCAAAACTTTACATAGGTTATCGAGCCAGTTTTTGAAACTGAATCCATATACTGAGAAATGGTCCATAAATACTTCCATGAAATCTTCTATCATATCAGTAAAGATTGACATCATGCATTGTTGAAAAGTTGCAGGGGCATTACAAAGACAGAATGGTATTCTGCGGTATGCGAATGTTCCGTAAGGGCATGTAAAGGTGGTATTTTCTTGATCGTCCGGATGTATAGGGATTTGGAAAAATCCAGAGTATTCGTCAAGAAAACAGCAGTATTGGTGATTTGCCAATATTTACAACATTTGATAAATGAAGGGAAAAGGGAAGTGATCTTTTCTGGTGGCAGTGTTTAGCTTCCTATAATCGATACACATTCGATGTCCAGTAACGGTTCGTGTGGGAATGATTTCGTTTTTATCATTCTTAACCACTGTAATTCCGCCTTTCTTAGGTACAACATGCACGGGGCTCACCCAGTTGCTATCCGAAATTGGGTAGATGATTCCAGCATCTAGAAGTTTGATAATTTCCTTCTTAACAACTTCTTTATAGTTTGGGTTTAGCCTTATTTGATGTTCCACTGGCGATTTGGAATCGTCTTCTAAGTGAATTCGGTGCATGCACAGATCTGGAGAGAAACCAGGAATATCCTCGAGAGAGTATCCGAGGGCTTTCCTATACTTGCACAGTTTATTCAATAGCAAAGCAAGTTCTCCGTTGGTTAAGTTGGCGTTTACGATTACGGGGTAAGAATTATTGTAGAGAAAAGCATACTTGAGTGCGGCGAGTCTGTTCTGCACTCATCGAGAACCGCACTCATTTTCTGCTGGCCTTTTAGAATTTGTCCCATCATAGATTCCAGCTTGCTCTTATGAGTCTGTTCTGCCTTGTAGGTTCTTGTGAAGCTCATGTTTCGCTGCTGATCGGCAAGTCTTTGTTTGCGAAAGCCAGTTTCATCGATGAGGTCTACAGTCTGACTCTCATCGGTAAACCGAACTTGCTCATCTCCAATCACAAAAGCATGAACTGAATCTGACGTTTCTTTCACCTCAGATATCCGATCTCCATTCAAATTCTCGGCCATCTTCCTCCTCTCGAGATCAGTCTTCTTGGCACTAGTGCTAGACGCCACATTTTCAATGAGCCTCGAAGCTTCTTCAGGTGTCTTGGTTTTAAGGTTCCCTTGACTCGCAGTGTCCAAAGTCGCTTGGTACGTCCAGTCGAGACCTCTGAAGAAAATATTAAGTAGCTGGATTTCGGGAAAACCATGGTGTGGGCAGTCTCGCTGGTAGGCTCTGAATCTCAACGAAAAAGCCTTAAAAACTTCAGTAGTGCCTTGAGAAAAATTATAGATCTTATTCCTAAATTCATGGGTTCGTGCATCATCGAAGAAGCTGTTGAGGAAGACGCTTTTGATATCACTCCAACAAGTCAAAGATCATGGCTGCAATTGTTTCAGCCAGTGTGTCGCATCTCCAGCAAGGGAGTGCGGTAAGAGTTTGCAAAATAGGTAGTCTTCAGAGACTCCATGCACCTTGATGTTAGACACAAAGTCCTCAAGTACTTCGATATGGTCTATGGGGTTTTCATGAGGAAGACCATGAAAGGGGTGCAGACTTACTAGAGATAAATATTTGGGTTTCAGTTCAAAGTCTTTTCTTTGAATTGCTAGAGGACGGATCGCAGACCTGTTAGTGTAGAAACGATCAGGTCTGTTGCAATCTCCAAGCGTTCGGTGATGCTCCGGTCCAGCATTAAAAACAACATCTATTCCAATAGGAATTGGCGCCATATGTCTATAATTAATTTGGTTTGATGCATTGCATACTCGAAATTTTTGATCTCCTAGAACTACTTTTTCAATATTGAAATAGGTAAGAACATACTTACCTGCTTCTGGCAGAATGGCGTCGATCGATATTGGTAGCGGAGTGTCGATCGATTTTTCTGTCGACCCGTCGCTCGATGTTGTTGTCTGAGCGTCGATCGATTTCCGGCCGAAATTCATGTCCTCCATCTTAAGTACATGTGTCAGAAGAGAAAGAGGGAAAACTTTAGCAAATTCAGTAACAAAATCTAGACTATATTCTAAACTTAATCTAATGGTTATACGAAAGAGTCCCCGGCAACGGCGCCAAATTTGATATCACTCAAATTACCCTAAGGAGTGAATTACTCTCTCAAATAAGAGGTTCAGATGTAGTACTTAGGGATCGAATCCATAGAGATTCTAGGATTACACAATAGATTTATAGTCTTTGAATTAAAGCTAGATTAATAGGTTAATAGGTTTTAAAGCAGTAAATGAATTGGTGAGCAAGGTAATTGCTCGATTGGTTTGATTTGAGGTTGTTAACAGTTGGGGAATATAGCTAGATTCAGGTATATTCAGGTATATTCTCAGGTATGATAAGTAAATAATTTAATTTGGGTTTTTAGGGGTTTATTGATATCAATTGTTCTCGAACTCAAACTTAGGTATAATCAATTAGATTATCTAATCTGGATCTTGGATTTCAACTTTCGTATGTTAATCATAAGAAAGTGTCGATCGATGATTCGTAAAGAATATCGATCGATACACCTTTCAAAATATCGATCGACAAAACTGTCGGCGCGTCGATCGATGCTTCTTCCAGAAAGCTTTACGAGCGGGTTTGATTAGTGTTCTCTCACTTACTAGACCAACTTTCGTGTGTATCTAGTCAGATAGATCATACTAATTTAGTTTCAGGCAAAAGACCAAGTTCTCACTTGCACCAATCAGTCCTAAGATCTAAGATTCATGGTTTATCAACCCTAAGCTTAGTAGTAAGAACAACTAGATGAAAAACTAATTAAATCACCCTACCAACAATTTAATCTACAATACATAAATCAACCTTAGGAGAAACCTAAATCTAACAGTGAGATAACTCAGACATATTCATAAAAGACATGGTTATGATGGTCTGAATAATATTGCAATAGATAAATAACCAAAATAGAGTAAGTAAACAAAGGGAGTTCAAGATCTTCCCTCTCTCAAGGTGTACAAATCTCTCTCTCCAATCCTAAGCTCTCTCTCTCTAGAATAGTATGAAGAATCGCCGTCAACAATGGCTTAGAAACAGTAAAATAGGATTTTTAGTCGTGCAGGGGTATTTTGGTAATTTATGGTAACTTCTGGGCCTAAATTAGTCATAAAATATAACAGGCCTGCATTTTGGAAACACCGTCGATCGATGTCAAGGCTTCACCATCAATCGATTTTCCTTCATCTCCTCGACAGCTTCCTCACGCGAGGAAGACTGACCACTCTTTAGTAAAACAAGCATAACTTCGGCTACAAAATGTTGATTGACCTCAAAAGGCTCCAAAAGACACCAAAGTCACAACTTTCTTCCAAATCGTCTCTGAACCTGTAAATACTCTAAATAGACTCTATATCGTAGTAATTAGTTATTAAAACACTTATAAACCATGACTAAAAATGGGTAAAATCCATGGCCTATCATTATTAACAAGAGTCAAGGTCATAACCTAAAACAAGAAGCATTCCACCTTCCAAAAAATGTGTTCGGCCATGGTCAGGTTTACGTAGCACTCTCACGAGTTACATTACGGGGTACTTGACGTTTAAGGTCGATCCGACCCAAATGGTGTTACTAATATTGTCTACAAGGAGATATTCAGCAAGTTCCAAACTCGGTAGGTAGGAACTAATTTTGATTACTTGCTTCCGCTAACCAAATACTTGCAAGCACCCTTAGACTCCTTAAATTCATTTCACAGGTGAGTATTATAATGGACCATCATCAAAAGCTTGCGTCAAATTACAGAGCTTTTACGAACGTTTGGCCACCAACAGTTCGTTACTTTGCAAAGCTACATTATGGTGAGAATTTTTAAAATAATCTACATCTATGTGACAGCCGTTGTGCTGTTTTACTTCTCAAGCTATATACACTTTTCATAAATGTTACAATAACTCCATTACAAACAAAACTCCCAACATCATTCATTTGCTTCTTTTTTTATTTTTATTTACAAAACTCCCAACATCATACATTTAATCAGAGTTTTTTTTGTTAGGAGATCTATTTATTTTCAAACAAATAATACCAGAGAACACCTCTCCATGGACCCCCAGTCTCTCTCTCTCTCCATGAAAATAATGTTTCACTCTTCCATAGGACTCTATTTATTAATCTATTATAAAAACATGTAATTGACAATTTTAAATATTTTATTTGATTATTATTTAATTCATCCAAATATACAATTAAAATGTTTTATTTGACTATTATTCATTTCATCCAAAAATACATACGCTGAAAAAATAATAGTGTGCACTTTGACGTTAGACAATTAAAAATATTAAAATCTATAATTAACATGCAAACAATTAACCACACAGTCAAATCATGCCTTATTGCAAATTCCTTAGAAAACAACTTTCAACGGCTTCGTAAACACACACACTTATAATTCCTAATATACACAAAGTCTAACATTCAACAAAAAAAAACCCAGGTTATATATAAAATTATTTTACCTACAATGACATATACCAATACAATTTCTTACATATATTTGGTCCCTATAATTACCACCATCCAAAAAGACCCATCAATTGCATAATACACAACAACATAAACAAAATCATGCGCAGACACAACACTAGTAGTACAATAAATTAGACTTTTCTCTCCTCCTGCTGCCACCTCAGTAAGAACATAAGGGCAAAAGATGACACATGGTTTCATAATTTCCATTGCTCAGCGCTACTTCTCCTCTTTTGTTGCACTAGTTTGTTTCATGTTTTGAGTTTTGGGTCTAGCTTTTATATCAGCTCATTACAAAAATTGACATCATATACACTTAATTGGGCTGAGTGTATTTCTTGCGTCCGTTTTGATTTTTTCGACCTGCATCATCTCCTGCCATAACATATACCCTAAATCTCCATTGTAACTCATCATATAAACATTCACTTCATGTATTCAAAATAGTTAAGTTCCCATCACCCAACTAAATAAAGGTAAAAACTCTTCATCTATGTTTTTCTCTAATCATAACAACAAAGAGGTTATGTTTCTCTCATCATACTCCCCTCCCTCCCTCTCCATTCATGTTTCTGATTTGATATTCGTTTGATATAGAGCAAAAATTAGTGTCATTTCTAATTCTTCATCAAGATTTTAATTACCGAAACACCTTCGCATGTTAGTGTTTTTAATGAGCTAAGTGTGGATCATAAGAATTGTTTCATGAGAGATATGTCTACTTATATTTAAATGGTTATGTTTTAGATATGATTGCTGAGCGACGTTTTGGGTTCTTGTTTTTTCAAAATATTAGAATGCACTAGTGGAATTCACGTGAGTGGTGAAGGCGAGAGACCAATTTGTAAAAAGGACGATGCATCATCTGACCCTAGAGATTATTTAGGCTAGGAAAAAGAAGCTTTACGAAGAAAAGAAATGGGTGAAACCATGGTACTTCAAGGAGTTTTAGGAGTTCAAGCCTGTCGGTGATGATGCCCCTACCATTACACTACAAGAAAACAGCAAGGATTCTGAGGGAAAAAAGCGTCGGAATTTCGTCGGAATAGCGTTATTCCGACGACATACCAACGAAACAAGTCGTCGGAAATAATTCCTCGGAATTTCTTCTTTCCTTGGAAATCCCTCGGAATTTCCCGACGGAATTCCGAGGAAACAAACTTCTGAGGAAATTCCGTGGATCACTAGTTTGTCAGAAATGTCCTCGGAATATACCGAGGGAGAACTTCGTCGGGATATTTCCTCGGACGTTCATCGATCGATGCGTTTTTGGACATAAATACATCGATCGATAAGAATATACCGACGGACATATTCCTCGGAATATTCCGAGGAAAATGTCCCTCGGTATATTCCGAGGAACCGGTTCCTCGGAATATTCCGAGGGAAATGTCCCTCGGTATATACCGAGGGAACAGTTTCTCGGTATATTCCGAGGAACAGGTCTCTCGGTATATTCCGAACGTTTTTTTGTAAACAGATCGATCGATGGATTTATGTCCAAAAACGCATCGATCGATCGAGTAAAAAATATAATTAATTTCCTCAGAATGTAAAAAATATTAATTTTTTTTT
>NC_027750.1:43659162-43659278 GCF_000695525.1 Brassica oleracea var. oleracea
TGACGAAACCACAGAACCTGCTTGTCGGTAGGGAAGTGAGTGAAAGTCGGATGTCCACTGTCCAGGGCAGAGTACATCATACGGTTGATCCATGTGCTGATCCCGTTCCCGGATCG
>NC_027750.1:43659378-43661007 GCF_000695525.1 Brassica oleracea var. oleracea
TCAATCACAAAAACTAATCAAAATTCGCACAACCATCAATCATCAATACAAAATTTCTAAACGCGGAACCTAGCGATCAAGCAATCTATACTTAACCAGCATACTAACTAGGTTCCAACAACTAAATTCCATTCAATAAACAGTGGAGGTTAAGCATCCAATACCTGTGATGGGACCGTCAAGCGGTCCTGCATTGTCTGGGTTTTCTACCCCTAAGGCATAAACTCTACCTCCTAGGTTTTGCTTCTTTGGTGCTGGCTCAATAGCTGGACGGCTAGGAGGAGGTCGGATCGCGAGAGGAGTCGAAGGGATTGGCTTGTTTGGACATGACGATGCATAATAGCCCTTCCTTCCACAGAAGAAACAAGTAACATCTTCCATCCTCAGTGATGAATAACCCTGCTGGTTACTCCATTGGTTATTCCGCTGATTTTTGGGACAAAACCTCGAAATATGTCCCGGCTGATCACATGTGTAACATACCCCAGTGTTACCAATTGTTGGCTTGGCCTCCAAATCCTCGCCCTTTGGCTTTGTTAGATCTTGGACCCTTGTTGAAATTCGGTCTTTCTCTTTGGCTAAACTTGGTATGTCCACCAGAATGTTGTATAGTCTTCCTTTCCGCCTCTAACACAGTCTCAACATTAACAGCTTTTTCCACCAGCTCCGATAAGCTGCTAAAGTTGCTTCCAGCTAAACGACTTCCAAGCTCCGGCTTCAATCCGTACATAAAGTTACGGATCATAGTTGCTTCATCTTCATGCCCATCAAATAAGTGGAACATGTCGTCTCAACCTTGTGAACTCAGATTCGTAACTCCTCACTGGCCTATCTCCTTGAACAAGGTTCATGAATTGGCGCTCCAACCGATGCTTCGCTTCTGGAGGAAAATACTTCCTCTCAAACTCTCCCTTGAACGATTCCCATAATGTGATGGTGAGTCCACGCTGCTTGTCTATACTGTCCCACCATCCTGTTGCGTCGCCTTCCAAATAGTACACCGTGATCTTCTTCTTATACTCCTCAGGACACTCCATAGCCTCAAAGTTCTTCTCCATCATAGTAATCCACTTGCCGGCTTCAATAGGATCGGATCCTCCTTTGAACTTGTAGGATCCAATGTTCTTCATGGTAGATAATAGCTTGGAAACTTCAGGGGGTGGAGTGCGCCTGCCTTGGTTACCAAGTGCCTCGGTCATCACGTCATGTAAAAGCTTTAGGGTGTTTTCCGCTCCTTGATCTTCTGGTCCTTCAGTGGAACGGTTTTGATCTGGCCTTGGGTGTGATTGAATGGATTGATCATGTTGATGTCTCCGGTTTCAATTACGACTTGGGCCAATACTCGCCAAACTGTCTTCCCTCACTCTAGTCCTGTTACCGTAAATCGGAAAAGATCTTGTTCTCTGCAGAGGGCTCCTATCGTGTCCAAACATCTCACTGATGCCATTTCCATCCTCTTGATCAGATCTGTAACCCAATCCTCCACCTGTCCAATCCATACCCTCTCCCCATATCCGACCTCGTCCATCATCACCTGTCCTGCGATTAGCCATCTGAACATAATCAAGAGGGTAAGTCATATTCCTACTACGGGAAGCGGCTGGTTTCCTAATCATCTTTTTGCGACTC
>NC_027750.1:43661309-43663139 GCF_000695525.1 Brassica oleracea var. oleracea
GCATTTACACAAAACATTCGCTTTATTTATTTTATATATTGTATGGTTCAAAACACACAACATAATATACAAGCGGTGGCATGCCAAGAAAGCGAAAGTACATACTTATAGTCTGAAACGCTTTAACCCAAAAGATGCAAATCTGCACCAGCCAGCCTAGCCTCCCGCGACCTCTACAAGCTTGCTACTGGTCACCTGAAACAACAACGAGTGAGGAGTGAGTAATCAAGCATTACTCAGCGAGTTACAATCCCCAAATAACAAATACAACCCCTCGCTATCCCACCCCAAACAATCTAAAGCGAGAGGTTCACCTAACAACACAACTCAATAACAATAAGCAATATCAGAAATACGCAGCTGGAAAAAGATAGTAAGATAACTAGCAATATGCTAATTACTAGCTCAACACCAAACTCAAATTCGACTTAAACCAGGGTTCAATAACCCGAAACATGATATAATATATATATAACAAACTCGGGCCCTGGTGACGTTATGTTCCTCCTTCACTATCGGCAATATCCTATCTTCCTACCACAAAGGCCAGAAGAAAGAACTTTCAACCGACCGCGGCCCACAGTCCTTCGGGTCACCGCGCGACAGCCCACAGTCCTTCGGGTCACCGCGCGACAGCCCACAGTTCTTCGGGTCACTGCCACATTACACCGTCGTGTAATCACTCAGCCATAGGACATGACCCCGTTCGTCTGAGTCTTCCCGATCCAGCGAATAAGGGGTTTCCTTGAACCCGCCGGGTACGAGGTCTGAAGGAACACTAACTCACCCCAAAATGCCTAGCATTGTGGGTTACATAAATGTTGTCGGCCAAAATACGATTAATACTAAACCCGGAAAAATAACACAAGGTTCCTAGTATTAATCACCACACAATCAACACATTCCACCTCAAACATGCCTAGCATTGTGGGTTACACAAATGCTATATGGCCAAAATATGATTAATACTAAACCCGGTAAAAATAACACAAGGTTCCTAGTATTAATCGCAAATAAACACAATCAATCATATTCCAGAATCTAGCATAAAGACTAATTCCAGAATACCTAACTATCCACAACTTAGCGATATCATTTAAGCATTCCGCATTCGCTAACTAACCAATCAACCTAACCATTAGCATGCTACTACGGTTCTCAAACAATAACAAGCATGCCATCAACTCAATCAACATAACCTCAATTATTCAAACCATTACTCAGTTAGACCCGGCCACCTGCCATGATCCAACTTCCAAGTAATGGGATCCTGCATGAAAACAACTCAGCAATCAATCGATTTTAACTCACAGTTTTTGGTTGACCGTGGCCTTGACCCCAAACCCGACTTCTGCGATCCGAACCCTTTCTCGACCTTATCAAGTAGACCCACGTACAGACTGGTCTTGAACTGGTCTCCACTAGAACTTTTCTCCCTTCACTTGAAAAGAACCTTCTCCAGGTGCTGACTCAAAATCGGCAGAATAACAGTTCTCGAAAACTGCCTAAATCGCTCGAAAACTATCGAAACTCGATCTTTCTTTCTTTGCTTTCTCTCTCACGTTTTGAACTGACTTTCAAGTGTTCTGAATGTGTTCAAATGAGAGGGGGTCGTGGGCTATTTATAGGAAACAGCAACCAATCAGGAATAAGCCGTGTGGCAGCCCGTGTGTCCCTTCGCATGACTCCGGACGCATGCGCGGTGACACCTCGTGCTCCACATGGCTGGCTGCATGTCTCAGTCTCATGCAAGATGACACACCCACGTCCAGATGGCCAGCTGCATGCCTGAAGTGCATGCAGGTCGACACACCATCTCACACATGGCTG
>NC_027750.1:43663274-43664232 GCF_000695525.1 Brassica oleracea var. oleracea
ATAGCCACCTCGAGCTTCTCGGTCAATTGTCCGAAATCGGCCTTCCAGTGAATTTTTCGTCCTGCGATCATTCCCAATATTTTTCGACGCCCGTTCTGATGATCTGATTATTTTTTATAAGCTCCAAATGAATCCTGACTTGATGGAAAATATTTCCCGAGTTTCCGGCTTCTTCGAAAAATTCCATAATGTCGAAATTAGGGTTTTTCGCCCAATTTCCGGTCTTCCTGTTGTGCTTCCAAAAGTGTCATGCTTCAAACGTCCTTTGAGTAAATATACCACATTGTCTAACCATTGTCTAGTGGGATACTTGACTCATGGTTCAGACAAAAACAATTTGATCGTCCGCGACTAGACCACCCAAAAGATACTCGACCATTCTCTTTCTTTTTTTCTTTTTTTCTTTTTTTAATGGGTTTCTACAGTACCTCAGTGCCGATTTGGTGATTGTGGCGTGTTCACTCTGAAGTACATCGAATGTCATGCTCTTGGGATGTCAAATATTTATTTCAGACATATTCGAAACAAAGTAGTTCGATATGTATCTGGCCGAGTGTGGCCTTTATGTTGGTACCCTCTGGAAGATGTAAACGGACGACTTTGTTTTCAAGGATGAGATGGAAACCATGAAAAGTGGCGTGAATGATTATGCCCATGCTTAGGCGCTTATTTCCCCGATCGACAGGAGGATTCAGGGATTCTGGGATCCCATGCCGGTTTCTCCCGATACGGAGGAGGTCATGACCGAGGTTGCTGGTGATGATGAGGAAGTGGACTGTCCTGCGGATGCATTCGGAGCTTCCATGTCCGGGAATTTTAACTTTGATCTGTGAGAATCGAAGTTAGTATTTGACGGGAAGAGGTTTCCCCCTATCTTGTGTTTATGGCCGTGTGTGGCCTTTATTATCTGTATCTGGCCGAGTGTGGCCTTTATGTTCAGACTTTGTGTGGGCCTGTT
>NC_027750.1:43664322-43669887 GCF_000695525.1 Brassica oleracea var. oleracea
GGTTTAGGGCAAGACCTAGGTTTACTTTCGGTTTTAAGGTTTATGCGGTGACTAGCCGGCTATCAATTTTCCTGTTGCGATTTCAACCTGATTCGTACCGATTTAAAGTCTGCGATACGTTCTCGGCTTATACAACTTGTATGGTATGAATCGAGCATCTCTCCAGAGACAATTTTTAAGCCAATTGGAAGTGCTTGACCAAAATTTTGGAAGTGCTCTAACTTGTGGGTGAAGTTCTTCTTCTTTGTCCGTATAAACGCTGCATCCATTGAAGAGAATTGCATCCCATTGTTTCGGAGCAAGCCGAATGACAGTCCTTCATCAACTCGCTTTTCCCATTCCCCGAAGACGTGATCGAAATGAGGGATCTCCTCAGGAATGGTCCGTTTTTTTTTACCATCTTTACGCCGAGGGGAGTCCGCAAGGCGTTGAGACTCGTGCATCCTGATCTTGGAGTGGGCTTATAAGCGGATAATGATTCTGAGTCCGATGATCATGCTCCTTGCGACGTTCCCGCGGAGGAGACGAATGTGAGATCCTCTAAGGGTAAATGCATTGATCTTGGTGATATAGATTTTTCCGTAAATGACTCTATTCTTCCAGGATGTGACCCGGACCTTGCTTATGGTGACGGTAGTGGTTCGAGCGAGGTACCTATTTCAGATTTTGACGAGTTCTTTGCTGGTTTACCCTCGAGTTTCAATCCTCCTTCGTCTGTGGACGAATTGGGAAGCTCCAAGGTAGTCGCGGAAGGATCTTGCATAATCAACGGGGTTAGTTTCTTTCTTCTTTAGGAACTTTGCAGATAGAATCATGCGCTTTTTTTTAAACAGGTTAGTCATTTTTGAAGGGTCTGAACATGCTTGGCTCAGCCCTTGAGGCGAGCCACAGGGAGGCCATGGTTTACCGCTTGAAGGCTGAGAAAGCGGAAAAGGACCTTGCACGTATGAAAAACAAAATTTTAGAGCGAGATTCGAAGCTTGCCAAGGATCATGACAAGGCCGTCCGTCGAGCGGAAAGGAGAGGTAGGAGAGGGATTGTCGAGGTGATGAGAAACCGTGCTTCTCAGTTCAAGACGGAGTATGGAAGCCTTAAGGAGGCTTATTCCTTGGTGGGCGATTTTCACGAGTGTCGTGGTTCAGCTGGTACCCTCTGGAAGACGTAAACGGACAACTTTGTTTTCAAGGATGAGATGGAAACCATGAAAGGTGGCATGAATGATTATGCCCATGCTGAGGCGCTTATTTCCCCGATCGACGGGAGGATTCAGGGATTCTGGGATCCCATGCCGGTTTCTCCCGATACGGAGGATGTCATGACCGAGGTTGCTGGTGATGATGAGGAAGTGGACTGTCCTGCAGATGCATTCGGAGCTTCCATGTCTGGGAATTTTAACTTTGATCTGTGAGAATCGGAGTTAGTATTTGATGGGAAGAGGTTTCCCCCTATCTTGTGTTTATGGCCGAGTGTGGCCTTTATTATCTGCATCTGGCCGAGTGTGGCCTTTATGTTCAGACTTTGTGTGGGCCTGTTTGGCCGCTTTTCTTTTATCGGGACTGGCCGTTGGTGGCTTCGGATCCCTACTGTTCTGCGGTTTTATATATGATGAATATTTATCGAACTACTTTGTTTCGAATATGTCTGATATAAATATGAGTTGTTGTCTCATATTTAGTTCTAACGAGACGTTCAATCTGTTGGTTTGCTCGAGATGTGAATTTCGCAAAAATTATTTATTTATTTTTACAAAGTTTCATGAACGTTAAGATATGGACGGAGAGACATGTTTTAAGATCCCGTATCATTTTTTAGATATCATGTCTTGAGATGTTAGAGACCAGTGTGCTGGGTTTAGGGCAAGACCTAGGTTTACTTTCGGTTTTAAGGTTTATGCGGTGACTAGCCGGCTATCGATTTTCCTGTTGCGATTTCAACCTGATTCGTACCGATTTAAATTCCGCGATACGTTCTCGGCTTATACGACTTGTATGGTATGAATCGAGCATCTCTCCAGAGACAATTTTTAAGCCAATTGGAAGTGCTTGACCAAAATTTTGGGCTTTTATCCTTGTGTCGGATGTTCTAGGACCGTTTCTTTTTTTCAGAAGAATGATCAGGGTGCGTCCGTTTAAGACTGCTGATGTGTTCGTCGGGGCCAATCGACGAGCAGGATGTAAATATTCGTTGAAGTTTTATGGTCGCATTTGGACAGTTGTTCGTATAGTCTCGATTCTAACTTTTGCGACGTCTCGCTTTTATGTCGAAGACTATACATATGTTTTAATTTCTGAAAGGTTTGCTAATGTTTTGCGATTTGGACCAGATACGCCCGTTGATAAGAATTTAATGTTTGTAGAGATTTTTTTTTAGCGTGTCCTGAGACTTTTTGCGTGGCTGAAGCGTAAGGGTTCATAAAATGCGTGTTGTAGTAAAAATTTTAAAAAACTCGAGTACAATAATGCATGTTTTAAAACGTTGGAGTATACGAGTATACGTACCCACTCCCCCCCCCCTCCTTTTTAGAGAGGGGGATAGCTGAACTCGTCTTTCGACGAGCTGCCTACGTACCCCTTTCGAGGATCAAGCCATCTCGTAGCTCTATTTTATGCCGCGAGTGTTTTTACTCGGCGGTTGGTGCTGTGTTGACCGCGTTAATCGTGGTGACTATGGCAGGGTCGATGTCTTTGTCCGGGTTTTTCTTTTCCGGTTGGGTGACAGCGTTCACTTCGGAATCAGGCTGAGTTTCGATGTCCGAGGCGTTTGCTTCAATAGACGATGTCAAGTCATCTTTCTTTGAAGTGTTTTCGGTGGAAGGTTGAGCTAACTTCGTGCGATTGCGTTTTACCATCGCGGTAATTGTAATTTGTCTTAACTTATGCTCTGCGAGAAAGCAAAGTCGCGACTGTTTCTGATAACCTCAGATGGCTGCGACCCCGCTCTGGGTCGTGAATTTGATGCCCAGGTGATATGTAGACGGAACGGGTTTCATGGCGTTCAGCCATGGGGTTCACATGATCACATTATAGATGGCGAGATGATCGACTACCGCGAAGTCGACGATCTTTGTGACTTCCTTGGCCATGACTGGTAGCCGGATTGATCCGAGAGTCATTGATGTTTCGCCTGGAAAACCCGTCAATGGTTTTGGTATTGGGGTAACTTCCCCGAGTTCGATGTTCATCCTTTTGAGAGTGTCACGGAAGATAACATTAACCGTGCTCCCTGTGTCAATGAGGACTCTTGCGACCTCCAGCTCTCGTATGACGAGATCTATGACAAGCGGATCGCAGTGAGGTTGATCGATTCCGCCGGATTCCTCTTCCGTGAAAGTTATCGAGTCATTTTGACCATCTCGGGGAGGAGACCATGTAGGCCAATTTGCACTTGACTCGGCCTTTCGCTGGTCGGCTTTGATGGCCGAGACCGTGTCGTTGCAGTACTGTGATCCTCCGATGATCATGCTCACTCTGCGACGATTGTTATCGTTTCCTTTGTCGTCCGATCTCCTTCCGCGTTTATCCCCTGCATGATTTTTCTAAGGAGAATTTTCTGCGGGTGGATTTTTGTCAATCTTTGGAGGACGATCGGTCTCAAGGATGAGATCTTTAACGCTGGTTACTTCGGAGAGCTCTCCAGCTAGTAGCTTTGCGGCCAATCTCGCTCCCAAGACTTTGGAGTTAGTCGTCGAGTGTCCTCGAGTCTGGTGGAACTCGCAGAAGGTGTTTTCGTCTTATCCTGGATTGCGAGTCTATGTAATGCCTGAGGTTCTGCCTTGTTCCGAATTGATTGCATAGTTATGCGCCCCTTGGAGTTCTTCCCCCTCGTGATGGACGTAGTTGTCGTTACGAGAGTTTTTCTTTTTAGTCTTTTGGTCTGCATCTTTTGAGGACGTCTTTGTCGGCTTATGTTTTTGCAACAAAACTTTCGTTTCTTCATCGATTATGATGTAGTTTGTTGCCTTGTGAAGGGCGTCTTGGATCTTTCGTGGTTTGTCGATGGTTATCCATTTTCTGAGTTTCGACTTGTACCAGAGCGTTTTTCTGAGTGCGTCTATGCCACCTTGTCGCTTATTCCGCTAACCCTTGACATAACCAGCTTGAATCGGCTTATGAACTCGCGGAGAGGTTCGTCTTCCCTCTGGGATAGACTCCAGAGGTCGACATCAGATGTTTCTCTATCTAGAACATAGAATATTGTTTGAGAAATTCCGATGCGAGCTGGCGGAAACTTCCGATGGAGTTTCGCTTAAGGCGTGCGAACCATTCGAGCGCCGCTCCTTCCAGATTTTCGACGGACAGACGGCAGTAGCCGGCGTCTTTTTCGCTCTCCTTCAGTCTGGCCCTTCCCATCGTGATATGGAAGGCTTGAAGATGCGCTTTAGTATCAGTCGTACAATTGTATATTGGTACTTTGATTTTTCCCAGGTCAAATACCTTGGTATCAGAGATGCGAGCAGTGAAAGGTGTTTTCCGAGCTCCCTCAAGTAATCTACCGATATCCGGGACAGCGCTGGTAGCATGATGGATCTGGGATTTCATGGCCCTTACTTATGCTGCAGTTTTAGTTATGTAATCGCGAAGGTCGCGTATGTCCGATTTTTCGCCAGCAGCTTTCTGAGCCTATCGGCGTTGCTGCGAGTAATCTCGGTTTATTTTTTGGCTAACTCCTCCGGTTCGACCCAGTAGAGGTTTTCCTCTTCTTCCATTATAGGTTTATAAAACAGAGAGTCTTCCCGAGCCGATCGGCTTCTGGTTCTTCTTGGATGTATGTCAGCGTCCTCTTCTGTATCGTTGGAAAAGTCGCTAGAATCCAAGTCGACATGCTCGACTTCATCGACCTCTGTGTTCCTTGCTGGAGGCAGAGGGTTTTCAGAGTTCTGTTTCTCAGCAGGGGATGTTTCCCTGGGGTTTTGACCCGAAGGACGTTCCCGCGATGTTCCAGGCCTGTCGAGTGGAGTTGTGAAGTCGAGTTTTCTTCTGCGGATTTTCGTAGATCTGCGAGGGAAGACTGCACGGGTTCTTGCCATTAAGGTTTCGACCTTTTTCGTCAAGGTATCCACGAGTTTGTCATGTTCTTCTGGCCTCTTTTCGTATGCAGAGAACATCTTTTTGAACTCCTCGAGCATCACGGCGTTAGCTGTTGCGTTGGCCGCAGAAACGGCCGTTTCTGGAGTGTTTTGATTGTCGTTGCTTCCTCCGTTGAGAGGAATTTGCAAGTTATTCGTGTCATCAGTTGTCATTTCTGGTTTAGCATCTTGTGGCTGAGAGTTAGACTGATACGTACCCCCCCCCTCCTTCTAGCGCCAAACTGTGGGAACCGAAATTCGCACTGTCAATTTCCGTTTAAATAAGGAAAGTTAGGAAAACCCTAATTTGCCAGAGGTCCCGGATATCTGTTAAACCACACGCCAAGCTATCAGAACACGAAATAAAGACGAGAAAAATAGAAAATCGAAAAGAGAGCAAAATAGATCTTTTTCCGAATCCGCGTTTGAGCTTTACAACAAGGTAAGAGCCTGGGCTACGAGTGCTGTCGGCGAGATTCCTAGTTCTAAAACCCTAAGAC
>NC_027750.1:43670001-43670860 GCF_000695525.1 Brassica oleracea var. oleracea
TCTCTCGCGTAGTGATAGACCATGGATTTTACCCACTTTTAGCCATGGTCTATAAGTGTTTTAAGATATATTTACTACGATATAGATTCTATTTAGAGTGTTTACAGGTTCAGTTACGTTCTGAAGAAATATGGTGATTCTGGAGCCTTTTGAGTGCAGAGCTGCACAGATGTGTCAGATGTCTAGCTATAAATGGAGACCTTTCCACCGTTAGATTGAGCACATCTTTTGACACCAAATATAGCTTTGAGTTAGCTTTCCAATGCCACCGGTTTGAGGCCAATCCGCATCCTATAGCAGAAGTTATGCCTGTTTTACTGAGGAGTGGTCAGTCTGCCTCGCGAGAGAAAGCTGTCGAGGAGATGAAGGACTGTCCATCGATGACACAGCATTGGTGTCGATCGACAGTGATGCCAGAACGTAGGCCAAACATATTTCAAGACCGTTTGAAGCCCAGAAGCCACACCAAGTTACCAAAATACTCATGGACGACCAGAAACCCTATTTATGTATTTCTAAGCCATGTTGACGGCTACGCGCTTTCTATTATCCTATTCTATTGTTTTCTCTTAGGTTTGGAGAGAAGATCAATTCTCCTTCAGAGATTGATTGGAACTCCATTTGTTTTATCATTGATTTCTTATCTATTATATTATTCAGACTATGATTTGTGTTATTGCTTGCATGCCTGAGTAATTCATCTTGTTAGGTTTAGGGATTTCATGAGCTTAATGTCAAACTGAATATCAATTAGGATTGCTAGGTTATCTATAGATCTCTACACCAGGATGATTTGTAATACTAGGATCTGGAATAATTAGAATAGCACGACAGTGTGACTAATTGTTTGAACCTAGAA
>NC_027750.1:43671123-43673604 GCF_000695525.1 Brassica oleracea var. oleracea
ATTATAAACTGTTTGCCTAGCTTAATCTTGATTTCTAGTCTATTGTGTTCCCCAACTCTCTGAGGATTCGATCCCTAAGTACTACAATTGAACCTCTTATTTAAGAGAGTAAAATCACTCCTTAGGGTAATTTGAGTGACATCGAATTTGGCGCCGTTGCCGGGGAGCTTTGATCGCCAATAGGCTTGATTAATAGGTTTAGTTTTGGTTTTAATTTTTGTTTTAAGTTACTTACAAAAAAAATTTCTTGTTTTTCAGGTACATGCCTATCAGTACCAGAAGCAGCAAGGACGAATTGCTTTTCTTCTCAGACCCAGCACGTTTGGAACGCTCGATCCGCACAGAGAAACGCACAGTATCGATTGAAACCAACACTTCCACATCGATCGACATTTACCACAGAGCAACGATCAACAGTTCAACTCGAACATTGATCGATACCAGTCCGCGAGAAGACATGATCGCGACACTTGTGCTGCAGAGGGATGGAATGGAGACCTGCATGACCCTGACGGTCATCTATGTTATGCAGCAGGTCAGAAACTAGATGCTTAGGGGACTGCAATCCCTGAGCACGATACTGATGCTACAGGAGCTGCTATACCTGTAGATGAGGCTGCTCGACCAAGGACACTGGCTGACTACAACAATCCTGATGAATACTACGCCAACAGATCAGCCATTCGCCTTCCAGAGAATCATATACCGAATTTCAAGCTGAAGCCACAGTATTACATGCTCGTGGCACAGATACCCTACTCTGGGTTATCTCACGAGCATCCTATGGACCATCTGGATAGGTTCGAGGATCTCATTGCTGCTATCAGTATGGATGGAGTCCCTGAGGAATGCCTGCTTTGCAAGCTCTTTAAACACTCACTTGTTGGAGAAGCTTCCCATTGGCTTAAGCAGCTACCACCAGGATCTCTTACATCTTGGACTGACATCCAAAAGGCGTTCCTGCGTGAATTCTTTGGTGAAGCACGAGCTCAAGAGATAAGAGATAAAATTTGGACATTCTCCCAAGGACCTACAGAAGCTTTCAAAAACTCTTTGGAGAGGTTCATGAGATACCAAAGGGATTGTCCACATCATGGTTTTACGGAGGTTCAGCTGTTGAAGAAGTTCTACAAGGGTATTGATCTTCAATATCGTGTGATGCTGGATACTGCAAGCGAAGGAAACTTTGAGACAAGGACCCCTGAGGAAGCTAAGAGACTGATTGAGAACTTGGTGTCTAGCAACAGTGCCAAAAATCTGGATATGCACAGGATAAAATTAGCTGTGAAGGATGATAGCAAGATCGTTGAGGCTGAGACTGGTTCTATACATGAAGTCTCATTGGTGGAGCAAGCTATATACTAGGATAAGGATCAGCGCCATTTAGATGAGATGGAATTTAAGCTGGAGAAGCTCTTGAAATATCAGCAGGAGATGACTAAGGATATGAATCTGCATTTGGATTTTCTCTGCAAAGAGCTGAATGGAAGATTAGAAACCTTAGATACCCGTGTTAAGATGCTATACACCCAAGCTTCTCAGACTGCAGAAGCTGTTAGGAAGCAAGAAGCTCTGATTAAAGCGAATGCAGTGGAAGTTGAAAGACATAGGGTTGATGACATCTTAGATAATGGATTTGGGGAAGTACTTGAGCAGGAGAAACTGGAAGAAGATGCTTTTCTAGTCGAAAGTTTTATGTCTGTAGGCAGCTCGTATTGGTGTCAACCGACACCAACGACTAATCATCGACCGACACCATCAGACAAGCATCGATCGACACCACTTTTGGGATCGGACAAGATTATTCGAATTCAGAGCCACTCCGACTTCGCCGCTCGATACCCACATCCTCCCACCCGAGCTCGAGTTAAATTAAAGGAAGTTGATCGACAACAACATGAGCGCATCGATCGAGAACAACAAGAAAGAATCGATCGAAAGCAACATTGTTGCATCGATCGACAAGAGCAGCCGAGTACTGATCATCCATCCACGCCATATCAAGTGCGTTTACCAGATCTTGATACACACCGCTTGAATGCCACTAGAAATCCATCTCAGACATTAGTTTGCTTAAAGACAACAGAGAAGATAAGTCAGAAATCTGCAGAAGCACCAGAGCAAGAGCAATCAACACTAGCTGAAACTTCTCTCGTTGAGATTGATCAACGCCAATGGGATGGATACAAACCTTCGATGAAAAAGTAGGAAACAAAAGAAGGAGTTCAAAGTGAGAAAAGAGTCAAATCTAGGAAAGTCTTTATTCCCAAATACCTAAGGAGAGAAGTTAACAAAGTGGAACTTGATGGATTTCACAAGAAGGTGAAGAGAGTTCCTAAGGATATGTCTTTCGAGGATGCATATTATAAGTACAGACCTGGTAATTTCTTCAGAGAGAGCAGAGAGACGGATAAGGACATTGAGATGTTATTCAACAAGGTCCGGCGTAAGCCTAAGAGGACTCTGAAGAAGGAACAAGAT
>NC_027750.1:43673679-43687335 GCF_000695525.1 Brassica oleracea var. oleracea
TTAGACACTGCTGATTTATTAGGATTGAAGATGGAGCCTTCTTAGGATAGTTTAACTTTCGTGGATAACTCCAAGGCAAACTCAGCAGGCATGATCAAGAATGTCAAGGTAGAGATAGGAGACTGCAGTATCCATGTGGACTTTCACGTCGTGAAGAGCAAATCTGGCAAGATATCTTCTCTTCTTTTTGGAAGAGCCTTCATGGCTACAATGGGAGCAGTTTGTGAAGTGTGTCGGCTACAGTGGGAGCAGTTTGTGAAGTGTGTCGAAATCTTTTTGATGGAGGCACCACCACGAGATCAGACAAGTCTGGGGGAAAGAAGAAGAAAAATTGGAAGAAGAGAAAAATGATCAAGGGAGATTCTCAGTTATCATTGATTCCTCACTTCTCAGACGGTGTCTGGAAATACAAAGTGCACATCAAATGCTTCTCACATTGTTTTGCAATGCTTAGAGCACTTTTTATTGCTGAGATGATAGACAAAGGAGATGAGTCTATGGAGGAGGCTTTCACACAAGAATGATAAAGCTTCAGAGAGTGGACATTGAGACTTGTTTTGGAGCAAGTTCTCATTCTCATCCGGACTAAATAAGATCTCTAGAAGTCAAGCTAATGACTAAAAATAAGTGCTGAGTGGGAGGCAACCCACTGTTAGGTTTGTTTTCAATTTTATTTTATTTTCATTTATTACTGATTTTTGTTTTTCATTGATTTCAGATTAAAAAAAAAAAAAGAACCAAGGAAGATGAATTTACACAGGAATCGACAATGACTAGCTACCATCGATCGACAGAGCATCAAGAGTATCGATCGCCACTTAACTGTGTTGGTTGACACTCACATCCAAGTCAGGTATATCGTTTTTCCTTGTTAAATATTGTCCTTATGATTTATTTTCCCACCAATCTTAGACTGTATAACACTGTTCACTTTGTTGTTTAAGTCTGGGGGAGGTTCTACTAATATTGTGTTTTAGTTAGCTATTAAAAAAAAACAAAACAAAAAAACAAAAAGGATCCGAGGAACGATTTCTCAGCCATCGACCGATGAGACCATGTCGACATCGATCGACAGTACGACACCTGAAACGATCGACACACACATCTTTGTGTCGATCGACATCAACATCAGCGAGCTGGTATTTCCTTTTCCTTGTTATATTGAGTCCTTATGATTTATGTTTTCACCATAACTCCGACTGGATTTACACTGGGACAGTGTAATTTAAGCATGGGGGGATGTTTATTGACATCGGTTTATTTTGAGTCTTATTAAAATTGTTGTCAAAAAGTTTTTATTTAGTCAAGAAGGAGATAATGAACTTATTGATTTTTGCTTGTTATCTAACCACTCTTTAGCACTATTCTAGACTTACTGATTGCAGATAGTACTAAAGATACTAAAGTGGATCAACCTGTCAACTATCCACACTTGCTGAGATTGTTTGAAGTAACCAAAGCTGACCTCCAACACTAAACCTGACTCCACTGCTTGTCTTGGGGCATGGTATACATGAGATCGGATTCTTCAAACAAGTCTGGAAGGTAAAATCTTATGTAGATTTATCACATTTTCTCTCTCCATTTCTACCCTAGATATTTAGGTAAAGATTTTTAATTTCAAAAAAAAAAAAAATAGAATAGAAAACTTTATAGGTATTAGTTAGGTGGAATCCGAACATGACTTGGTGGCTACAACCATTAAGGCTTGCTTCATAAGGATTCCAACAAAAAGAATTAGAACGGGACTTGGTGGCGACAATCATCAAGGTTCGATTCATATGAATTTTTGGATATAAGTCAAAAAGAAGTGAACAGGATTTGGTGGCAACCTCCATTAAGTTTTGATTCATGGAAGCCTGTCCAATCTTGGTCAATGATCTTGCAATATAAGCAGACTTTGACTAAAGAGAGAAATTAGAAGAGAGAAAAGATAGGAACTAACTTTTACCTGCAGATCCAGTTACTTGTTTGAAATCCTTGCATCATGTGATCAATACTCCCAAGGTAAAGCCTGCACTTTTATTTATGTTAAGAAATGAGGTTGGTAGATGGGAATGAAAGACAGGATTTGCTAAGTTGTTGGCTAGGTGAATTTGGTTGCTAAGCTAGGATATGGTATAATGTGCTTTTGTGATTAGGACTGTTTAGATGTGGATGCAATATTGTAGAGGCTAAGATTCTAAGTTTTAAATCATGCGAGTCCCTACTGTTTTCAAACCTCTTTCAGAGAGACTGCCCGTTTGTTTTGTTTGAGGACAAGCAAAAGGGTAAGTCTGGGGGAGTTGATAGGCCATGGATTTTACCCACTTTTAGCCATTGTCAATAAGTGTTTTAAGATATATTTACTACGATATAGAGTCTACTTAGAGAGTTTACAGGTTCAGGTACGTTCTGGAGAAATATGGTGATTCTGGAGCCTTTTGAGTGCAGAGCTGCACGGATGTGTCAGATGTCTAGCTATGTTAGATTGAGCCCATGTTTTGATACAAAATAGCGATTTGAGTTAGCTTTCCAATGCCACCGGTTTGAGGTCAATCATCATCTTGTAGCAGACGTTATGCCCGTTTTACTGAGGAGTGGTCGGTCAGCCTCGCGAGAGAAAGCTGTCGAGGAGATGAAGGACTGTCGATCGATAAAACAGCATTGGTGTCGATCGACAGTGATGCCAGAACGTAGGCCAAGCATATTTCAAGACCGTTTGAAGCCCAGAAGCCACACCAAGTTACCAAAATACCCATGGACGACCAGAAACCCTATTTATGTATTTCTAAGCCATGTTGACGGCTACGCGCTTTCTATTATCCTATTCTATTGTTTTCTCTTCGGTTTGGAGAGAAGATCAATTCTACTTCGGAGATTGATTGGAACTCCATTGGTTTTATCATTGATTTCTTATCTATTATACTATTCAGACTATGATTTGTGTTATTGCTTGCATGTCTGAGTAATTCATCTTGTTAGGTTTAGGGATTTCATGAGCTTAATGTCAAACTGAATATCAATTAGGATTGCTAGGTTATCTATAGATCTCTACACCAGGATGATTTTTAATACTAGGATCTGGAATAATTAGAATAGCACGACAGTGTGACTAATTGTTTGAACCTAGAACATAGGATAGTTGAGAGGCACGAAAGTGCAATCAATTAACGGAACCCGAACTCTGCTGGATTAGATACCTAGGCGCATACGAGAGTTGGTCTAGGAATCTAGTTGAACTAAATCGATTAGGTCGTTAATGCTTGTTTAAAGAAGTATCGATCGACGCTCAGGCCATAGCATCGATCGACACTCGCTCCAAGTCAACAAGGGACAGCTGAGACTGGACTTAGACATCTGATTAGCAATTGCATGCGAAAGCAGGATTGCTTACTTATTAAAGTCGAGTTCTATAATTGAATATATAAACCATTAGCATCCTTGAATTTTAGTTTTGAATCTTTTGATTGATAAATCCCTAGGTCTAGCTATTTCTCCTAACTGTTTACCACCTCAATCAACCCATCGAACAAATACTTTATTCACCTTGCTTTCATTTATTTACTGCATTATAAACTGTTTGCCTAGCTTAATCTTGATTTCTAGTCTATTGTGTGCCCTAGCTCTCTGAGGATTCGATCCCTAAGTACTACAATTGAACCTTTTATCTGAGAGAGTAAAATCACTCCTTAGGGTAATTTGAGTGACATCACGTAGGACTCCTTATATACTCCTCCAAAGTCGGTTTTAGCTTTTCCCTTCCTGCCCTTAAGCCGTCTTAAGTGAAAGATGGAGATATTCTATTTTTTCCAATCTTCATGTTCATCCGCGGAAACTTAACATTTTTTCTACGGAAACTTAACATTTTTTCTGCGGAAACTTATCTTTATTATTTTATTTTACAAAATAAAAACATAAACAGCCATAGTATCTACGAACTCATTCTTAAAGAATCATAAGTGGGCTTTTAGTTGCGTTTTAGACCTCGTTGGGCCGTCTTTCAACATGAAACGTTTGTCTGATTTTCTTTTCGACAAAAACAAGTTCTTGCGGTTTTTATCGTAAATTTTCAATGGTAACTCTGATCGGAGTGATGCGAGACATGATATGGCTGCGGTACATGGGAGCTAGCATTGAGGAACAGATGAGAATGCACAGATTTGGGTCGTACCCGTTGATCCATGTCCGAGACAGTTCGGTCGCTACGTTTGGTTGGTCGCTACGTAGCGACCGACCGAATGGCTTGGTCGGTCGCTACGTAGCGACCAATTCGTTCGCGGGTCAGTTGCTACGTAGCGACCAACCGAGTGGTTTGTTTGGTCACTACGTAGCGACCGGCTCGTTCATGGACTGGTCGCTACGTGGCGACCTTGTTTGGATCCTTTTATGACGTTTTATGAACGTGTTCTCGGACTATGGGTGTTTAGTTTCGATGAATCAAACGAGATTAATGCAAGATTTCACCACAAAGTTCTTCGTAAAGATTTCTTTACGAAGATTACTTTTCGTAAAAACATTCATGCTGATTTTTACGGATATTTGGATGTTAACTTCGTCGTGTCCGTTTTTGACCCCAACACACTTCGAGACTTAGAGATTAGAGCTAGGCGGCTAGAACTAGGGTACTTACTCAAAACTGTTGTAGTTCCAGCTCTTTGAAATAATAAAACGTCTATTTCTACCTTCTTACTTATAAATCTATACAAATACCAGCCTTATCCATCGTTCCGTAGTACTCACAAAGATCCTAGACAAAAATCCTCTAACAGTAAGCTTCCTCGAATGATTTCTCCTATGGAATCTTATGGACTCGCTTAAGAAAACTGTCCATCTCCTTCTCATTAGCTCCCCTCTTCAGATGCTTAGCAACCTTTTTCCTTTCTCTTCCTCAAGGTTCTATCCATAGGAGTCTTAACAACTTGCATAGGCTCTGGTGCATCTTCTGAATGTGTACTTGTAGTCTATGGTGGGTTAGCTGATGGTTTTGGTTGTGGCCTGAGTGCATTGATTTGTGCGATGTCTATCTTTGGCAACTGCAGTCGGAATGTGAGAGGTGCTAGTCGATCGATGGTAGCTGGAGGTTGTCGATCGGTGGTGGTCTCTCGTTGTTGATCGATGGTTGGCTCTGTTTGCCGATCGATGTTGACATATAAAGGGCTGGGCAGATGTGTGTGGCATGTTGGGAACTCCTCGTGTGTCATGATCCTCACGACGTTGCACGATGCGGCAGACTCTGTAGGTGTCGTCGATCGATGCTCTGGAAAGCATGTCGATCATTTCTGGTTGAAGTCGTCGATCGATATTCGGAGTCTGACGTCGATCGACACCAATGCAATCCGCCAAAACTCATCGAACTTTCTACTTCGAAATCCCCTTCTTGCAGCTTCTCATGCTTCACCACTTGCAAGAAATCATCATCTGTGATGGCATTCACGTGGTGCTTCATTACATCATCTCCTACCCCCTTTGCTAAGGTTTCTTGTCGCTTATCAGCTTCTCATGTCTAAACCACCTGCATCTCCAGCTTCTTCACATGAGTGCTCAAAGTCTCAAACTTTGTGTTCAGGTTTTTGTTGACAGAATCAATCTTCCCATTGAAGTCCATTGTCATGTTCTGCTGTCCTTCAAGAACCCTATCAAGCATTGCTTCAATTTTGTTTTCTTGAGTCTGTGGTGGTGGCTTCTGGTAAGATGAGTTCTCATAACTCCTGCTGTTGTTGTTGTTGTAATTCTGGCTGTAGGGTTTCTGGTACTGCGAACTCTGGTTGAAGTTACTCCTCTGTCCATTGCCATAGAAGTTCATGTTTCCATTCTGGTTTCCAGACCTCTGAAATCCAGCTCCACTGATGAAGTTCACATCCTCCTCTACTCCTACTCTATCCTCTGTATCTACAGCATCTGCATCCTCTACTAAGCAAGCCTGCTTTCTGAGAAGCTTGTGAACACTGTCCAGCTTTGCTTTCACCTCATCCATCTGCTCCATCCCAAGGATGGCTGCAGATTTCCATCTCTCAAAATCTGTGTTCATGGTGTTGTTGCTTGATGCCAAGTTCTCAATAAGTTTCATAGCCTCTTATGGATTCCTAGTGTTGAAGTTCCCCTCGGTATAAGAATCAAGAGCCATCTGATACTGCACTGCGATGCCTCTGAAGAAAGTGATGAGCAGCTGCACTTCATTGAATCCATGGTGTAGACAATCCCTTTGGTAAGACTTGAATCTGATCCAGGAGCTTCTGGATGACTCTGTAGGCTCATGCGCGAATGTTGCAATCGTGCTCCTCAAGTCTTCAGCGCGTGCCTCATCAAAGAAGTTACGCAGGAATGCGTTCTTGATGTCGGCCCAAGATGTAAGAGATCTTGGTGGTAACTGCTTAAGCCAATGTGAAGCCTCTCCAGCAAGTAAATACTTGAAAAGCCTGCAGAACAGGTAGTCCTCAGGGACTCCATTGACTTTGATAGCAGATATAAGATCCTCGAACCTCTCCAAATGGTCCATAGGATGCTCGTGAGATAACCCACAGTAGGGTGTCTGTCCCACGAGTGTGTAGTATTGCGGCTTCAGCTCGAAATCGCCTCTCTGGATAGCTGGAGGACGAATAGCTGATCTGTTGGCATAGAACTGATATGGACGGTTGTAATCAGCCAACGTTATGGGTCAAGCATCCTCATCTACAGGTCGAGCAGCTCCTGTAGCATCAGTATCGGGATCAGGGATTACAGCCCCCTGAGCATCTATCCTCTCACCTGCTGCATTAGGCAGATGACCCTCCTTGTCATGAAGGTCTCCATTCTCATCTCGCACAAGAAATAAAGTCGCTACCATGTCTCGTGGCTAAGTATCGATCAATGTTCGTGATGAAGTATCGATCGATGTCGGATGGAAAATATCGGTCGACAGAAGAGTAGCTTCGGTCGATGGTGGTGAGCGAGTGTCGGTCGACGAAATTGGTGTCTGGGTCAACGGTGGTTGGCGAGTGTCGATCGATAAACTAGTGTTGTTGTTGATCGATGAGGAGCGTCTTTCTTAGCGGATTTGTTGACAGAATCAATCTTCCCATTGAAGTCCATTGTCATGTTCTGCTGTCCTTCAAGAACCCTATCAAGCATTGCTTCAATTTTGTTTTCTTGAGTCTGTGGTGGTGGCTTCTGGTAAGATGAGTTCTCATAACTCCTGCTGTTGTTGTTGTTGTAATTCTGGCTGTAGGGTTTCTGGTACTGCGAACTCTGGTTGAAGTTACTCCTCTGTCCATTGCCATAGAAGTTCATGTTTCCATTCTGGTTTCCAGACCTCTGAAATCCAGCTCCACTGATGAAGTTCACATCCTCCTCTACTCCTACTCTATCCTCTGTATCTACAGCATCTGCATCCTCTACTAAGCAAGCCTGCTTTCTGAGAAGCTTGTGAACACTGTCCAGCTTTGCTTTCACCTCATCCATCTGCTCCATCCCAAGGATGGCTGCAGATTTCCATCTCTCAAAATCTGTGTTCATGGTGTTGTTGCTTGATGCCAAGTTCTCAATAAGTTTCATAGCCTCTTATGGATTCCTAGTGTTGAAGTTCCCCTCGGTATAAGAATCAAGAGCCATCTGATACTGCACTGCGATGCCTCTGAAGAAAGTGATGAGCAGCTGCACTTCATTGAATCCATGGTGTAGACAATCCCTTTGGTAAGACTTGAATCTGATCCAGGAGCTTCTGGATGACTCTGTAGGCTCATGCGCGAATGTTGCAATCGTGCTCCTCAAGTCTTCAGCGCGTGCCTCATCAAAGAAGTTACGCAGGAATGCGTTCTTGATGTCGGCCCAAGATGTAAGAGATCTTGGTGGTAACTGCTTAAGCCAATGTGAAGCCTCTCCAGCAAGTAAATACTTGAAAAGCCTGCAGAACAGGTAGTCCTCAGGGACTCCATTGACTTTGATAGCAGATATAAGATCCTCGAACCTCTCCAAATGGTCCATAGGATGCTCGTGAGATAACCCACAGTAGGGTGTCTGTCCCACGAGTGTGTAGTATTGCGGCTTCAGCTCGAAATCGCCTCTCTGGATAGCTGGAGGACGAATAGCTGATCTGTTGGCATAGAACTGATATGGACGGTTGTAATCAGCCAACGTTATGGGTCAAGCATCCTCATCTACAGGTCGAGCAGCTCCTGTAGCATCAGTATCGGGATCAGGGATTACAGCCCCCTGAGCATCTATCCTCTCACCTGCTGCATTAGGCAGATGACCCTCCTTGTCATGAAGGTCTCCATTCTCATCTCGCACAAGAAATAAAGTCGCTACCATGTCTCGTGGCTAAGTATCGATCAATGTTCGTGATGAAGTATCGATCGATGTCGGATGGAAAATATCGGTCGACAGAAGAGTAGCTTCGGTCGATGGTGGTGAGCGAGTGTCGGTCGACGAAATTGGTGTCTGGGTCAACGGTGGTTGGCGAGTGTCGATCGATAAACTAGTGTTGTTGTTGATCGATGAGGAGCGTCTTTCTTAGCGGATTGAATGTTCCAAGCTTGCAGGATCTGATGAGAATAGCAGTGGTGTTTCCTTGGTGTTTCCTTGTACTGCTAGGCATGCACCTGAAAAGACAAGAAAAACATTTATGTCAGAGAAAGGGTTTAAAGAAGTAACCTAGACTAAAGCACACTAAATCTATAGGCGATCAAAGCTCCCCGGCAACAGCACCAAATTTGATCTCACTCAAATTACCCTAAGGAGTGAATTAATATCTCAAATAAGAGGTTCAATTGTAGTACTTAGGGGTCGAATCCACAAGGAGGTAGGGAACCTAATAAATCTAATCAGAGTGATTAAGCTAGATTGATTATGATTAAATGTAAATAGCAGGTTGTGAGCAAGGTAGATGCTCGAATTGGTTTGATTAGGTTTTTGACACTTAAATGAATTAGCTAGACTTAGGGTTTCTATTCAGGTAACCATGATTATAATCCTGCAGATGCTTAACAGTTGTATGCATGATATTATAGAGCTCAATCGCTTATGAACAAACCGATCGGCGTTCGGTCTATAGGTCTGTCTATTGACCAGATATAAGTGTCCCTCATAACCTATTTGAACCCTGAATCTAATAGTAGAACTACTCAGACATACCTAAGCAATTCATAAGAGCAATAAGGTATAAAAACTGCATAGATATATAGATAAGTAATAATGGAGTTCCAATCACAAATCTCTTTGTATCTTCTCTCCAACTCTACTAAAATCCTAGAAAATCTTTTGCTGTGAAAACTAGAAAACAAGACAGCACACTTTGCCTAAAACACTTTGGCAAATTATAAATATTAGGTTAAAAACTCGTCAGGGCAATCTTGTAATTTGGTGAAGTTTTGGGCTCTAAGTCGGCTGGAACCAAACGGGCGTCTGTGCGCTTCGCTGTCGATCATTGTCACAAGGTGTGCATCGATCGATTATTGTCTCTGAATGTCGACCATTGGTCTTGCTCGATGGTCAGCTTGGATGTTCTTCCTTTTATCTCCAAAAATGCTCCAAAATCATCACTTTCTTCTAAATGACTCCTGAACCTAAAATTATACTATATAGACTCTAAAGCATTGTAATTAGTTATTAAAACCCTTATAAAGTATGGCTAAAAATGGGTATAATCCATGACCTATCAATAATATATATTATTATTTAAGAAGTGATTTTTCTCATTTGTCATGTTTTTTTATGATTTTAGGTAACTTTGCATTTTATCATGTTCTCAATAATTCTAATAACTAGTTTTGTTAACATGTCATATTTTTAATTATTTTTAGCTAAAATCATTAGTTTGAATAATCTATATTGCTATTTATAACTTTATTAAACAAGTAGGAGTATGAGTTCATTCAATTACACACCTGAAAAATAACCGGTCAATTAATTGATAGAATAAACTGTTAACTAAAATTTTTACTATTGGGAATCAGACACATTCAAGATATCAGGTTAAGACATATCCCGACAACGCCAGCTAGACCAGCACGGCCCTTGGCCCCAGCGCTGCATCTGAACATGAGAGTCAGTGATCTCATTAATCAGGATATGAAGGAACGGGATGCTAGGCTACTGGAGAACTATGTTGACCCTACTGATATACCCTACATAAGGAGTCAGTCCATAAGCACCATTCATCGCCGGGATACATTCGGCTGGAACTATACTAAAAATGGACAGTATACAGTCAAATCAGGATATTGGGTAGCTCGGAACTTTCTAAAGGCTGATGAAGCGAAGGAGGTTTTGGAACCTAATATAACAATGCTCCAAGCCTTTGCTTGGAAGATAAAAGCTCCTCAAAAGATTTTTCATCTTATATGGCAACTGATAACTGGTCATGTGGCAGTGACGAAGAATCTGGTATGGCGTAACATGAGATGTGATAATTATTGTCCCCGATGTGGAGAGCCAGAAAAATCTGTAACTCATGCAATTTTTGAATGTCCACAAGCTTTAAAAGCTTGGTCTCTCTCTCTGCGACACCAACAAGACAAGATGTGTTTCCTCTTACGAGCATATATGCTAATATGGATTATCTCTTCTGGAGAAAGAACAATATTGTTGAACCAGAATTAGACAGAGACCCATATCCCTGGATAATTTGGTATTGGAAGGCCAGAAAAGATAAACTCTTTAGGGGAATTGACAGAGATTCTTTGGAGCTAGTCCGATATGCGGAGAGTGAATGTCAAGACTTTTTTAGCGCAAATGAGATAATACCAACAGCTCCACAAGCCCTTAATATCGAAGAACCTCAAGTCTTAAGCTTGGGTAATATCTGCATGATAGATGGGTCATGGACATCCACTGTACAGTTTAGTGGATATGGATGGGTATGGCATGATAGCTTAGGGAAAGTTCAACTTATGGAGACACGGAATCATATTCGAAGAGAGTCTTCCTTACATTCAGAGATGGAAGCACTGAGATGGGCGATGGAGAGTATGCTCCAGCATTCGACTTGTCAAAGTTTTGGAATGGACTGCAAGGATTTGATTGCAATGATCAACGAGCCTCATGCTTGGCCGAGCTTTACGACATAATTGGAGAGGATAGAGACTCTCAAGATATGCTTCCCGGATTTCACGATTACTCATATTCCACGAACGCAGAATCAGACATTAGATTTCTTAGCTAGGACTGAAAGATATGTTCATAGAGTACTCTATTTCATTGGTTGTTCTATTCCAGGTTGGTTACCCAGACCACCTGAAGTTTAAGTAATAGAATAGATTTTCGACGTAAAAAAATAAAAATGAAAAACAAACCGAACGGGGCGCTAAAATTATCCTGCTATTAAATATTTAGAATGTGAGTCTGTGACTTAAGACAATCATAATGTCATAACATGTGACTTAAGACAATCATAGTTTAAATTTTTCTGCATTAGCCAATATTTAAAATTGTATTTTACTGGATATGTCACGTAATCTATTAATGATACGAAGTGTTGTTTTGAGATAAGAAAGAACGGGTTATGTTCATGGATGATTGGATTCTTATCAATGAGACATTAATTACAAAGTACAATTTTAAATTACAAAAAATATGATCACGTTTACATGTATTAGTTTATTTTAAATAGCTAAGTTATAGTTTCTTTTAATGAAATAATATTTAATGTAAGAGATAATATATGATAGTTACAATATACATCTATATAAATATTTAGTATTATATTTCTCAAAAAAAATATTTAGTATTATATTATTTATAACATTTTAATTTCTTAATATATGTTGGTTGATTCTTATTTTGGTGTATTTTGGATTAATATTAAAAATCCATATAATTATTTACGAAGTAATTTTTTACTCTGAGCTTTCACGTTAAAAGTTAGAGCGGTTAAATTCATTATTACCTTTAATGAATAATTCAATTTCTAAATATATAATTAAACATAAATGAAATATAAATTTCATTGATTCAATAATTATCATTATATAAGAAAATCTATTGCATTTTACAACATCAAACTTTAATAAGAAAGATAAATCCATATATATATATATTTTTTATATAGTTTTATTTATGCATGAGTGGTTTTAAGTTTATTATACACAATAAAAATAATTTTACTATAATGAAGAATTTTTAATATATAAATAATAGGGAAATTCTTTCAAATAGCCATTCTTAAGTTTTTGTCACAAAAATAGTTTTCAATGAAGAAAATAACCAAAATAGCTCCTTTATATTTTGAAATTTTTAATTTTTATTTTTTATTTTTTTTAAATTTGAAATCCTATCCTCAAAACCTCACCCTTTGACTCTAAACTCTAAGCCTATATTAGTTAACCCTAGAGTATAAATGTATTTTTACCCTTTGATAAAATTTATTTTGGTCATTTTTCTATTTGAAACTTATTTTATGAAAATAAAGTAAAAATGGTTATCCTAGAGAATTTCTCTAAATAATTTGAGAATTAATTTATTATTAAATATTTCAAACCCATGAATATTTGCAATTTTATTATACGTAATAAAAATTATTTCTATTGTTAAATAAATTTTGGTATATATAAATTGTTTCTTATTTAATTTATTATTAAATATTTTTAACGCTTGAACAATAATTTGTTCTAATGATCATTCAACTGAAAATTTATCAACCTATAAATATTTGTAAAATTATTATGTTTGAACGCACGGGCAAAACACATAAATTTGACAGGTTAAAGTGGTTATTACCATTAATAAAAAATAGATTTATTCATTAGATTATATTAAGTTAATACTTTTGATTATTATAAAAATTTACCTAAAACTAAAAACGAATTTTAAACTTATTATATTGATTAACTTATTAAAAATTAGTATAATAAAAATGAGACATAAAATAAAATATATTTTAATCTCTTATACTATAAAACATAAGTCAACTGACAATTTTGTGAGTGACAAATGTCATTTAATTTTTTGGCTTTTTCCAAAATTGACTCAAAATTCAAAGTCAAACCTAAAACTAACTCATGCTTTTTAAAAAAAAATTTGTCCTATTCATCCCAGAAGTTCATATTATTCACGAAAATACCATTAGTTTTTTTCCTTTCGAAAATGGTATTTTTACTCTCTCAACTTCATCATATTCAAGTATTTACAAGATTGACATTGCCATCAATACACCAACCACCATGAACAACCAATTTGAAGCTTTTAATACACCTCAAATTGATTTACACTCATTCTTTCTCAATTCTTATGAACTAAAAACAACATCTCTTTCGCTTTCTCTCCATATTCATCCAAAAAAACCCAAGATATTGATTCAAACATTTTTATGGATCATAGAGCCATTGAAGCTTACGATTCTTGGTGGGTCACTTTTGTTTGAGATTCTGGGTGCTTGGAGAAGACTTTTGTGTGCTAAACAAGTTATCTCACTGGTTGAAACTATGAAATTAGTTTTTTTTTTCCAAATATGTTCGTCCATACGACTTCCGTGTAGTTCGTCTGGCTGTAGACGACTTACATGGAAGTCTTCTGGTCAATGCAGAGGTTAGTTTTGCAATTAACTTTTAAATGTGTTTTTCTAGACGACTTACATGGAAGTCGTCCATCTTTGTTTGTTAAAAAAAAAAAATCGATAAGACTTCCATGTAAGTCGTCTAAGGTAAACGGGTTAGTATTGCATTTGACCGGATTGTGTCAGAAATTTGACTTTTCCTGGACGAC
>NC_027750.1:43687382-43731646 GCF_000695525.1 Brassica oleracea var. oleracea
GTAAGTCGTCTCAGGTTAGTTTTGCAATTGAAAAATAAAACAAAAAAAATTATTTTTGTCTAGATGACTTACACGGAAGTCGTCCATCAGACGACTTACATGAAAGTCGTCCATAATTTTATTCTGAGATTCTGGTCAAACCTTGCTTATCTTGGACGAGTTCCATGTAAGTCGTTGGACGGACGACTTCCTTGTAAGTCAGTCGTCTAGAAAAAAATAATATTTATTTGTTTTATTCTTTCAATTGCAAAACTAACCTTAGACTTGCATGGAAGTCGTCTAGGTATAACAAAATATTGATTTTTTAATTTTCTACTGGACGACTTATGTTTAAGTCGTCTAGGAAAAGTCAAATTTCTTATACAATCCGATCAAATGCAAAACTAACCCGTTTTCCCTAGACGACTTACATGGAAGTCGTCTCAGATTTTTTTTTTAACAAACAAAGATGGACGACTTCCATGTAAGTCGTCTAGGTTAAAAATCAATTCCAAAACTAACCTAAATGGAGGACTTCCTAGAAGTCTACCAGACGACCTCCGTGGAAGTTGTCTGCGTCAATGTTTAATAAACTTTCATTTTCTCTAAAATTATAAAGACTTTTTAATTTTTTTTACCAACATTCATGCTTAGTAAAGTTTTTAGATAATTGAGAAGACTTCCGTGGAAATTCTACGTTAGTTTTTGTAAATTTGTTAAGTAACTTTAAGATATGTTTATTTAATTTTCAAAAGTGTTAAGTAACTTCAAGAATATCAAGTAACATGGTTTAATGTGTTTTCTTAGATCATAAGATATACTTTTTACTTATGTATCTAATGAAAGTGTTCTATCTTTGAACTTATGTAGTGATTTATTTTTTGTGAATTTGACTAAGTTTTCTAGAGAATTTTTCTCCCTTAGTTGTAATAAATTTGATTAATTTTTTGTGTTATTGCGTTTTGCTATTGAAATTGAATCAATAACTTCAATTATGTCAAGTAATTTTGGCAAGATAATATTGTGAAAAATGAACATATTTACCAAATATTTTCATTAATATCGCTTCAGATTTACAAAAAAGTCACAACTAAATGAATACACATGCAAATCACAAAACAGACTACAAACAAAAGTATGATAGATCATTCTTTTACAAAGACAAGTTTAGACTCCACTTGATATGGAAGAAGATTCCGTATGGAAGACTTCACTTTGAAGTCGTCTGGAAGACTTCTTCGAAGTCTTCTAGCGCATTATATTTTAGAAGACTTACGAGAAGACTTCCCATAAGTCTTTCAAAGTCTGATCCATATCTGAAAAACATGTATATCAAATCCAGATCTGAAAAACCTGCATATCATATCAAAAAACGTTCAAATGGCTTAAAAACAGAGAAAATGAGTTGAAAATTAGATATATATAATTTTATAGAACACACAAAGTACATATCCAAGTGGAAGATGAGTACCATCTGATTAAAAAGCTGCAACAAAAAGATAGATTAGTGAGAAAGACATGAGACAAAAATGAAAAATTCATATAAAGTTTAGTGTTTTCAAGTCAAATAGATTATAGTGGGTTTTAAGAGTTTTAGTTTGGGAAAAATGTATGAACTTTATGCAACAAGAGGTTATCAAATGAAGAAAAAAAAAACTTACCAAAACACTTAGATTTGTTATGAAAGGAAGACATGGGAGAAGACATGAAATACTTCCTGGAAGTCGTCTGAAATTCTTTCTAGCCCAAAAGTCTTCCATATCTGAAAAACATGCATATCCAAATCCAGTTCTGAAAAACCTGCATATCCAAAAACGTTCAAATGACTTAAAAACAGAGAAAATGAGTGGAAGATTAGATAGATCTACCTTTATAGAACCAACAAAAATATATATCTAAAATTAATTGATCTACCTTTAAATGAGTGGAAGATGAGAACCATGTGATGAAAAACCTGCAAAAAAAAAGATAAATTAGTGAGAAAGACATGAGACAAAAACAATAAATTAATATAAAATTTGATGTTTATAAGTTCAAATGAGCTTAGTGAGAGGTTAAAAAGTTTTAGAATGAGAAACATTACATTTTTGTTGCAGCCATTTGAGAGAAGGAGAAATAATGTGTAAATTTTTCTTTATATAGGGAGACAGAAAAATATAACTAAGTTAAATATTTTCGATTCAGATAACTTTCAAGTAAGTCTTCTGAACGACTTACTTGTAAGTCGTCCAGAAGACTTCAATATTTTTAGCGGGAAACTAAAATAGAAGACTTCCTAGACGACTTACATGTTAGTCGTCTAGACCCTAAACATAACCTCTAAAATAAATTAACTAAGTAAACCCTAAACATAACTTCATGTTAGTCGTTTAGACCCTAAACATAACTTACATGTTAGTCGTCTAGACCCTGAACATAACCTCTAAAATAAATTAACTAAGTAAACCCTAAACATAACTTACATGTTAGTCGTCTAGACCCTGAACATAACCTCTAAAATAAATTAACTAAGTAAACCCTAAACATAACTTACATGTTAGTCGTTTAGACCCTAAACATAACTTCATAAAATAAAGTTAAACTTAAAAAATGTTTACTATACATATAAATAAACATATATAGGTAAAAATTTATTTTTTCAAAAAAACATTTAAGCTTTCCAGAGTCTAACCCTAAAAATACATACAATACTACAACATATGTTGTCAAACTCTAAACCAAAGAATATCATGATTAACTACTTTCACTCATCTATGTTAAAAATTATTCAATTTTATTATAGCTTAATTTACATCACTTAAAACTGTTTATAATTACAAGATTTTATTTTTTCACTTGTCAAAATATTTTTTAAACAATTTATAAATTATTTTTAAGATCAACAACACCAAACGACTTACCTAGAAGTCGTCCAGTATCTCAGAAGACTCAGATGACTTACCGGGATATATTCGTATAAATGAATTCTGTTTTTTTGTTTGGTCACAAAGGGTTGGTTGTATTTCAGAAAGCTTTTAGGTTAATTATGCATTTGATTCAAGTTTATGTATAGGTTTGCATTTCAAATCGAAGTTTTGAGTACAAATTTCTTTTAATTTTTTCAGTTTTTTAAACAATTATTTTCTTATTACATTTTGAAACAATTCCTTTGTCTTAAAACCGCCACGATCTCATCATCTTCTATTACGTAGATAAACATGTGTTTTCATTCTCACTCGAAATTGAGTACATCACACACACGTCTTTTAATTTTTTTTTTCCAAAGATCATTGTTTTCACCAAAAAAGCATATTTTAAAAAATATCTGTAACAGTTTTTGTAATATAATTTTGTTTTCAAAACACGTAAAAAAATATATTCTTTTTAGTTTATCTTAATCAAATTGCGCGTACAACACTAATTATATTTTTATATAATAATTATCTCTTTTATCTAACATAATTTTTTTTTTGTTCCTACTACATCATCATTAAATCTAGCTTTCCATTTTCAGCACTTCCTATCTTCAGCTAACCATCTTTAATATATTTGACTTTGTCTTAAGGCATGGTATTAGTTATCGCACATTAATCATTTATAAATAGAATCTAATCTCAAGGCATGCATAAGTCTCAAAATAAAATATATTTTATAAATAGAATCTAATCGCAGGAAAATTTATCAGTTACGTTTCATACAAGTAATCTATGTAGTATAGATTTTTTGAGTTTTCCTGGGTTTGTAATATGTAATTCTATAATTTCTTTCCATTTTATTTCTTTTTATCTATACCACACTGTCTGTATACTATGAGAATTGTTTCCAATTTCAGTGTTGGGATATCAATCAATTAAACTGTTCTTAATGCTTGTGTTTTAAAATAGCTAGCTAGAACCTTGTCTATAGATATTAGGGCGTAAACGGAAGCTTGGTCCTTTGTCTGAATTAGTTTACATTGTGCTAGAATTGATAGAAATAAACGGAAGCTGATTTAGTTTAGCCTAGTGAACAAGTCAAACCCGTACGTAAAGCTTCCTGGAAGGTATGTCGATCGACAACACAATAGTTGCATCGTTCGACGGGATGAAAGGTGTATCGATCGACAATCCATAATTGGTATCGATCGACACTTTCTCAAGACCAACAAGCGACATCTGAGGTGTTAGCCTGACAATAGATAGTCTAAAAATACGGAAGTTGATCGACTATTCTTTAAGTTTGAGTTCTAGAATATCCAACATACACTTAGTTTCTATATCTCTATAATCATGATTGCCTGAATAGAAACCCTAAGTCTAACGCCTTTCATATATGTTTCAAAACCCCAATCAAGAAACCGAGCAATTACTTTGCTCACTCCCCTGCTATTTACATTTAAACCTATTTACCTAGCTTAAGCAATAACTATTTAGATCTAGTGTGTGCCCTAGCTCCCTGTGATTTCGATCTCTAAGTGCTACAACTCGACCTCTTATTTGAGAGAGTACAAATCACTCCTTAGGGTAATTTGAGTGATATCAAATTTGACGTCGTTGCTGGGAAGATTTGATCGCCATTAGATCTTGTCTAGTTAGATTTATTCTAGGTTTTACTATTGTTCGAAAAACTCATAAAAAAAATTTTCTTCTGTTTCTGGTGCATACTCAGTACCAAGAACCAATGAGGAGAGGATTTTTGGGTTCTTCAAAGAAGAACCCTTCTGATTCACGCATGATCCGTAAGTCTACGGGGAAAGCATCGATCGACACCCTCCAAGCAGCAGCGATCGACACCCTCCAAGCAGCAGCGATCGACACCTTCAAAGCAGCAGCGATCGACAGCGTGAACCAAGCATCAAACGACACTATTCATCCTGTGTCGGACAACACTGTTCATCCCGATACTGTTCATCTTTATACTGTTCATCCTGATACTGTTCATACTGATATTGTTCATCTCGACACTGTTCATCCCACGTTGATCGATACTATTCGTCCCAAGTCGATCGACACTGTTTATCCCGCGTCGATCGACACTGTACATCCCGACACTGTTCCTCTCGACACTGTTCCTCTCGACACTGTTTATCCGGACATTGTTCATCGCGACACTGTTAATCTGGACACTGTTCATTCCGACACTATTCATCCGGTGAAAAACGACACCACTTGCGGGGAGACAGAGATGGTCGAGGTACTCATACAAAGTGTTGTTGAGAGGGAAGACTTTGTAACACATTTAGTGTTGTTTAGAGTAATCTGAGTGTTTAGGAAAGATTAGAAGAAATTTATAGTAGAGTAGAGTAGGAAATAAGATTAAGAGTCTAATATGAAACCATTAAGATTAAAGACTAAGAGAAAGACTCAAAACTTGCTTAGCTTTATTAATGAGAGAGTTTACAACATATATAGTGTAGAGACATTAGGATTTTCGTGACATAAGAGAAGGAATAAGCATGTGAAGTCAGCGGCCATTTCAAAGTGTCAGGAAATCCAGGATGTGCAACAGATGCTTCTCACATCCATTTGCAAAGCTTCGAGCACTTCTTATTGCTGAGATGATAGACAAAGGAGAAGAGTCTATGGAGCAAGTTCTCATTTTCATCTGGAGTGATTCGGATCCCCAGAAGTCAAGCTAATGACTGAAAATAAGCGCTGAGTGGGAGACAACCCACTATTAGGTAATTTCTTTAAATCTTAGTTTAAATTTTTACTTATTTTCGTTTTTAAATTTTATACAGGTCAAAAAAAAAAGATGAATAGTGACGACGACACTGTAGCTGAGCCGAGCGATACCACTGTAGCAGCATTGATCGATACTGTAGCAGAGGGACTGTTCATCGGGAAAAAAAGATCCAAGGTTCATGAGTTCTGCACCAGCATCGACCGACAACTGATCAATATCGATCGACGGAGCATCACAAGTATCGATCGCCTCTTAACTGTGTTGATTGATACTCACCAACGACAAGTATACTCGCGAAACCTTGTTAAATTTAGTACTTATGATTTATTTTCCCACCAATCTTAGATTGTATAACAATGGGGACAGTGTTGTTTAAGTTGGGGGGAGGTTCTACTAATATAATGTTTTACTTTGAGGAGACGATTGCCTAGCTCATCGACCGATGAGACCAGTTCGACATCGTTTGACAGTATCAGACCACCACCGATCGATAGACACTTCACTGTGTCGATCGACATTTACATCAGCGAGCAGGTTATCTTTTATCCTTGTTACATTATGTGCTTATGCTTTATATTCTCACCAAACTTCGACTTGATAGACACTGGGGACAGTGTTATTTAAGTCTGGGAGGAGGTTTACTGATATTTGCTTATCTATTAATCTTATTAAAAGTTTTCAAAATGGTTTTAATCGAGTCAAGAAGTGGACAACGAACTATTTCAATTTTACTTACTATCTAATCACTCTCTAGCACCATTCTTAGATTTATTGACTGCAGAGTGTACTAGAGATGCTAAAGCGAATCACCATCCAATTATCCACACTTGATGATACTGTTTGAAGGAACCAAAGCTGACTTCAAACCTAATTGAGCTTAATATGCTTGTCTTGGGGCTTGGTATACATTGGATCGGATTCACCCTGGAAGTCTGGAAGGTAAAAAGTATGTGTGTGGCTAGTTCCTTTCTCTCTCCCCTTCAGTTTTAAAACAAGGATTAGAACATGGTTTAGGATTTGGTGGCTACAACCATTAAAGCTTGATTTATAAAATTTCTAGAAAGAGATAAAGGTCAAAAAGAAGTGAACATGATTTGGTGGCTAAAACCATTAGAGTTTGATTCATGGAAGCATGTCCAACTATCTCTGTCAATAAAAAAAAATTGATACCCTTTAAAAAGGGAGACATTGACTGAGAAGAAGTGAGAAGAGAAGGATGAAAGGAACTAGATAAGACTACCTGTGTGTTCAGATACTTGCTTGAGTAAGAGTCCATGTGTCCAGTGATCGATACTCCAAACGTAAAGCCTACACCTTTAATTTATATGTATGAAGTGAGGTCAGTAGAGGGGTTAGTCAGACATGATTAGTTAAGTTGCTGGCTGATATGGAATTGGTTGCTAAGTTAGGATATTGCATATAAAGTACCTCTAAAGTTGAGATTGATTTGATGTGGTTTGCAACACTGTAGAGGTGATGATATGAGTTCTTAAATTGTGTGAGTCCCTGCTGTTTTCAAACCTCTTTCAGAGAGACTACTCTGTTGTTTTGCTTGAGGACAAACAAAAGAGTAAGTTTCAGAGAGTTGATATACCATGGATTTTATCCATTTTTATCCATGGTATATGAGTGTTTCAGGTTCATGTCCGTTTTGGAGAAATATGGTTATTATGGGGTCTTTTGGAGCCTTTTGAGGTGTAGAGCTCCACAGACGTGTTAGGTGTTTAGATACGGATATTGAATTTCCCATGGTGAGATTGAGCTGATCGTTTGACAAAAGATAGAGATTTGAGTTAGCTTTCTAATGCCACCGGTTTGAGGTCAATCCAACGGTTAGATCAGAAGTTATTCTCGTTTTACTGAAGAGTCGTCAGTCTGCCTCGCGAGAGAGAGTTGTCGAGGAGATGAAGGAACGTCGATCGACGGTGCACCCTTGGTGTCGATCGACGGTAATTCTTGAACACGGGCCAAGTATATTTCAGGACCGACTTAAGCCCATAAGCAACCACAAATTACCAGAATACCCATGGACGACCTAAAACCCTATTTGTGTGTTTTCTAAGCCATTGTTGACGGCTATGCTTTCTACACTTTGATAATTTCATACAGCAAAATTCTTAGATTCTTGGGTTTGGAGAGATGATCTAAGAACTCTTTCATAGATTTGTGATTGGAACTCTAAATTTTTCTACTCTTATCTATTTATGCAATTCTCTTACTTCTTTGTTATGAATTGCTTAGCTATGTCTGAGTAGTTCTCTTTGTTAGATTTAGGGTTCAGATATTCATGATAGATTAGCCCAAATATATAGAATTTCTAGGTGTTAGGATATCAATCAATTAAACTCTTCTTAATGCTTGCGTTCTAGAGTAGCTAACTAGGACCTTACATATAGATATTAGGGTGCAAGCGGAAGCTTGGTCCTTTGTCTGAATTAGTTTACATTGTGTTAGGATTTCTAGAAACAAGCGGACTCTGATTTAGTTTAGCCTAGTGAACAAGTCAAAGTACCCGTACGTAAAGCTTCCTGGAAGGTACATCGATCGACAACTCAGTAGCTGCATCATCGACGGGTTGAAAGGTGTATCGATCGACAATCCATAATTTGTATCGATCGACACTTTCTCAAGACCAACAAGCAACAGCTGAGGTCTTATATCCAGTAGTAGTCTAAAAATACGGAAGTTGATTGATCATTATTTAAGTTTGAGTTCCAGAATATCCAACATACACTTAGTGTCTATATCTTAATCCCGATTTTCTGAATAGAAACCCTAAGTCTAACGCCTTTCATATCTGTTTCAAAACTCCAATCAATCAACCGAGCAGTTACTTTGCTCACACCCCTGCTATTTACATTTAAACCTATTTGCCTAGCTTAATCAATTACTATTTAGATCTAGCGTGTGCCCTAGCTCCCTATGAATTCGATCCCTAAGTGCTACAACTCGACCTCTTATTTGAGGGAGTACAAATCACTCCTAAGGGTAATTTGAGTGATATCAGTGGCTGGCGACATTGTCGCACTTGGTGCTCAGGTCGTTGAACATGTTATTCATTCTGGCGTTGATGTCTGCAGTTACTTGATTCAAAGCCTTGCCTTGAATCTGTTGACCTTGCAGCAACTGCTGCATCATCATGGCTAGGCTTTTCATTTCATCCTGTGGAGCAGTGGTAACAACAGGAGAGTCTGCTGGTTTTTCTACGGTTTTAGGTTCTGGCGTTAGTTTCCGGTATTGCTGAGAACAAAGGTTCGTCCTGAAAAATTCTGAGGGTAAGTCTTATGATAACCTATGTTCTGTCCCTTGTCAGCAGGATTTTTCGCCCCATTATTGTAATTGAACAACTGTGGATTGTTCCTCACGTTAGGGTTTCGGTGGTAGTTCTTAATCTGCCAGTTTTTGTGATTCTGATGCATTGTCCTTGGCGTTCTATTCTGGCGCCGATTCTTCCATGATGAAAACCTGATTCTGATTGATGATAATCAACTGATCCATCTGAGCTGAGAGCTCGTCTATTTTTGTCGTGTCAACGCTGTTGACCTTCATGGAGCGGTCAGTCTCTGGGTTCTTATTAGCCGAGCTGGAAGCCATGTTCTCGATCAGTGCAAAGGCTCTTTCTGTCGTTTGAGTCATGAAATTTCCATTACTCGAGAAGTTAAGTTGGTTTCGCGCTTCTAAACCAACTCCATCGTAGAACACTCCTAAGAGGTAGTCGTTCTCGAACCCATGGTGGGGGCATTCCCTGCGATAGTTGTTGAAGCGCTCCCATGAATAATAGAAGGGTTCATCATGTGTCTGCTTGAACTTGGAGTTGCTCAGAAACGCTGATCGGACTTGCTCCCAGGTAGTGAGAGAGCCAGTTGGAAGAGAGTCCAACCATCGTGCGGTTTACCGTCAAGAGAGAATGGGAACAATGTGCACTTGATGTAGTCCGGTGACACACCATTCGCTCGAGTAAATTTTGTAAAACTTTCTCAAAGTTCTTGATGTGATCCATCGCTATTTCTGCCGGGAGACCATTGAACATCTTCCTCAACACTAGGTTGATGAAAGCGGTTTTGATCTCAAAGTCATGTCTCTAACATGGAGGAGGGTTAATGGCAGAGCGAGTAGCAGGAAAGTTACACGGAAGGTTCCTCTCTTATATCGGAACACCTTGCCGATGTGCGACCTGTTCGGCTGCTTGCTGAGCAGCTTGTTCGCGTGCTTGCATAGTTTGCTGCATCTGCAGCATCTGCTTCTACATGAGTGCCATTGCAGCAGCGAGGTCATCTTGGTTGCCGTGATCACCCATTGTGGTGTTAGTTGGCCTTGGTTGTTGTCTGTTCATTCGTTCTAATCTTACAAGTTCCTGATTTGAAAGCATAAGTAGGTCTCCTTGTGCGTTTCTTCGAGTATGTCTACTGGTCATGCACCTGGAACATTAGCTGACATAAAAAGGAATAAGAAAGTTACAGGGCTTAGACTTGATGTATAACCGTAAAATAGAGGTAAAAAGTTGGTCCCCGTCGTAACGGCGCCAAAACTTGATACAATAAAAATGAACCTTGCTACTTTTAACTTAACAGTGTTGTTGCAATATGTTCAGATTCAATTCGAGATGACTAGTTTACACTTTATCTTATTGGTTCAACGCTAAGCTAAAACAAGATTAAGGTTTGAATTTATGATTTCGTGAGAACAAGTAACAAGATTAATTAAAGAACGTAAATTTGACAAGAAGCCAGCCTAGGGTTGTTTCATCTGGTGTCAATATTGAACCAAACAATTATTCAAGCACGATTAAACACAATCTAGAACTCGGACCACTCAGGTAGAACAGCCCACTGTTGTGGAACTGCCCCTATGCCACTAAATCTTGATACCTAAGCTCTCGCTTGGAACAAGATCGATGGTAAGCGTTAGAGATCAAGTCCGATAGGTTCACTAAACACCCTATTATCTTCTTTCGCTGATTAGGGTTGCTAAGCTCATTCATACAGTGTCGAGTCATCTTCTACGCGGTTAGCGAGTTGATTAGACCTAGGTTCAAACATTAAATGATCAGATTAATGCAAGCAGTAATAATTGATATGAATGAAGACAACATAATGACTTGCTTATCTATGTTTAGCTCATGCGATCAACACCCTAGAACCCTAGAAAAGCTAGCCGACTACTCAGACCTCACACTAGAACCCTAGAAAAGCTAGCCGACTACTCAGACATCACACAAGATACCAAAGACACGATTTCTGAATAATACTGCATATAAATCGAAATAGAAACGAGAGGGTTCATGATGATCTTCTCTAGATGAGAGATGAAGCCGTCTCCCTTACAAGTTGCAATCGCCAAAACAAGTCTAAGTTTCTTGCAAAACTAGCGTACATAATAAAATAATGATAGATGCGCTTTTATATGGAGGCGTCATTAGGTTAGAGGAGAAGTGGGACGGCTAGGGAAATCTCCCGAAATTACTTGGATGTTTTCTTAAATGTCGGGAATAATCACACGGACTGTTCCTTGAGGGGAACAATCGTCAAACTGCTCCGCCTGGTTGTTCCGCGGAAAATCCTTCAAATATGGCATCTTTTCATCATGCTCTTTTCTCCGACTCTGCAACCTACTCCGGACCTGAAATCACTCAAAAATGACTAAACAGACTCGATAAAAGACTTGAAAAAATTTTTGAAAACGTATTTACTATGATGTCAAAAACATCATATATCAACAAGGTAAACTGTTACATTCCAATCGATTTTTCTTAAACTGTGACATTCCAATCGGTTTTTCTTAGGAAAAAGTTAAATCTCAGGCTTTACTTGTATATTCTAATGTTAGACATGCCAGCAGAGACATTCGAAGAGTTTCCAGATTCTGATTTTTTTTTTGCATCTAAACAGTGTGTTCCCAGTAGATTCAAATTTTAAATGCACTGCAACTAATACTCTCAAAAGCAAGGTACATACTTGGATTAGGATTTTGACATTTTCCTCCGTAAAATGTTGGTTTGTTACTCTTATGATTTCAAGTTATTTAATCTCTTCCACTGTGAAACAATATTTTAACATTAAACTACAGTCGCCAAGGCAACACAACAAATACATCACAAACGTTCCAAATAAACCAAGCAGTCTTTTTTTTTTTCTATTTTTTTTTTTTTTTTTTATAACCTGGAGGTATTCTGGACCTATGGAATTTTTTTAACCTGGAGGTATTCTGGACCTATGGAAGGGCCCAAACTAATCCCCAAAGGGAGGTGCAGCCCACAAATAGACTCTCTCTCCGGATATTCAAATGGACCCTAAAGCATAGACCCATATCCGTGTGGGGGGGTGTTCAGAGACATCATGAGCTAGTTCCCTCCAGCAGGATTCGAACTCGCAACCTGGGTGTAGGAAGGAGCCCGTTCTTACCATTGGGTCACAATGTTCTGGACTAAACCAAGCAGTCTTGATAAAATGCATATGTCAATAGCACAAATAGCAAACAGCGTGGCTATACCACTAGTTTATAATACGTGAGAGTTTTCAAAACATTTAACGTAATAACAAGTATTAAAAATTTTGAGAACATAAACAATAATTTATCATGATCTTTTTGAATTATTAATGCATTTATAATTAAATATTAATTAAGCACAAATATTTATATAAAGATATTTTTGAAAACATTTCTAATATGTGAGTGTTCCTAAAATTTCAGTGCAATAATAAGCACATATATTTTGATGAAAAACTTTTGTCATATATAATGATTTGATGTTCAATTTAAACTATTTGAGAACATATATTATGTTGGCTTTTTAATTAATAAGACATATACGAAGAGTATCGCATGTACGGGAAAACCACCTAAGTAAATATTTAAAACAAACGAATGATCTGTTTATACGTTCCATATTTTGAAAGCTGTCCTAATAGAACATAGTCTCTGCGATAAAAGGAGATATATGAATATCTCACGTCTGTTGCTGTTGTTGAACTACCAAAACAGAAACCTTAGAGCTAAGCTCTTTAGCGGCTAAAAAATCTCCAATGACACCTAACTCTGGAAGTTCGACCCATTCTGTTAGTCCTAAAAAGTTTGGTGATGCAATGCCTTGATCTCTTCCAACCACCATAAGATCATACTCGTGGGCCAAGAATTGGACGATGCTGGCAACCTCAGCGCCACTGGTCATAGTCCTCTCCGTGTAATCAACATTGCTCATTTCGTCTGCAATCTTGAAATCCTTTAAGCCTTCATTGTCCAGAATGTACTCCCAGTTTTCTGGCTCTATCTCTTGTTTGAACAAGAGTCGGATCACGGTTACACGATCCCTTGGGTTATGTTTCATTCTCTTCACCAATGATAATGCCTCTCTATCATCTTTGCCGCCGATAAAAATAACACCGACATCGATATTGTAATTTTTCTTGCTCGATACATCATTGCCTTTGCGTGAGAAATGTCCACGGTCAATTAGTATTCCAATAGAACAAGGCGCACTCTGTAGCAACGCTTGGTTTAGTCGCCTTATGGCGTCGTCGTCTGATTCGAACATTCCATCTACGGTCCATCTCCTCTCTGAAGGGACAATAATCATTGACGATGTCTGGTCAAGTGCAAGCGTGCAAATATCTTCGTGCATCATCTTCTCATGCGAGAATGCGGTGTACGTGGTCACTGTTACGGACTTCAAGCCTTCTAGCATGAACTTCCTGAATGCAAGATTTGCGGTATGGATGTAAGAGTCGGTATGAAGTCGTTTCGACTTCTTATTGTCGGAGATCAGAACAGGATTGATCTGGCCTACGAGCTTCACCAGATAAAGAACCGTGACCGCTATAGGGAAATCTAGGTTTGGTGAGGACAACAACTGTAGGAATGCAATGGTCGCAGAGACGTTCTCCGGTCGGTGCAAACAAGTTATAATCTGAAGATCGGAATTTGGTTCCAAATGCAATATGTTCCGTTTTTGGTAATTAACGTACTTCCTTTTCGGATCGTACAATCTCCTTAACACTACTGGAACAATCCCAGCATTTAGCAGCGAATAAATGATCAAGAACGCGTACGTTGCCTGTGATATATACTGCAAAAACAAAACACATTAAATATGTGACCACCACCCAAATAAAAAAAAAATCGATAATGATAATATTATATTGTTTCAAGAGTAGAAAATTACTGCTGCGTCTAATACGGACTCATAGAGAACGAAATCAGCGAAACTTTTGTAGCTCAAGATGATGGAAACAGCAAGGGATTCGTTGAGAGGTAGCTTATAGTACAAGCAAGGTGCAAGGCATGCGACAAATTTTAGGACAAGTGTTAAAGCCGTTAGGAAGATATTAACGAGGATGTGACTGAACTCGGCGAACATCCACATTGCATCACTTCTCATCACGCTGACTGTGATCGAGATTTGTAAGAAGACGTTCATTGTGAGCTTCTCGTACTTAGACTCCAATGCCGATCCTAAAGGTGGACCCTCGGGTATGACAAGACCGACTACTAATGGTCCCAGGACATATTTCATGTTAAATATCATAGAATAAACAGAGGAAGCCAATGCGGTAAGAATCAAAGCGTTAACATACATATTCTTCACGGGTTTGCCTTCCGGTGTGCGATTTATGATCAATTGCACGATGGGCTTAAAAACAAGAAAGACGATGAGAACGAAGATGACCACTGCGACAGCGTCACGATAGGCTGTTACATGTGAAACATTCTTGTACGTTGCGTGAATAGAAGCGAGTACCATGGAAATTATCCCAAAGATGTCGTTGATGACACATGCAGACAATGCAAGGCGACCGATCTCAGAGTTGAGGATCTTGAGCTCTAGCAAGATGTATGTTGTGGAGGGCAAAAGTATGGAAGACTGTGTTATGACGATTGCTGTGCGCTCGCCTAGTCCTGTTTTCAGAGGCATGTAATTAGGGTCAATGCTGTCGGAGAAGAGGTTCTGGAAACCGAGACCGAACAGAGGAGCAAAGAAGGACAAAATCCCGATCACAACGGGCAGCTTTCCGCTAATGAACGCCACTCTCCGGCTGGTTCTAAGAGTCATCAAAAATGTAAACATTATGGTTCCAAACACTGAGATGCTTCTTAAGGTCGCGTTTCCATCTAACGCAGGATCTTCAGATATTTTTCCTGAAGATTTCTCTAATACATCAAAAAGCTGGGGCCCTAGCATCAGTCCAGCCTACAAGTAAATTTATATGTACGTGAAATTATAGCAATAAAAAACAATATTACTTGCTTATCAAGTTACAAATGGGAATACACTTACGATCATATAGGAAGCGATCTGGGAAATGCCAATGCGTCTAAGGAACATATGAGTCATGACGATGAAGATGAAAATGAGTAATATCTGGATCTCTAAAAGAGGTAGCGAATACCCAAAAATCATATCGGGTGACTTTAGATTCTCCCACAATCCATCATATGAGATGTTAAAGAATGACGATGTGCAATCGCCATCGAAAATGGTTGTATTCATGAATATAAGCCAAGAAACTAGCCAAAAGCGTACAATTTGGAACAAAAGTGCTTTAATTTGAATCTTCGAATTTGGGTTTTGGGAAAAGGCTTGTAATATTGTCGTTCAATTTTTATATTTTTAGTTTTTATCTCTTTTTTTGTAAGATTTGTTTAGAGTCAGAAGATGTTAATTTTTTTTTACGCCTATGATTTGCTGACAGCATGCTTGTGCAAAACTGGAATACGCGTTGACCTCATGCCAGGGTAAAGTATATTTGGGCTCTGTGGACAATCAAAATTTTAGGACTCTTTTTATACAATCAAAATTTTAGGACCAATTCTTAAAAAAAAAAATCAAAACTTGAGAACCCCTAACATTTTCAAAAAATTTACTACAAAACGAGAGTAGGGTCATGCCCAAATGCACAGTCGGCACACGTCTAAATCTGTGTATCAGCTTGATGACCTAATCATAAACAGTGAACATTAAACTGTAACAATAAACTAGATGTTGAACCGCGCTTTGCAAACACAGAGGATTTTATGATAAAAAATTCAACTAATAACTTAAGAAATATTTTGTTAATTTGTAAGAATTTTTTGTATTTAATTTTTCTTTGCATTTAAATCAGTCCTTTTAAATTCGATCCGAATCCACGGTCAAATCGGTTAATTCGGTGATCAGATAATTCAATATAAGGTTTTTTAAATATCCAATTAAAAAATCACTAAAATCCGAGACTAACCTATTGAACCGATGGATGACCGATATGTAATCCAATTTGATTTAGTTTCAAAATTTTCATTATTTAATCCAAATATTAAAGCTCATTGTTTTGCAATTTATGAAATTATGATGTTTCTAGATAATTTTTATAGAGAAAATAATAGATATAAAATAATTAAGAACTATAAATATGTCTTGATCATATTACTCCTTTTTATAGAGTTTAATTAATTTTATTATAATTGTTTTGTGTAATTTATCTTGTTAATTATTTGGTTTATATTATAATCAGTTTAAATTTGTTGTTAACAATTAGTGTTATGCACTTATCTTTACATAACATATATTTTGAACACTTTTCTTAATTATTATTGTTATTATATTTATTGTACAATGTATAATGTTTATATATATATATTATATATATATATATATATATATATGTTTTATGTAATGGTTATTATTGAATTATTACGTTACTTAAATTAATGATACCTATTATTTAGGAAATATAATGAAATAATTCATTTATTTAATTGAGTTATTGTTGATTGAAATGTTTGGTAGTATTTAAACATGTAAAAATATGTTCTATTTATTTTCATTGTTTTATAAATTATTTTAATTTTTAATTATTTAATTTATCCAAATAATTTGGAAGAAAATTGTTAGAAATTATTAAAAAAATGAAATCTAATATTTTATATTGTTTGGACACAAGATTAATTATGTGTTGTTTGGAAACATGGATAGTAGCATAAAGAAATGTTTAGAAACATGGATACTAGTATAATGAAATGAGTATATTGTTTGAAAACATGAAACGTAGTATAAAAAAAGAAATACTAGTGATTCAATGTATGTTTAACTAATAAAGTAGAAAGGTGTATTTAATTTAAAAACTTACAAAATAAATGTTAGGTCCAACACAATGTTTCTGTTTTAATAAGATAGATTTTTGTAATTATATTTATTGTACAATATATAACGTTTATATATATATATTATATAATGGTTATTATTGAATTATTATGTTACTTAAATAAATGATATAACCATTATTTAGGAAATATAAATGAAATAGTTCATTACTTAAATTGATTTAATATTGATTGAAAGGTTTTGTAGTTCTATTTATTTTCATTTTTTTATAAATTATTTAAAATTTTCAATTATTTATTTTATCTAAATAATTTGGAAGAATATTGTTTGAAATTATTAAAAAGATGAGATCTAATATTTTATATTGTTTGGACACAAGATTAATTATAGTATTGTTTGGAAACATGTATAGTAGTATAAAGAAAAGTGTGGAAACATATATAGTAGTATAAAGAAATGAGTATATTGTTTGGTGATATCACTCAAATTACTCTAAGGAGTGACTTTAATCTCTCAAATAAGATGTTCAGTTGTAGTACTTAGGGATCGAATCCACAGAGAGCTAGGGCACACAATAGATCTAAACAGTTTATGATTAAGCTAGACTAATAGTTTATTAATGCAGTAAATATAGTAAATTGCAGTGATGAGCAAGGCAGTTGCTCGGCTGATTGATTGAGGTTTGATGGAAGGATGGTTGCTAGACTTAGGGTTTCATTAAGGTTATTAGAACTCTAATCTATAGATGCTAAGGATTGATTCTAGAACTCTATATCTAATGCAAAAGACAACCAGCTCTCACTGTAAGTCTAATCTATTGACTAAGTTCCATGTTTCAGCATTCGCATGTCAACACAGATCGAGCGTCGATCGATGCTATGGTATGAGCGTCGATCGATGCTGCATTAAGCAAACGTTATCGATCTGATCGAATAAATTCAACTAAATTCCTAGACCAACTCTCGTATGCGCCTAGGTATTTAATCCAGCAGGATTCGGGTTCCGTTAATTGATTTCAATCTCGTGCATCTCAATTGTCCTATGATTCTAGGTTCAAGCAATCCTGATGTAGAGATCTTTAGATATCCTAACAATCATATAATTCAGAAATTCATTCAAAACCCTAGAAATTTCCAAACCTAGCAGGTGGATCTACTCATGCATGATGTTTGTCACAGAAATCATAGATGAATAGATGAATAACATAAAATATAAATAAAACCAAAAAATGGTTCCAAGAGGACTCTAAATGATTTCCTCTATTCTCTCCTAACCTAGAACTATGAATAAAATAAAGCTTAGATAGCATGTAGCCATCAACAATGACTTCTAAATAACATATATAGGGTTTCAGGTCGTCCAAAGGCATTCTGGTAATTTCGGGTTGCTTCTGGGCTTCAGTCGGTCATAAAATATGCTCAGACCATATTCTGGCATCACTGTCAACCGACACCAATGTTGTTTCATCCATCGACAGTCCTTCATCTCCTCGACAGCTTCCTCTCGCGAGGCAGACCGACCACTCTTCAGTAAAACGTGCATAACTGATTGACCTCAGACCGGCGGCATTGGAAAGCTAACTCAAAGCTCTATCTTGTGTCAAACTATGGGCTCAATCTAACGGTAGGAAGGTCTCCATCCATAGCTAGACATCTGACGCGTCTGTGCAGTTCTGCACCTTAAAAGGCTTCAAAATCACCATATTTCTCCAGAACGTACCTGAAATTGTAAATACTCTAAATAGACTCTATATAATAGTAATTAGTTATTAAAACTTATTAACCACGGATAAAAGTAGGTAAAAAACATGGTCTATCATTTGGAAACATGGATAGTAGTATAAAGAAATGAATATTAGTGAATTAATGTAAGTTTAACGATAAAGTAGAATGTTGTATTGAATTTAAAAACTTACAAAATAAATGTTAGGTCCAACACAATGTTTCTATTTTAATAAGATAGATATATATTTTATGTAATGGTTATTATTGAATTATTATGGTACTTAAATAAATGATATAACCAATATTTAGGAAATATAAATGAATAATTCATTAATTTAATTGATTTATTATTGATTGAAATATTTTGTAGTATTTAAACCTGTTCTATTTTTTTCATTGTTTTATAAATTATTTGAGTTTTTTAATTATTTAATTTATCTAAACAATGTTTCTGTTTTAATAAGATAAATCTAGAAAGCATTATCTCTCTAGAATTAATTAAAATTCCGGTATAGAAAAGAAATCTTTTAATTTGACTACTTTATTTTTTCATTACGTAAGGTAACGAAAACAAATTTTAATAATAACTTATTCTATTAAAATAAATGCACACATATGAAACTAACATTAATATTCTGTCAGATGTTATGAAATATATCATTGATTTTACTTTAAACTAGGTGATAAACATTTAGGAATATAATTAAACATTTAGTAAAATAATTAAATTATATTAATTTTTAAATAATTTTTTTTGCTTTTTATAAATATTAAGTTATTTTGTAATTTATATGTGTAGTAAATAAATAAAAAATTGTATTAAGTATGATTATGTTCCCATCTTAATTAGATATGTGGTTTCCAATATAATATTTTGTAGTTGTTGAAATATTCATTTTTGTATGCTGAGTTGCATCTACTCTTTTAAATTGAACAAGGATTTTTTTTTGTTTTAATTAAACTAAATTAGCTTATTAAATTGTTAAATACATGTAATTCATTTCACCCTTTTATATTTGTAAATCTAATTTGTAAAGTTTTATATATATTGTTTTAGAAAAAATAAGAAACAAAAATATTAAATCAGATTTACTTTTATAAACAAGTTGTAGTATTTTGAAAATTCATGTACATATATGAATATATATATATATATATGAACTAAATAAATCATAATAATTGTTTGTTTTGATTGTTCATATTTTGGTTGGTTTGGATATACATATTTTTATATATTGGATTGAATCAATTCTTTTGTAATGAATCACATTATTTTTAGTTATAATTAGACTAAAATAAAAATAATTATGTTAAATAATTTTTTTTTTCCTTTTTTTCTAGGTTGATAAATATATTTTGTAAGATTGTGTATGATTTGATAAATGTTATTATTAATAAATATATAAGTCTCTATATGTTTTAAAAGGGTTACTGAAGACTTACATAAGAAGACTTTTTTGAGAAGACTTCTCATGAATAACTTCTCCAAATACACATAATTTTTAATGAAAGTTACCCATTTGTTCTTGAACAAGAAACATGAACTTGAGTAACTCCAATAAGCTTATAAATTTTGAAATAAAAAAAATGGGAATTTGGAATGAAATGAGAGAGAAAGTGAAAGAGAAATATTTTTTGTGGGTAAAAAATAAGGATATGAAGATGTAAATGTCTATTTAGGTGCATTTATAGATTGAAATTGGTTGTTTATGGTGGTTGGTGTATAGATGATAATGTCAATATTGTAAATAAAAGAGAAAGATAAGGGTGATAGAGTGAAACAATCATTTTCAAAAAGAAAAAAGTAATAACATTTTCGTGGATAATTTGAACTTTTGGGGTGAATAAGAAAAATTCAAATTACAAAAAAGAATGTTACTTTTGGGGTTGATTTGCAAGTTTTAGGTCGTATTTGCAAAACCCCTAGCCTTGCCAAAAAAATAATTTTTTATAAGAAAAATTGTACATGTTATAATTATGTTAATGGCACATCATAATTTTTGAAAACCATGTTATCATTTTCGGTGAGATTCGGGATGTTCACCCCAACACTGTTCACCCCGGCACTATTCATTATGTCACTGTTCATTATGTCACTGTTCATCCGGTGCCGAATGACACCACTTGCAGAAAGACAGAGAAGGTCGAAGTACTCATGCTGAGTTTTGATGAGAATGAGATGTTATGAGACGAAGAAGGTCGCACTCGCAACAACGCATGACAATTGATTAATGCACAGTGGGCTGTGACTCTAATCTGAGCTGCGAATGGTATGATTGGGTAGGTCAAGACCCCTTCCAGGGTCTTTGATATACCATAGATTTTATCCACTTTAATCCATGGTATATTAGTGTTTTATGATATAATTATTCTGTTTTGGAGTCATTTTAGCATATTTACAGGTTCATGAGTGTTTTAGAGGAAATGGTGATTATGGTGCATTTTTGAGATAAAATAAGAATAAGCAAGACCCCTTCCAGGGTCTTTAACAGCGAAGCGCGCAAGACCCAACTAGGTTTCCAGCCGACTTAAATCCCAAGTCACACACATTTACATGAATACCTATGGCCGACTTTAACCTAATATTTATGTGCTCTGCCATTATTTTAGGTAACACACCCTTTCATATTCTCTTACTTTTCCATAGCAAACATAATTTAGAGTTTTTAGTAGTGTGGAGAGAAGATTCAAGACTCCTTCAGAGCTTTGTATTGCAACTCCAGTTTTTCTACTCTATTCTATTTTATGATGTTTATTGTTATTGTTGCTATGATTTACTTTGCTATGTCTGTGTTCACTTGTTAGATTTAGGGTTCAATAAGGTTATGAGGAATTAGCCTAAAATATAGAATTGCTAAGGTGATAAATATCCTTAAAGGAATTGTTATTAATGCATGTGTGTTAGAGTAGCTAACTAGAACCTTGAAATTAGGATAATGGATAACTACGACGGTAGGTTCTGCACCAGATTAGATTCCCTTGAGTTAGGATTGCTAGAAACAAACGACAGCTGATCTAAACAATACTAGTGAATCTATTGATCAACTCGCTAAATCTTTCCTAAGAACACTTCGATCGATGCTCTTACCATAACATCTATCAACGTTTGATCCATATCAACAAGCGACAACTGAGGTATTAGATTTAGTCAATAGGATTGATTCAACAGCGAAAGCTGGAATACTTTCTCATAAGAAGTCGAGTTCTATGATTGACAACCTAAGTATTATATACCTCTATATTCCTGATTACCTGAAACCCTAGATCTAGCGCTTTCCTTTAATTGTTTACAAACCTAAAAACAATCAACTGAACAATTACCTTGTTCGCTTTGCTTATTTACTATTTTCATAATTTACCTAGCTTAATCACTGCTGATTAGGATCTATTGTGTGCCCTAGCTCCTTGTGGATTTGATCTCTAAGAACTACAACTGAACCTCTTATTTGGGAGAGTAAAAGTCACTCCTTAGGGAAATTTGAGTGATATCAGTCTTCCTCGTGAAGATGCCAGAACATCAAGGAGGTTGAGGACTTAGCCTCAGAGAGCAAGCAGCATGAACTATATATAGACCACATTCTCTGCAAGATTTTCCCTCATTCTCTCTCTGGAGATGCATTTAGCTGGTTCAGTCAATTGCAACTACTATCTCTAACCTGTTGGAGGACATTAAAAGTGCCTTCCTCATCAAATTTTTCAGCGAAGCTGCAGCAACTCGACATAGAAAGCTTGATGATATGTTGGACAAGATGATTGAAGATCGGGAGAAGGGACTGATGTTTAGTTTCAGTCAGATGTTGGGTGTTGTCTACAGTGATCTGAATGGAGATTTTGAAACCCTGACTTCTCATGTCAAGAAGCCAGACATTCAGGTTCAACAGGCAGATGCTACACCAAGAGACAAAGCTGGTATTAGTTACCCGACATCAACATCGATCAACACAAGTACCTCAACTTTTATCGACATTACAATCTCAACATCGGTCGACACAGACTCCTGTTTCCGATCGACGTCACTTAAAATCCCTGAAAGTTTGAGTTGTCCTCAAGACATTGCAGACTCGACATTGGAGAGCACCGTTGAATCAAGCTATTATCTTACTTCAGATGTAGACAAAGAGATCACCATGGAAGATGTCTTGTAGCTAGACGAATTTTTAGAGCTAGGAGATGGAAAAAAGCTTGAATATTGGGATATTGATAAGGAGATCGCTATGGAAGATTTCTTAGAGCTAGATGATTTCTTGAAGGTATTGTACGAAGCACAACCTGAAGATTTGGGGAAGGACTCGGAGCAGAAGCTTGATGACAATCAGCACGCTTCGGGAAGAGATCTGGAGACTTCACCAAAAGCTAGCGTACAAGTTCGAGGTCGCACACCTTGATGTCCCCACACATCTGAGACCACCTATCTAGGCAGAAGAAGCTATTGGGTTTCACAAAAGATTGAAGAGGATACATGACCCTGTGAAGTTTGTGGTTCCCTACTATTTCTGAAGCTGAATAGCCTATTCCACCTGACATAGGTGTGCATCAAGATTTTAAGATTGGGATATTAGATGGTCATCTGCCTGCATTCGTTTTTCAGGAGAAATTAGGTTTAGAAGATGATGTCTGAAAGGTATCTGTGACACCAGCATCGATCGACACAACCAGTTCATTGTCGATCGACACCCTTTGGGTATCTCAACACGCAGCGACAAAAACAAACAAGTCTGGGGGAAAGAAGAGGAAGAATTGGAAGAAGAGAAAAATGATCAAGGGAGATCCTCAGTTATCATTGATTCCTCACTTCGAGCACTCCTAACTGCTGAGATGATATACAAAGGACAAGAGTCAATGGAGGCTTTCACGAAAAAAGAGTGATGAAGCTGAAGAAAAGTGGCATTGAGATTTGTTTTGGAGCAATTTTTCATTCTCGTCAGGAATGAATCAGATCTCTAAAAGTCAAGCTAATGACTAAACATAAGCGCTGAGTGGGAGACAATCTACTGTTAGGTAAGTTTTAATTATTTATTTTTGTGTTATACTGATTTTCGCATTTATTTATTTATTTCAGGAAAAAGATGATGAACAGTGACGACACTGTAGCAGCGGCACTATAGCATCGAACGACACTATAGAAGAGTCGTCGATCGGTACAGTTGCAACATCACTGTTCATCGAAGAAAAAAAGATCCAAGGAAGAAGAGTTGATATACCAGCAACGATCGACGACAACAAGCCATTGTCGGTCTACAGAGAATCACGAGTACCGATCGATCACCACAAGAAAAAGTTCTGAGTTAGCTTTCCAATGCCACCAGTTTGAGGTCAATCAGCATCCTATAGCTGATGTTATTCCCGATTTACCAAAGAGTTGTACGTCTTTCTCGTGAGAGGAAGCTGTCGAGGAGATGAATGATTGTCGATCGACGACACAGCCATGGTGTCGATCGACGGTGATCCCAGAAGACAGGCTGAGCCGAATTTATAACCGACTTAAGCCCAGAAGCCACCACAAATTACCAGAATGCTTTTAGACGACTCAAAACCCTATTTATGAGTTTTCTAAACCATTATTGACGGCTACGCTTTCTTTACTTAGTTTTGTCTTTTAGTTTTATGTTAGGAGAGAAGAGAGAAGAGAGGAACTCCTTCAGAGTCCTCTTAGAACTCCCGTGGTTTTATTATTGATTTCTATTCATCTTTGATTTATATGACAAACTTCATGTTTGAGTAGATCCACCCTGCTAGGTTTAGAGATTTACTATGGCATTGAGGGATTAGCCCAAACTATAGATACACTAAGGTGACAAAGATTTCCTTCGAGGAATTGTTTGTCAATGGTATGTTCTAGAGTAGCTAACTAGAACCATGAACTTAGGATAATTAGGCGCATGCAGCGGCTGGTCTTGTACCTGAATTAATTCCCTTGAGCTAGGATTGCTAGAAACAAGAGATAGCTGATTTAGTTAATACTAGTGAACCTATCGATCAGCTCGGTAAAGCTTGCCTAGGTAAACATCGATCGACGCTAATCTCATAGCATCAATCGACGTTCGAACCATATCAACAAGCGACAACTGAGATATTGGACTTAGTCAATAGGATTTATTCGCACGCGGAAGCTACATTACTTCTCATTAGAATTCGTGTTTTAGGATTGAAAACCTTAGCATCTATATCATTATAATCTTGATTTCCTGAAACCTTAAGTCTAGCAACTCTCATTCCATCAAACAATTCATCAATCTAATGAAAAACTGTCTTGTTCACCTTGCTTTATTATATTTACTGCTTTATGATCTGTCAGCCTAGCTTAATCACGACTTGTTTGAGTTTATTGTGTTCCCACACTCCCTGTGGATTTTATCCCTAAGTACTACAATTGAACCTCTAATTTGAGAGAGTAAAATCTCTCCTTAGGTTAATTTGAGTGATATCAATATATCTCGAGATTAGTTTATGTGCTTATTTATCTTATATTAGTTCTTATATGAATCCGAGAACAAATTTTATGTATACTAACATTGAAATTGAATCATTACAACACATATATAACGTTTATAAGGACGTTATTGTGATAGGATCGAAATATTTACGAATATATCTCTTATATAAGATTAAAATTTAAATATTTAATTAATATTTGTTAAATTTACTAAATAATAAATTTTTAAAATTTTTTACATTTTCTAAAAAATTATTTTTATAAAATGACTATTTTGTTTAAAAAAAATAAAATGTACATGTAGCATCCTCGTCATCAAAATTAGTTGACCTAGAATCCATGTCATTAAAATTAGATGACGTGGCAACTGATGTGGCGATTTTTGTATGATTTCACCAAAAAGTCAAACATCAAGTATGTTATTTTAAATTTTCAAAATTTCTTATGTTTTTGCACGGTCATATAAGTCGGATATGAACTGAACATATTACGATATGTTGAGTATGAAATGACTGTTTTCCCAACAAGAAGCCCCAGAGACACGACATAATCCAAGTTGGTGATTGTAGTTAAAACATCATTTCATCAAAAAATGTAAATGAAATTTCAGAATTTTAGACTTTTATGCACACTAAATGTGTTTATAAGCGAAGTATCATATTGCGGAGGATAAATTTCAATAGAAATATATATATATAACTTTTTATAAACGTATCTATGACTTACCCATATCCATAATTTTTTAGTTTTGCCCTTTCATCTTCCCCCTCCCGTCCCCTTTTCTGTACACGTATCCATCTCGGTGTGACATAGTGGCGTCTCCCTAATCTAAAAACCGCGTTTTTGTCGCGTGGCGGCATCCTAAGAACCAGGTTTCCTGTAGCTGGGGAAGAGAAGAAGGGGTCAGCTGATTCGCTATAGAAACTCTCTCCACTTAGAAACCTTAGGTTCTATGGATCAGTCCAGAACCATGCATTCTCATCTCCGGAACTTCCCCCTTCGGGCTTAGGTCAAACTGTCTCTTGTTTCGTCCCAGTCGGAGTTACCGTTGAAACTTTACGGAAAAACAACAAAAACTTATTTTCTCGTATAAAGTTCCGATCGATCGTGTAAAGACCATAACGGTTAAACTTAAAACCAAGGTTATCTCGACTATACGATTGATTCGGATCGTCTGGTAAATCGGCGTCGTACTGAAGGTTACTTTTTCAAAAATAAATCATAAAATTGTTTTGTCGAAAAATGGCCTAAAGGGTCTAAAACGCGGCAAAAGCCCACTTACGATTTTTTAACAAAAAATTGGCCCAAAGTCACTATGACGTTTTATCAAATATTCGTAAGAAGAGATAAATATCAAGTTCGAAGATAAATGTCAAGTTCGAAGATAAATGTTAAAGTTTCGAGGGATAATCATAAAGATCGGGAAAAATGGAATATTTATGTGAAATGATAAACTCGACGCAGGAGTGGAAAAGGAAGGCCCAAACCAAGCTAGAAGGAGTATATAAGGGACGCGAAGGCGAGAGGCGCATGAGAGAGAATTTTTGGACACACCGAAAATTTAGCACCTAGATAAATTTAGGCAATTTTTCGTTTTTGTTATCGAGCTGAGACTCAACTAGGTTCCAAAGTCTTAGGTCATTACAACTAGGGAACTCGCCGACAGCTCTTGTGGCCAAGGCTCTTACCTGTTGTAAAACGCTCATACGCAAATTCAAATAAGATCTTCTTTGCTGTCTTTTCGATTCATCAATTTTTTTCTTATCCTGTTTCTCGTGTTCTGATTTCTTGGCGTGTTGTTTAGCAGATATCCGAGACCTCTTGGAAATTTAGGATTTCCTATCTTTCCTAATTTAACGGAAATCGATGGTGTGAATTTCAGTTCCCACAGTTTGGTGCTAGAAGGAGCGGGGTGGGGTACGAATCAAATCTAACTCTCAGCCGCAGACGCTCGATCAAACATGGCAACAGACGACCAACACACTTGTGTTGATAGAGATATAAACGATAATGACAAACCACTCAAGCAGCGAACGTATCTGTGGTCAACGCTAATGCTAACACCATAATATTCGAGGAGATGTTCCCCACCTTCAAAAAGAAGTCGGAGAAACAGGAAAAGCTCATAGTCTCTCTCGCTAAACATGTCGAAACCCTAACAGCGAGAACCAGAGCCATCCTTCCCCATGGAGCTACGAAGCTTCGCGGAAGAAGACTTTATTTCGCGACTCCGCTCGACAAACCGGGGAGCACGCAGGATAACCCAACAAGAGAAAAAAACCTGACAAGGTAACCCCTGCTGTGACTCGGAAAAACTCGGAAAACCTTCCACCTCCCGTGCAGAAAACAGAGTATTACGAAGTAAGTTGGATCCCAGCGATCAGTCCGATCATTCGGACGAGGACGCAGACGTGCATCCAAGGAGGACCAGGAGCCGTGCAAATTGGCTAGATTCTTCGTTCGAGAAACCTATGACATAAGAAGAGGAAAACGTCTTCTGGGTCGAACAAGAAAAACTCACAGAGGAACAGGCTCGAATCACTCGCAGCAAACGCCGACAGACTCGGAAAGGTGTTAATATCACTCAAATTATCCTAAGGAGTGATTTGTACTCTCTCAAATAAGAGGTCGGGTTGTAGTACTTAGGGATTGAAATAACATGGAGCTAAGGCACACAAAAGATCTAGTAGTTATGTGGTTAAGCTAGATCAAATGGTTTAAATGTAGATAGCAGGGGTGAGCAAAGTAATTGCTCGGTTGATTGATTGGGCGTTTTAAACAGATATGAAAGGCGTTAGACTTAGGGTTTCTATTTAGTCAATCAGGATTATAGAGAAATATAGACTAAGTGTATGTTGGATATTCTAAAACTCAAACTAAAGAATAGTCGATCAACTTCCGTATTTTTAAACTATCAATTGCTAGATCTAAAACCTCAGCTGTCGCTTGTTGGTCTTGAGAAAGTGTCGATCGATACCAATTATGGATTGTCGTTCGATACACCTTTCGGCCCGTCGATCGATGCAACTACTGAGTTGTCGATCGACGTTCCTTCCACCAAGCTTTACCGCATGGGTTTGACTTGTCCACTAGGTTAAACTAAATTAGTTGTCGCTTGTTTCTAGCAATCCTTGCACAATATAAACTAGATCAGACAAATGTCCACGCTTTCGCTTGCATCCTAATATCATGCAATAAAGAACAGTTCAATTGATTGATATCCTAACACTTAGCAATTCTATATTTTGGAATAATCCCTCATGAATATCTGAACCTTAAATCTAACTACTAAAACACAGCTAAGCAATTCATAACAAGATAATACTAAACTGCCTAAATAGATAGTAGTAGAAAAACTTGGAGTTCCAATCACAAATCTCTAAAAGAGTTATGGGATCTTCTCTCCAAACCTAAAACTCTAAGTATTTTCCTCTGAAAGAAAGTATGAAAGCGTGTGTTGCCTAGAACAATGGCAGAGCACATAAATATTAGGTTAAAACTCGTCAGGGGAAATTTGGTAATTCTTGTGGGACTTGGGCTTTAAATTGGCTGGAACCAAATCTGGTCTTTGCGCACTTCACCGTCGATCGACAACACAAGGTGTGTGTTGATATATTATCATCTTCAATCATCGACCGCTGGACTGTTCGATGGTCAACTACGGGTCTTTCTCATTTTATCTCCAAAATGGACAAAAATCACCACTTTCCTCCAAATCACTCCAAAACCTGAAAACATACTAAAAAGACTCCAAAACAACTATAATGTATTTAAAAACACCTATATACCATGGCTAAAAGTGGGTAAAATCCATGGTATATCAGCTGCTGACAGTGATCTCGATGAAATCCGCGATCTCCGCGATTACATCACGAAAACGGCTGCGGAAGTAAATGCGGTGAAATCTCAAATTCACCATGCTACCTGTGCTGCACCCGAGATTGATAGGCTCCTCATGGTAGCTCGGAAGACTCCCTTCACCGCTCGCATTACCTAGACAAAGGTCTCAGATTCTGGAAAAATTAAGATCCTTACATACTATGGCACAAACGATCCTAAAGCACATATGCAGACCTTTCAGATCGCCATGGGGAGGGCCAAGCTAAAGGAAAACGAAAGGGACGCCGACCATTGCCGCCTCTTCGTCGAAAATCTCCAAGGAGAAGCGCTCGAGTGGTTTTCCCGCCTTAGGGAAAATTCCATTGGAAGTTTCCGCTAACTCACTTCGGAGTTTCTCAAACAATATTCTCTGTTCATAGATAGAGAGACTTCCGACGTCGACCCCTAGAGCCTAGTCTAGAAGGAGGGCGAATCTCTCTGCAACTTCTTGAACATGTTCAAGCTAGTCATGGCAAGAGTTAGCGGGATAAGCGAAAAGGTGGCAATAGACGAACCCAGGAAGACATTTTGGCACATGTTGAAATTTCAAAAATGGATAACTCTCGGTAAGCCGCGAACAATCCAAGACGCCCTCCATAAGGCTACGGATTGCATCACCATCGAAGAAGAGATGAAAGTTCTGTCGCAAAAACATAAGTCAACAAAAGCATCCTCGAAAGACGCGGCGTCGGATTAGAAATCTAAAACGAGGAACTCTCGTAAAGACAAGTACGTCAATCACGAGGGGGATGAACTCCAGGGGGCACATAACTATACCATTAACTCTGAACAAAAAAGGATGTCGGGAAATACGTGGACTCGAAATTTGGGTTACGATGACTCCGTCTTCTGCGAGTTTCACCAGACGCGAGGACACTCGACCGTGAACTGGAAAGTGCTCGGCATGAGGCTGGCCACGAAATTACTCGCAGGAGAAATCTCCGAAGTCACCGGTGTCAAGGATCTCATCCACGATTCCGATCGCCCATCGAAGACTGACAAAACCCTAGAGAATCCTTCTCAAGGGAATCAGTCGGGCGAAAAACGTGGGAGAAGGCATGACGACAAAGAAAACAACAATAATCATCGCAGAGTAAAAATGATAATCGGCGGATCGCAGTACTGCCATGAAACGGTGTCGTCCATCAAGGCCTACCAGCGGAAAGCTAAAGCAAGCACAAACTGGCCGACCGCATTGGATAAACTCCATGAAGGCAGTTCCGTCAACATATCACCTAGGCATTAAATTCCCGACTCCTAACGGAATCGCGGCGATTTTGGGATACCAAAAACAATCGCGGCTTTGCTTCCTGGCCAAACACAAACTACGACAAGTCACAACGACCTCTATGGTCAAACCTAAACAAACAAAAACAGCTCAGATAACTTCTAAAAACGCTTCGGAAAGAGATGATCCAAAATCATCCACGCAGACAACGGCTGCGGAAAACAAGAGAGCGACTAATACGTCCGACGCAATCTCGCCAAACGAGTAAGAAACACTCACGGCACAAACTGAACTACCAGATGGCTTGATCCCAGAAAGGGGTACGTAAGTAACTCGTCGCAAGACGAGTTCAGCTACCCCCCTCTCTAAAAAGGGGGGGGGGGAGTGGGTACGTATACGTATACTCGTATACTCCCACATTTTAAATATATGTCCATGTATTCGATATTTTAAAAGCTTTTATGATAATAAGAAAACGAAATATGATTTCCTATGAAATCTTGCAACTCACTTTATCGTATCTCGTAAATCACGTTTTAGCCACGATAGCAATCAGCGATTCGCTCAAAAACACCCAAAAATGAAGAAAAATCGTATGGCTCAGACACGGGAATTGTGCGAATTCAACCTATCAAATCCCAGATACTTTCAAAGTATCTCGCAGACCACATAAAGACATTCACAACACTAAATTATTCCAAAAAACCCGCAAACGTTTCGTCTAGAGAGCGGTACCTTAGGAAAAACTATTCCTAACAAACTATTTCGACCACAACGTCAAAATCGTCATTCAGACCTTGTCCTAAAAAACGTGAAAATAACTTTACGCAAAGGAAAAAACGTATTTTTTGGAAAAACGAGACGTCGCAAAAGCTTCTGAAGGTATATTTCCCAGACATCAAAGTCTGTTCTCGACTATAAACTAACAAAGTTCGTTGATTGGCCACGACGAATAATTTAGTCGTCTTAAACTAACACAAACCGACCTTCCTCTTCACAGGAATTTTCACTAGTACATCCGACAAGGATAAATAATGTGCTATAAAAGAAATCCAGAATTTTTGGTCATAACTTCCGAGACTTAGAAATTTTCTTCGGAGAAATGCTCGATTCATACCAGACAAGTCCGATAAGCCGAGAACCTATCGCAGACTTTAAATCCGTACGAATTAGGTTTAGATCGCATATGGGAATATATAAGCCGAAGTAGTCATCGCACACCCTAAAACTGACCGAAAATCTAGGTCTTACCCTAAATCCATCACACTGGCCTTTAACATGTCAAGGCATAGTATTTGACGATACGAGATCCCAAAATTGTCTCTTCGTATATTCCACATTCACGAATCTTCGTAAAATTAAAATTTTTTGAATTTCTTCGCCTAAAACGAACAACGAATACAACAATCTATCAAAGGAGTTAGATATGAGATGACAACTCATATTCTTCCCTCTACATCTACAAAAACTCACGAACTCTTTAAACATAAATATCATCGTTCATTAATCGACAAAGCCGCCCAGCGGCAGGGATTCAAAGCCACACACGGCCAGTCCCGATAACATAGAAATATGTCGAGGTCAAAAACGGTTATCTCGAAATCAACGTCTAAAAGTTACATTTCTATGAGAAAACTTTCTCGACACACTCTCGACAAAAGTTCTCGAATCAAAAGACTCGAGAAAAATGGATCACGAAGTCAAACGAGCGGTCCAATTCGCCCGTTCGGCAATTCGGACCAAATCCTCTTGCCGTGGACCGGACCTTATGCCTTTTCCCCGAGCCTCGACGGATCAATCCCTCGTTTCGTATCGATCGGAGTTACCATTCGAACTTTACAACAAGAACCGCGAAGACTCGTTTTCCCGAATGAAGTCCATGGTTTTCGTATAAACGGCAACGGTTAACTTAACACCACGATTGTCTAAACTATACGATAAGTGTGGACTTCCTTGATAAGACGACTTCGTATCAAGCAGAGTTCTTTCTAAGAAATCGTAAAAACGTCTAAGTAAAAAAACGGCCCAAAGAGGCCTAGAACGCGGCTAACAGCCCACTTACGATTTCATACGACAGCCCACTTACGATTTCATACAACAGCCCACTTACGATTTCATACGAAATTGAGCCCATCAGTGCTATGACGGTTTATCTTTACTTGCGGAAAAAGATAAATCTCAAGAAATCGGAGGATAAATGTCAAGTTTCCAAGATAAGATGAAGATCGAGAAGAAAAGGAATATTTCCGCGAGACAATGAACTCGACCTAGGGGCAAGAAAGGAAGCGGGAACCGACTTAGAAGGCCAAGGGCGCAAGGGATGACTTGATACCTAGAAAAACTCTCCTAGCTTAGGAAAACTTAGAATTTAGGCGGCTCGATTTTAGTTAGACTCTTTTCGCTCTTGTTCTGAGTTCAACTTGGCTAGCGAAACTCTGTCCGTCTTGTCTTTCGGAAATCCTGTAACCTTGTTCTTTTATCAATAATCAATAATACGCCATTGTGAAATTTACTTTCGATATTCAGTTATCTCTGTCTCTTTCGTTTTTTAGGTGTTAACGCAGATAATCCGGGACCTCAAGGAAATTAGGGTTTCCTAACTTTCCTAATTTAAACGAAAATCGATAGTGTGAATTTCGGTTCCCACAGTTTGGCACTAGAAGGAGGGGGGGGGTTAGTTTCTTTAACTCAAAGACACCGAACGTCTGAGATACGATATGTCTAATCAAACAGACAGTGATGTCATCTCCTTCAAGGAGAGAGAAACGGCTGATCCGGTCAAACCTCTCAACGATCTCCTTGTTGTCGAGCTGAACATCCATAATATCGATATCGCAAGGATATTGCTCGATATCTGAAGCTCGACCGATATCATCTTCAAAAGTATCCGCAAAAGAATGGAAATCAGTCCATCCGAAATCGCGGAAGATCCGAATCCGGTAGTAGGACTTTCGGGGGAAGCAACCATGACTCTCAGCACAATCAACCTCTCGGTTAAAGCAGGCATCATGACGAAAATCGTGGAGTTCTTGGTCATCAATCGAACTGCGTCGTATAACGCGATCTAGGAACTCCATGGCTGAATTCAATGCATGAAGTCCCGTCAACGTACCACATGTGTCTCAAACTCCTAACCCCTCGCGGAATCGAGATCATCTGGGGAGATCGGAGAATCTCGCGAGTATGCTTTGCTGCAATATTAATGCGAAAAAACCCTTCGGCAGAGGTTTCGCCTAAAAAGAAAAAGAAATCGTCTGCCGTGGACAACACCCTAGAACAAGACAAAACTGAGATCTTTTGGCAGTCACGAGTAGCCAAAGCTTTGGAGGGAAAACATGAACCGACCTGCGAGCCCGTTGTCTCGGTATGCGTAGACGAAGTATTCCCAGATTGCTGCGTCGAAATCAGCGCGAACCTGAGCGAGTCTCTGTAAGTCAAGCTCATATCTTGTCTGAAAGAGAACTTGAACACGTTCGCATGGGCCACAGAGGACATGCCAGGGATTGATATCAACATCACATGTCACGAGCTCAACGTTGACCCAACTTTCAAACCTGTCAAACAAAAGAGACAAAAGTTGGAACCAGAGCGCGCTGGGGCAGTCAAGGACGAGGTCGAGAATCCTGCTGGCTCGCTAACCCGTCGTTGAGAAAAAGAAAAACGGAAAGTGGCGAGTATGCGTCGACTTCACCGACCTCAATAAGGCATGTCCAAAGGATAGCTTCCCACTGCCACACATCGATCGCTTGGTCGAAGCGACGGCAGGGAACAAACTCTTGTCCTTCATGGACGCGTTCTCAGGGTTCAATCAGATCATGATGAACCCCGAGACCAGGAAAAAACCGCATTCATAACCGACCACGTACTTACTACTATAGAGTGATGCCGTTAGGTCTTAAGAATGTTGGCGCAACTTATCAAAGACTCGTAAACCGTATGTTCTCCGAACAACTCGGAAAAACAATGGAGGTCTACATCGATGATATGCTCGTAAAATCCCTCGAAGAGCGAGATCATATCACTCACCTCCAGGAATGCTTCGAAGAGCTAAACCTACACAATATAAAACTCAACCCCGCAAAGTGCAGATTTGCAGTGGCATAAGGCGAATTCCAAGGGTATTTCGTCACCTTCCGCAGAATCGAGGCCAATCCTAAACAGATCACTGCGCTGATCGAAATGGTGTTGCCGAGAACGAAGAGAGAAGTGCAGAGATTAACCGGAACAGTCACATCACTCAACCGCTTTATTTCACGGTCAATGGATAAGTGTTTACCTTTCTACGACACCTTGAAGGGGAACACAAAGTTCGAAAGGACCGAAGAATGCGAAAAAGCTTTCCAACAGGTGAAACACTATTTGGCCACTCCCCCGGTGCTCGCAAAACCTGTAGAAGGGGAACCACTGTTCCTGTAGATCGTAGTATCAGTCACGGCTGTGAGTGGCGTCCTCATCCGAGAGGAACACGGTGAGCAAAAGCTCATCTTTTATGCAAGCAAAACTTTGCTCGACGCAGAGGCACATTATCCGATGATGGAAAGACTAGCACTCTCTGTCGTAATGTCAGCACGAAAGCTGAGGCCGTATTTCCAGTCCCATACAATCGTAGTGCTCACATCGTTCCCACTTCGAACAATCTTTCATAGCCCCAGTCAATCTGGAAGGTTAGCAAAATGGGCAATTGAGCTAAGCGAGTACGACATCGAGTACCAAGCGAAAGCTTGCGCAAAATCGCAAGTACTCGCCGATTTCTTGGTAGAGCTCCCGGCAGGATGCACCACTAACCAAGAACACGACCTGACCTGCGTAGAAGGGGAGAAAGCGCGAAGGATAATGGAAGAGGTCCATTCTGGATCCTGCAAAAATCACTCTAGTGGAAGGTCCCTCGCAGTCATAATCAAACGCCATGGACACTATTGGCCAACGATGGTTAAAGATTCCGAGAACTTCACGCAAAAATGCGAAAAAATGCTAGAGGCACGCTCCCACTATCCATCAACCGGCCAGGGTTCTCTCGTCGATCTCGGCACCATACTCGTTCATGCGATGGTCCATGGACATAGTCGTACCCATGCACAAGTCAAAACAAAAACGATTCTTGCTGGTTTTGACGGATTTCTTCTCAAAATGGGTCGACGCAGACTCGTACGCAAGCATTAAAGACGCCCATGTCGAAAGCTTTGATGGAGAAACATCGTCTGCAGACATGCAGTCCCGTACGAAATCGTAACGGATAATGGGTCTCAGTTTAATTTGACCAGATTTGAAGCCTTATGCGAAAAGTGGAAGATACGACAGACCAAATCGACTCCTAGATACCCGCAATGCAACGGCCAAACCGAGACCATTAACAAGACCATCCTCGACGAGATTAAGAAACGGTTTGATGCCAAAAGGGTAGGTGGGCCAAAGAACTTGAAGGATTTTTACGGTCGCATCGCACAACTCCAAGACGTGCAACAGGAGAAACTCCATTCGCTCTCGTTTACGGAGCATAATGTATGATCCCAGTGGAAGTCGAGTTCCCCAGAGTACGCAGAAAATTACTCCCAGAACGAGAAGATTCAAACAATCTAATGTTGCTTGGCGAGCTTGATTTGATAAACGAACGACGAGACCGGGCCTTATACGGATCCAAAACTATCAACATGCGGCCGCAAAGAACAATAACACTAACGTACGCAGACGCAGATTCAAAGAAGGAGACTTGGTCCTACGAAGAGTTCCCAGAACACTGCCGAGCGGTATGCCGGAAAACTCGGAGCAAACTGGGAAGGACCTTACAAAATCATAAAAGTTGTCCGACCAGGCGCGTACGAAATCGCTAACATGCAGGACATCAAAATTCTTAGAACTTGGAATGCAATGCACCTCAAGAAATACTACCGCTAAGCAACACTCCGCACCGAACTACCAGACGGCTTGATCCCTGAAAAGGGTACCTAGGCAATTCGTCACATGACGAGCTCAGCAAAGAGCTCGCAGTCTTCCCAAGATCCCGCTCAAGCTCGCCGATCCGAGACTCAAACTGAGCCTCTTCAAGGGAATGAGCATCCTCGATGACTTTCAACTTCCCTTCGAGCTGAGGCGACTTTTCTCTAGACTCCTCAAACTCCTTAGCGAGATGCTCAACCTCCAATCCGCATTCGCTGATCATCCCGTCAATCAACAAAACAAACTGCAAGACAAAAGGGGGTGATCAAGAAGCGATCGACACGCGCACACTAGAAAAGAGAGAAGTTTTTTCTCGAAACAAACCTTGGCGCGATGTCGCGACGACAAACCCAAACCAGACACCTTGGTAGGCAAAGGACCAGCCTTGGTGCATCTCTTCCTCTTTGTCGCGTCCGGGTTAGCGCTCGGCCTCTTGCGACTCTTCCGCACAACAGCCAGAGTCGCGCTTGGAGCAGGCAGCCCTTAGACGAGCACTCTCTTAGCTGGGGGAGGAGGTATCGACTCGTGAGCCGGTTCCGCATCGACAACAAGAACCGGAGTCATAGAGGAACCCCGATGGCTGGACTTCAACCACAGGCGCCAACACGACCATGGCAACCACCCCCAGCTGGGACGGTACCACATACATGGGGAACCTCGGGAGTTAGGGCATCGACTGGAACCATAGGTATCGGAGACACACTACGCGTGGGCTTCACTGTCCCCCCGGCATCGCAACGAGACAGCTCGCTTTGAAAGGACAAGAACTCCGCAATGTGAGCTGGAACCTCTCTGGTAGCAGGAGGAGCCGACGAGCTTGCGCCGGAGGCGTTGGCCATCTCGACGTCACGGCTCTTCTGAAGATTGCTTGAAGAAGACATCTTGGTGGAGAGAAATTTCTAAGAGAAAATGTAAAGAGAATTTGTAAATTTGAGAGAATGTGGAGAAAATGAAGAAGAGAAGCTCTATACTTATAGAAGAAACAAAAGTTGAAGGAATTTTCCGCATTAAAATAATCGGAAAAAAATCTCGAGAAAAACCAATTTTAGCCGCGGATTCCGATTAACGCCATCTCTCGCCCGCAAGAATCATGCTCGAAACTTGCGAGCTGGGGGACTAACTGTTGAGGTCAAAAATGGTTATTTCGTAATCAACGCCTAAAAGTTACATTTCTGTGAGAAAGCTTTCTCGACACACTCTCGACAAAAGTTATTGAAGCAAAAGACTCAAGAAAAATGGGTCACGGAGTCAAACGAGCGGTCCAACTCGCCCGTTCAGTGAGTCAAACCAACTCTTCTTGCCGTGGACCGGATCTTATGCCTTTTCACCGAGCCTCGACAGATCAATCCCTCGTTTCGTATCGATTGGAGTTACCGTGGAAACTTTACACCAAGAACCGCAAAGACTCGTTTTCCTGAATGAAGTCCATGGTTATCGTATAAGCGGCAACGGTTAACTTAACAACACGATTGTCTAAACTATACGAGAAGTGTGGACTTCCTCGATAAGACGACATCGTATCAAGCAGAGTTCTTTCCTAGAACGCGGCTAACAGCCGATTTCATAGGAAATTTAGCCCATTAGTGCTATGACGGTTTATCTTTACTCGCGGAGAAAGATAAATCTGGAGAAATCTGTGGATAAATGTCAAGTTTCAAAGATAACGATGAAGATCGAGAAGAAAAAGAATTTTTCCGCGAGACGATAAACTCGACCTAGGGGCAAGAAAGGATGCGAGAGAACCGACTTAGAAGGCATATATAAGGGGAGCTAAAGCCAAGGGCGCAAGGGGGGACTTGAGACCTAGAAAAACTCTGCTAGCTTAGGAAAACTTAGAATTTAAGCGACTCGATTTTACTTAGACTCTTTTCGCTCTTGTTCTAAGATCAACTTGGCTACCGAAACTCTGTCCGTCTTGTCTCTCGGAAATCCTGTAACCTTCTTCTTTTATCAATCAATAATACGCCATTGTGCAATTTACTTTCGATATTCTGTTATCTCTGTCTTATTCGTTTTATGGGAGTTTACGCAGATAGTCCGGGATCTCTGGGAAATTTAGGTTTCCTAACTTTCCTAATTTAAACGACAATCGACAGGGTGAATTTCGGTTCGCACAAAATATGGCCACACTCGGCCAAAGAAAAACATAAACGGCCATACATGGCCTAAGTAGGCATAGATCCAACATCATAACATAGGGAATATACTCCCTTGAAATTCTGGCTAAACTTCCCTACATAAGATCCCAAGGCGCCTTATCCTCAAGGCCGGGAAGGGTCATGCGCAGCACCATAGTATCCTAGACTACCACTCTGCTCATGTGCTTGAAAACCAGACGAGATGGGATCCTCTACGGACGGCTCAGCGTCTTCCTCGGTCGAAGGACCAGATCGCGATTGGCAAAGCGCCACTTCTGCGTGGACTCTCTCCGGAGTGAAGTAACCCCAAAAAACCGGACCACCATGCATGACATTTCGAACAACGAATAGATCTTCTGGGAACGATCTAATGGGGTCATAAACTGAAAGGCAGACGTAAAGTTAGATACTAACAATAATGGATTGGTAAAACGATATGTCCCATTACCTCTTGTTTCCTATGATCGCCTAAAGACAGGAAGGCTCTCCTCAGCAACAGAGGCTTCATCTAGGCGAACAAAAAAGAAGTAGTCCTTCCAACCGCGATCGTTCGTAGTTAAACCTTTGACTACCGCCATATGAGAACGCAGCTTGAAATCGTACAAATGTTCGACTTTCGTCCGAGTCAAACTAAATAGACTCTCAAGATAGTCGGCGGTGAGATCCACTCCCCACTCATAGCCCAAAATGTTCCGACAAGATGCTTTAGACCAAGTGGAGAAATCAGACTTATTGAAACACCGAAACGATTCAGAGTCTCCACTATAACTGACGGTATGGGAAACCACAGACGACTACGCACCAAATTCGGTTCGTACAGAGTAAAATAGCCACAAGGAGGGACGTCAGCCTTCTCTCCCTCTCAAGGCAGGTGAAATACCACGTCCGTTTGAACTTGAAAAAAGCTACGCACCGTGTAGTGGAATGGGTAAGTGTTTCTGATGGGCCTGCCAGCGATTATCTCGGCGAAAGGTCTGGGGGGACACCATAGCTCGGGCGGAGGCATCTCCATATTACATGTGGCAACCCAATACGCATCAGCTTCATAAGGATCCACATAGTGTGCAACAAACTCGATTTCCAGAACGGCTTCATCACCTCGGATACGAGAGCTTTCGGGGTCAAAACAAGAAGACAAAGCACTCTCTGAAGTTCCCTGATCCAAAGACATTATCAAGAACAACAAGAGAAAGGAAAAGAGAAAGAAGGTTTTTCTATCTTAAGAAATTCTTGTGGAAATGAGCAAGTAAAAATTTAGAAAACTTACTCCACATACTTATAGGAAAAGAAAATCTACTATTCGCCCTCGGCCTTTCGGTCATTGATTCCACCTAACATACCTAACTGCACGCAAGAAGCAAACTAGAAAACTGCGAGCTGGGGGGCTAACTGTTGGGGTCAAAATCAATGTCAGAAAGTTCTCGAGAAACCTTCCTAGAAAGAAAATAAGAATACGAAAAACTAAAACTTGTATTTTTAAAACTGTTACACAACAAGCACCTCGCAAGGGATTATTCAAACCATCGAACAAACAATTCCCGAGCGCCGGAACAACCAAACCAGCATCGTCCGACCAATCAGAGAAGTTGGATGAGCTTCATCCAACTCGCCCAACAGCGAGTTGGATCAACCAATTCAAGTCGCCGTAGTTCGAGTTGGCTGAACCACTTCCAACTCGTTGTTGGGCGATTTGGATGATTCGTCTCAAACTCACCCAACGGCGAGTTGGGTCAGTCTTGTCCAAATTTTCCTTTGTCGAATTGGATCAGTCCAGAACCATTCATTCTCGTCTCCAGAACTTCCCCCTTCGGACTTCGGTCACCGACATTGAATTGTAACTCGCGATGATGAACATCAGCCTTAGACTTATACTTTGATGTCGCAGCTTCCAAATTTTTGTGAACCTGTTTATGTAACCCAAGAAAATCATAAATCATATCACAAGCTCTTTCATGTAAACGAGTACGGTCTGGTGCAATTCCCAAGTCCAAATGACTACGAGGGACATGACTGTTGGGGAAAAATATTTCATGAAGAGATTACTCCAGCTTCCGGTTTCCAGGATCCTGCCTCCAGGTTCTGGGTTCCTGCCCCCAGGTCTGGGTCCCTGCCCCCGGGTATGGGTCCTGCCTCCAGCGTTCGGCTTCCAGGCTGAGTGATTTATCATGCCTAAGGATAAATGGAAATCTTCCGTTAATAAGGAAGCCAACTTGGACAAGAAGGAATCTCCCTAAATCCGAGAGAAAGAGGAAGTATTCAAATGCATATGACCTCCCTTAAGTAAAAAGGAAATATTCTATTATCTAAAGATATAATGATTATTTCCAAATCCTATGAGGGAGGCATGACCTCCACCATAAATATAAGTTTCTAATCCTAAAGAAAGGGGTCCAAGACGTCCATAACCAGACCTCACCAATTCTACAGCCGCCAAGGCAAGGTTTCGCACCTAGAAGACCATCTTCATCTACAGGCTTATAACCGACGAATCCCTGCGATTACTGTCAACTAGATGAAGATATATGCTCCCTGCAGCACGTCTACAACTCTACTTACCGGCTCAGGCCATGATCTCCAACATATCAGCAGGGTCCCTCCATGCTCACCGAAGCACCTCGACACATCATGCTCACTGCAGCATATCGACATGTCTACCATCTGTTCCGGCCATGTGCCCCTTAGAACAGATGACTCCTACCAACTACAGAGATACGTGGTCCCAAGGCTACGTACCCATTAGGCCATGTGCCCACTAGAGCCCCGTGCTCCCAAGGCTACGTGCCCATTAGGCCATGTGCCCACTTGAGCCCCGTGCTCCCTAGGCCACATGCCTCTATCAGGCTCCGTGCCTCCATATACATGAACTACGAATGGTTTGATACCTCACTGAAGGGTACGCAGGCAATCCCCACTGAAGGATGAAGCTATAAACCCAAACACCTTCCACGGTTCCACACCTAGACGCTCAGGGACAGCCCCTAATGGGCGGAACCATCAACTACAGATCAGGAGGCACCCAAGGACCGACCCTGGTAGTCGGAACCATCGATCATAGATCAAGAAGACCCTGGGATCTTCATTAGCGGTAGGCGGCCCCCGCCTAACGACCAATCTCCCCTGCTGCTACTAAGGCACCGACGACATATGCTGGCCCATACCAATATGGCAGTATCCTTAGAGCAGGATCTCCTGGTTTATCAACTATCAAAGCAGGAGAATACACTCAACGACGCGTCTCCTTCCTCATATCATTCCGTAGAGCTGAGCCCCGATCGCTTGTACACAAAAATACCCTAACAGTTTGGCGCTAGAAGGAGGGGCAGTCATATACTACGTGATGATGTGATAGGTAGGAGGAACATTACACGTATCCTCACGAAAATTTCTCAACCCCAGCCACCTGCGGGCAAGAAACAACTTCTTCTCACCGGACCCACGGTTCATACTGCTGGAAACACTTCCCCATGGGAGGATAGCACCATGCTAACATCAGTAGCAAGATTCGACGCATGAATTACCGACGAGTCACTGCTAGTTCATGTTGGTTACAGGTCCCAACCAGGAATCACATTTCTACAATCTTTGGTTCCTGCTGGTTCGGGTCTCCACTTCAAAGCAGGACCCTGCAACCTTTTGATTTAATGATCCCGACTAGGAGCAGTCATCACCAACATAAATATCAGTGGACGATCCAGTAGCAACAATCTAGCAAGCCCAAGACACCAGGAATGCATCCAGGCTCACAACTCCGCCACATATGAGAAAGATAAGAGGTCCTCAAGCAGGGCACAACATCTTCCGGCCGGGTTACAACTTTGACGAACTCCAAAAGCTGGGGGAGCCAGAAGAGGAGTTTCTAGAAATACTGCAGGCATACAAGATAACCACTAAGAGGTAACTGGAGAACCACCTCTCTCTTTAGGTTCTAGAATCAAAGTGGTAGCGGAATCCTAGACAAGCCTGACACCAAAGTGGATAGAACGCCTTTGAATACTCATCAAATTCCATTGGTGTCGTTCCACGAAAGGAGCCCTGCCCAAACACCGGGAACACTGCCGCTCCGCCTCCTGCAAAAGAGCCAGAGAAAATGCTAACTCTACAGCAAGGAGTGCTGGTCCTCACACGCTCTACTCATTTGGAGCAAAGGGGAGTAAAAGTAGCCGGAGAACACATGTTCCCGCTACTATTCAGCCAAACCGCCTCCTGCAAAAGAGCCAGAGAAAATGCTAACTCTACAGCAAGGAGTGCTGGTCCTCACACGCTCTACTCATTTGGAGCAAAGGGGAGTAAAAGTAGCCGGAGAACACATGTTCCCGCTACTATTCAGCCAAACCGCCTCCTGCAAAAGAGCCAGAGAAAATGCTAACTCTACAGCAAGGAGTGCTGGTCCTCACACGCTCTACTCATTTGGAGCAAAGGGGAGTAAAAGTAGCCGGAGAACACATGTTCCCGCTACTATTCAGCCAAACCACTGGGTTCCAGGTTCTTGCTTCCAGGTTCCAGATCCAAGCTCTATTGGGGTCAAAATTTTGAAATCAACGGCTATGATTATTTCTTAATCACGGATTTCTCGCAAAACATTCACTAAAAGAAAGATCGGAAGTTAACGAACGAGCGAATCCCGCACAAAAGCCACTCGCCGAAGAGCTGAACCGTCACGGGTGTCAGCTCGCCGGCGAGCTCAACCATCACGCCGGTCAGCTCGCCGGCGAGCTGAACCATCGTGTGGTTGCACTCGCCCGGCGAGCTCAACCATCGCGCAGGTCAGCTCGCTGGCGAGCTGAACCGTCGCGTGGTTGTATTCGCCGGAGAGTTTGGCCATCACACGAGTCGGCTCGCCCGGCGAGCTCGACCTGATTCTGGCCTGTCCGACTTACTTCGACTCCCGTATCTTCCGTATAGCTGTGATATCCGACCTTCGGGAACATATACTTCTCGTTTCGTTTTGATTAAAGCTATTCTCGAAGTTTTATGACCAAAACCGAGAAATCGTATAAACGCCAAAAGGCCTAAGAACGGTCCGCAAGGATCCAAACTGGTCTAGAGGCCAATCTACGCTCTCAGAAGGGATTCGAGCCCATAAAAGTTATGACGGTTTGTCCTAACTCGCAGAAATACGATAAATGTAAATATTCGAGGATAACTATCAAGATCGACGAAAAATGGAATATGCCCGAAAGAGATAGACTTGGGCCCGAAGGCGAAGGATGGGCCACCGACCTAGAGCGACTATATACGGAGAGCAGGAGCAGAAGAAAAGGAGGATCCGAGAACTTAGGGCTTAGGTGGTTAGACTAGCACAGCAAGGCTGAGGACGTCATGGCCGCCTCTTGTCCTGTTGTTCCGATAGTTAGCATATCTCTACTCCTCTCGGAGAAATCTTGTATTCATACTATTCAATAAAACGCCTCTGAGCGATTATCTATATTTTTATCGTTCTAAAGTGATTACGCAGAGAATTCAGACCTTCAAGGAAAAACGGGTTCACTCGGTTTTCCTCCATTATTATTTATTATAATCGACGGTGTGAATTTCGGTTCCCACAGTTTGGCGCTAGAAGGAGGGGGGGGGGAGGGTTTGACGAATTCTCTAACTCAAAAATCACTAAACGAAAAAAGACATAGGATGTCCGCTCCAGCAACTACCGATGTTGTTTCTTTCAAGGACCGGGCAACGGCCGATCAAGCAAAACCCCACAACGATCTCCTTGTCAACGAGCTGACGATCCAGGACATCGACGTAGCGAGAGTGTTGGTCGACACCGGATGCTCGGCCAATATTATCTACAAAAGCACCCTCGAAAGAATGGAGATCGATCTGTGCGCCGTTACAGAAGGACCCATCCCGATATTCGGACTCTCGTGAGTTAAAAAGAAAGAACTTGGCGATCGAAACATCCCATAAAAAGAAAAGAAAGCTGACTCTCGATGAGAACCCCCCGGAACGAGACTCGGAAGTCTTCTGGCAATCTCAAAGGGCCGAAGCCCTAGAAGGGAAGCGCGAACCGACTTGCGAACCAGTAATTTCGATCTGCCTCGACAAATCCTCTTCGGAACGATGCGTCGATATTGGAGCCAACCTCTGCGAGCCACTAAAGACAGAGCTGATCGCTTGTCTCAAAAAGAACCTCAATGCGTTCGCTTGGGCCGCGGAAGACATGCCAGGGATCGATATCGGCATAACGTGTCATGAGCTTAACATCGATCCGACTTACAGACCTGTCAAACAAAAA
>NC_027750.1:43731739-43735103 GCF_000695525.1 Brassica oleracea var. oleracea
GCTCGCTAACCCGGTCGTGGTCAAAAAGAAAAATGGCAAATGGCGAGCATGCGTCGATTTCACCGATCTTAACAAGGCATGTCCAAAGGATTGCTTCCCACTCCCGCACATCGACCGACTGGTCGAAGCAACAGCAGGAAACAAACTATTATCATTTATTGATGCCTTCTCTGGGTACAATCAGATCATGATGAATCCCGACGATCGTGAGAAAACTGCGTTCATCACCGATCGGGGAACATATTGCTACAAAGTAATGCCTTTCGGTCTCAAGAATGCAGGCGCCACTTACCATCGACTTGTCAATCGAATTTTCTCCGAACAGCTCAGCAAGGCTATGGAGGTATATATCGATGACATGCTCGTAAATTCTCTTGACGAGCACGACCACATCTCCCATTTGGAGGAGTGTTTTGCAAAACTTAATGCCCACAACATGAAACTGAACCCTGCAAAGTGTAGATTCGCGGTGGCATCAGGAGAATTTCTCGGGTACCTAGTCACGTGTCGTGGGATCGAAACCAATCCTAAGCAGATAAACGCGTTAATAGAGATGGTCTCGCCAAGGACGAAACGGGAAGTCCAAAGGCTAACCGGAAGAGTCGCGGCCTTGAACCGTTTAATCTCGCGCTTGACGGATAAGTGTCTTCCTTTCTACGACACACTAAAAGGGAATAAGAAGTTCGAATGGTCGGAGGAATGTGAGAAAGCTTTCCAATAGCTAAAACGTTACCTAGCCACTCCTCCCGTCCTCGCAAAACCAGTGGAGGGAGAACCCTTGTTCCTGTACATCACAGTCTCCACAACAGCGGTAAGCGGCGTTTTGATTAGAGAGGAACGCGGTGAGCAAAAACCAATCTTCTACATAAGCAAAACGTTACTGGACGCTGAGACCCGGTATCGCCTGATGGAGAAACTAGCATTCGCAGTTGTGACATCGGCAAGGAAACTCCGGCCGTACTTTCAGTCGCATACCATAATAATCCTCACCACCTTCCCCCTGCGAACGATCTTGCACAGTCCGAGTCAGTCAGGATGACTCGCTAAATGGTCGATCGAACTAAGCGAGTACGACGTGGAGTACCGCCCAAGAACCTGCGCAAAATCTCAAGTACTAGCGGACTTCTTGGTAGAATTGCCCACGGGGGATATGACAAACACGGAACCGGACTCAACCTGGATCCCTCACGTCGAGGGATCATCGTCCAAACAAGGATCCGGGATCGGAATCCGGCTCACCTCTCCGACCGGCGAAGTCTTGGAACAATCGTTCCGATTGGAATTCCATGCATCGAACAATGAGGCCGAATATGAAGAACTCGTCGCAGGATTACGATTAGCCCATGGGCTTAAGATCCGCAACATTCACGCTTACTGTGACTCTCAGTTAGTCGCAAATCAGTACATCGGAGAATACGAAGCGAGGGACGAAAGAATGGATGCATATTTAAAACTCATCCAAGACCTCTCCCGAGACTTCAACCACTCCGCCCTCACTAGGATTCCTCGCTAGGAAAACACTCAGGCGGATACCTTGGCCGCACTCGCATCAAGTTCGGATTCTGGACTAAGGCGAGTAATCTCCGTCGAGTTCATCGAACACCCAAGCATCGGACCACCAGTGGTCGCCAATCTTATTCGAGCACATATCGAAAAATGCCAAAGGAACGCGCCGACAATCAATCAACCCGCGGAAGTCCTCTCGTCCATCTCGTCTCCGTATCCCTTCATGCGATGGTCCATGGATATCGTCGGGCCATTACACAACTCGAACCAGAAACACTTCCTCCTGGTCCTCACGGATTTCTTCTCCAAGTGGGTAGAGGCAGATTAAAGACGTACAACTCGAGAACTTCGTATGGAAGAACATCATCACCAGACACGGGGTCCCTTACGAAATCAGGACAGACAACGGATCTCAGCTCGTCTCTACCCGATTCGAAGCATTCTGCGAGAAGTGGAAGATACGACTGACCAAGTCGACTCCCAGATATCTGCAGTGCAATGGGCAAGCAGAGACCATCAACAAAACTGTCCTCGACGGGTTAAAAAAAGCGCTTAGAAGCCAAAAAGGGACGATGGGCAAAAGAGCTACCCCGAGACGGGCTACGGGTGAAACCCCATTCGCCCTCATTTACGGAACGGAATGTATGATCCCCGCGGAAGTAAAATATCCCGGAGTACGGAGAACATTCCTCCCCGAACGAGAAGATCTTAACAGCGCAATGCTGCTAGACGAACTCGATCATATTAACGAGCGGCGAGATCAAGCTCTCATACGGGTCCAGAACTCGCCCAGAACGCATAAATCAGCTATCACGCTAAAACCAACGAACCCACGAATGCTCATAAAAAAAAAAGCATCCTTGGTAAAAAGCCCGCAAGAAAAACGCGGCCCAAAACAAAAAGAAGATTAACTTCTGGGACTATGAGACGTTGCAACACGCTTGAAGTTACGGTCTTTCCAACACTTATGGAAACAACACTCTTGTTTCCAAAATCAACATACCTCTAACGGTGAAATGCCTTTAAAATGGCATCGCTTCTTTGTTGCTGATCACAACAAACGAACCCTAACGTCCTAAATAGACCCTAGCCACCCTCGAAAGGATAGGCTCTCTCACATCCGACAAGGGTACCATAGCGCGCTATACAAGAAAATCCAAAATTTTGGCCAGCACCTCCAAACGGCCTTTGGAAGTAGCTCGACTCATGCCAATACAAGTCATATAAGCCGATAACACTTCGCGGACTTTATATCGGTATGAATCAGGTAGAAATCGCAAACAGGCGAAACGAAAGCCGACTTGTCATCGCATAGCCTTACTCCGAAAGTAAACCTACGTCTTGCCCTAAACTCAGTCTTGCTGGATCCTGATATCTCAAAGGCATAATATCGACATCCCGATATGAGATCCCAAAACTTGTGTCTTCACTTAAGTCTATACGTTTTCACGAGTCCTCGCACAAAGCAAAAGCTGTGCGCTCAACAGACTATGGAACGAGACGAAAACTCACTCCTTCGCCCTCTAACCTCGAAAAACCCAGAGTTCTCTCGATTTATAATAAGCCGAAAAGGTTTTATAGATTGAGCCAAGCATTATACAAAAAGCCCTAACAAGGGCAGGGATTCAAAGCCACCAACGGCCAGTCCCGAAACATGCAAACTGTGGGCTAACAAAAAGGCCGAAACAGAAACTAAAAAAAAATCCCCGAAAGGATCATTACCCTAAGCACTCCTCGGAGCACTACCTTCATCCTCAACCTTACAGCATTGCCTCCCTCAGCCGCTTCGTCGTTTCTTCTCCCGTTTGCAACATCTCCACCTTCTTCAGCCACGGGGCCATGCCCCTCGGTCTCTCCC
>NC_027750.1:43735319-43744270 GCF_000695525.1 Brassica oleracea var. oleracea
AACAGAACAGCCATCCTCGTCAGGCGATCGTGAAAATCATCCCTCGAAACAACAATCCTCGACTCTTCTCGGTTCTGAATTTCACGCTGGAGACGACGGACTTCGGAAGCCTTGCTCTTCTTCTCTTTCTTCAGCTTGAACAATGCACCCGCCGACTTTCTGAGGTCCCGCTCGAGATCGCTGACCCGAACCTCCAGCTGAGAGAGCTCAGCAGCACGAGCGGCTTCAGTAGATTTCAACGCGGCCTCGGCTTGTTTCAACACCTCTCGCGATTCAGCCAGTCCCCTTGTCGATTGCTCTATCTTTGATCCGCAGTCGCTGAGCATCCCGTCAATCAGGGATACAAACTATACATGAAATAAGGGTCAGGATAATCGTAGAACAAGGTGGCTCATGCTGAAAATAGTCAAAACAAACCTTGGCACGATGTTGCGACAAAGGTCCCGAGGGCTCCCCTTCCGCGCCAGCGGTACATCTCCTCTTCTTGACGGTCTCGGTCCCAGTGCCAGTCCTCTTGCGACTTTTGGTCAAAGGAGAAGCACTGGACGCGGGAAGCCCTAGGACAATCTCCTTCCTATCCAAAGGTGGACGCATCAACTCCGTCGCCATCTCGTCCTTAGGAGCTGGGACTGGTGTGGTTGAAGAGCCCGAGGGTTGAGCCGACACCTCCGGAACTTGAACAGGAACCATGGCCGATTCTGCGAGGGGTGCGGCATCACCAGGGGACTTGTTTCCTCCAGCCGAGGTCGACATCGCAGGCGAAGAAAGGATAGCTGGCACCTCGGGCTGAATTTCTTTTCACATGGGGAGGAAGACATTCTTGATAGGTAGTTTGAAGAAAAGAGAATGTGAGAGAAAGAGAAGTGTGAAGAATGAGGAGTGGTGAGTTGCTACTTATAAGGATATGAGGGTGACGTGGATTTCCGCAATAAATATTCTTAGCCAAAGATTTCAATTTCTAATTCATATCACTCGCCCGCAAAATCATCTCCGAGTCTTACGGGCTGGGGGGCTAACTGTTGGGGTCAAAAACGGTTATTTCAAAATCAACGGCTATGATTATTTCTTATTCACAGATTTCTCGCAAAACATTCACAAAAAGAAAGATCGGAAGTGAACGAACGAGCGAATCCGGCACAAAAGCCACCTGCCGGAGAGCTGAACCGTCACGCGGGTCAGCTCGCCGGCGAGCTCAACCATCGTGCCAGTCAGCTCGCCGGCAAGCTGAACCGTCGCGTGGTTGTGTTCGCCTGCGAGTTTGGCCGTCACGCGAGTCGGCTCGCACGACGAGCTCGACCTGATCCCGGCCTGTCACACTGACTTCGACTCCCGTATCTTCCGTATAGCTGTGATATCCGACCTTCGGGACTATATACTTCTCGTTTCGTTTTGATTAATGTTATTCTCGAAGTTTTATGACCAAAACCGAGAAATCGTATAAACGCCAAAAGGCCTAAGAACGGTCCGCAAGGATCCAGACTGGTCTAGAGGCCCATCTACGCTCTCAGAAGGGATTCGAGCCCATAAAAGTTATGACAGTTTGTCCTAACTCGCAGAAACACGATAAATGTAAAGATTCGAGGATAACTATCAAGATCGACGAAAAATGGAATATGCCCGAAAGAGATAGACTTGGGCCCGAAGGCGAAGGATGGGCCTCCGACCTAGAGCGACTATATAAGGAGAGCATGAGCAGAAGAAAAGTTGGATCCGAGAATTTAGACTTAGAGAACTCCTGCTAGCTTAGAGAACTTAGGGCTTAGGTGGTTAGACTAGCACGTCAAGGCTTAGGACGTCTTGGCCGCCTCTTGTCCTGTTGTTCCGATAGTTAGCATATCTCTACTCCTCTCGGAGAAATCTTGTATTCATACTATTCAATAAAATGCCTCTCAGCGATTATCTATCTTTTTATCGTTCTAAAGTGATTACGCAGAGAATTCAGACCTTCAAGGAAAAACGGGTTCACTCTGTTTTCCTCCATTATAATTTATTATAATCGACGGTGTGAATTTCAGTTCCCACAAGCTCCCAGCTTCTGAATCCCAGGTTTCGGATCCCAGGTTCCGACCACCTTACGACCACGAGGAATGCAGGGCCAAATGAGCTAAGTGTTAACCCAAGGGGCAACACGTATTAGCAAATCCCATCAACATGCCCATGGCAAAGGAGACTCAAGTAGAGGCGACGAGTCATCAAGTGGCGTCCAGAAAACTCTGGGAGTGGCTCGCCCAAGCGGGGGTAGAGAACAGCTTGAACACATCATTAAATGACATCATAAAACGCTGAGAGTGAGTCTCCCAAGTGGGAGCAGAGAGCAGCCAGAAGAAGTCACCGAACGACATCTACAAGAGGAGGATATCCAAGGAATAGGAGCGAAGAAATACGAATGGAAGATCAACAGTAGAATCGATTAACTACGTCCTAGTATGCAGCATAAGACGCTAATCCATGCGAAGAAGCATTCTTAGCCGGGTCAACACCTGCTATCCAAACAACGGGTCCGGCTCCAAAACCGGTACATTCCTGCCTCTGGGTCAATTTCGACTTGGGCCGTCTAAGATCGTGTCAGCCTCTGCTATCCAAGCTCAAGGATGAATAAGTATTCTTGCTTCCCCTATAACCGCCAGATTTGAAGAGGATTAATCCTACCGCCTCCGGGTTTTAATAGGTTATATGCCAGAAACTTTCGGGCTCCAAGAGGGTGAATCCCACGACCTCCATATTTCACGAGGTTATGTTTAAGAAACACTGGGCTTCAGGACGATACTCCCGATAATTTCAGGACCACGCGTCCCAAAAAAGTTCTACTACCAAGAATCTGTCCTATAGATCTTGAAGGCATTTCGAATGGGTCCACTGAAGCAACGGGCGCAATCTCGACAACAGCCCACATCCAATCGACATCGAGAGTTGTCCATCTACGGAGGACAGAGTGCGATGTTGTATTAAGTCAATAAAGACTATGGGTTCGAGAATGCAAAACAAATATTCACCTCCGGGTGCAATATCTATAGATCTTCCCATCTCAGAGCACTAATTCCTTGAAACCTCCAGGTTCCCAAGGATAAATCTACAGGTCCAACAGGATCAGAACATGAAGCCCTTAAGAGCTTTAGATTCCAGAGAAGAATTATCAGGGACTATGAGTTCCTACACGATGTACGTTGATACCTCAGGGTAGTACGACGAAGAATCGGCCTCCACACCTCAACAAAGGGTCTTGTTCCTCCCGGAGAAGGAATGAGTAAAATCGTGTTCTTCACTCAACTACTACCTAGTACGGAATTTCTCCATCCTAGAGTCAGGGTGTAGGTTCTTCAAAAGATCATTCTCCTGGATATCCAGTCATGGGGCACATAAGAAGGAAGTAAATCGATAATTCGTTTCCGTGCCCCGGTCATGTGCCATTCGGACCCATGAAATATGTAGCTATGTGCCACCGAGGTCCTGCGCCAGGAAGAAGAATCTCGCTTATCACTGCAATGCAAATACGAGCTCAAGAATTCCTTCTTCTGAGCTGGGCAACAGATCACCTACAGCAGACTTCAACAGATACAAGTGATCTTCACCAGCCAAACCTACGAGTCTTGCCATCCATCGACATGCAAGGCCAGGGTCTTGAATCTTCCTAGGTCAATCGACCTAAATCAGCCAAAAGCCTGGGAATATCCATTAGACCCTTGTCTATCTCGGGGAAATCGACTCTCCTCCAGGTTCAAACACGGCCCAGGCCTAAGAAGAACCCTGAAAAGGAGATTTCAGAGGGACATCCTGTTCACGCGAAGCCCAAGGGACCTACCACCGACAAGTCAATGTTGATGCCCACTGAAGCATCAAACGTTTCTCCATCAGGTCTTGCACCAAACAGAGAGACCTACTTCAGGCCGCGAGCCCCATGAATAAGTCTTGACATCCAATGGAATGCAACCAAGGTCCTGAATCTCGCCAGGTCATCTCTAAGCAGGTCTAGAACCTTGAAACGTCTACTAGACCCCGGTCTATCCTGTGGAAATTTGTTCTCCTCCAGGTTCAAACATGGTCCAGACCTAAGAAGAACCTGGGAAACAATGATTAATTGAGCGATGTCCTGCCCAGGGGAAGCCTGCTGAGAATGAGCAACTCCGGTTGACTTGAGTGCACAGGTTATTCCCCGAATTCGAGGACGAAATCGAGAAATAAGGAGCAAACTGGTTGAGAAAAGTCATCCAGGCCTCGGCCAGGACACCTGCCTCCAGGTTCCTGTTGAGAGAAGTTCCGGGTCCGACCCTTGCATCGTTCCCTGCGTCCAGATCAATAAAAGGGAGTACTAGATCCTATGATCTTGCGCATAAGTGTAAAACCCACACATATGGCGCATGGGAAATATTTGACAATCGCAGGAATGGTCTAGCACAAGCCATAGTATGCGGTCAAATATAGTGCTCCTGCTCAAGAGCCTACTCCCAGGCGGGATACGAAGTACTTATAATGCAAAGTACTGCCTGAGGAGCTTACACACTTACTCTCAGGCAGGGAGCATATTACATATAATGCAAAGGCACTGCCTGAGGAGCTTACTCGCTTACTCTCACGCAGGGAGCATATTACATATAATGCAAAGGTACTGCATGAGGAGCTTCCACGCTTACTCTCAGGCAGGGAGCATAACTCCAAACGCAAAAGTACTATATTCAAACTCAGAGTTTGTACAGGGAGCGACAATGGGTATAAAACATAAAACAGGAATGGGTATGCGCAAGCCTGAGTATGCTGTCGAAACTACCTAGAACCCCTGTGCAGCTAAGGCACATCGGGGTCCCTAGAGTACCATTGTAAAAAGTACATGTATTAAAACGCTACGTGCTACAAAATACAGGGAACACATGGTATAATTATTGCAAAAGTACTGTGAAATACAGGGAGCAATTAAAACCCTGCTTCTCCAGATGTGGAAAGCAGCGAAGCCTGGCACTTGGGTCATAACACCCACACCAGCACCCTCTAAGCCTGACAGAGACATCCTGCAGAAGTAGAATACAGCATAGGAACTCGATAGTGGCCAGCTTCCGAGTGGCATAATGCGAAATCCGAACAGTTACCGAGAGTAGTCTTGCCTAGGAAGGCGGAGTACGGTCCCTGCAAAACCAAATATTCCGGGTTCTTACGAACTCCGGGTCTAAAGATAACCTAAGGGTTATTAGATCAGAACCCCCGGGTTATTAAGAACCTTCGGGTCCCCATGCAGTCTCCTGGTCCTGAAAAGATCTCAGGGCCTAGAAAAGGTAAACCTCCAGGTTCTTATATAACCCCGGGTTCAAAACGACCTCCGGGTCTAGAGCAACCTCCGTGTTCAAAATGACCTCCGGGTCCAAAAGAAACCTTCGGGTTCAAAATGCCCTCCGGGTCCAGAAGGAACCTCCGGGTTCCCAAACAACCTCTGGGTTCAAAACGACCTTCAGGTCCAAAAGAAACCTCCGGGTTCAAAACGATCTCCGGGTCCCGAGAAACCTCCGGGTTAAAACGACCTCTGGGTCCAAAAGAAACCTTCGGGTTCAAAATGACCTCCGAGTCTAGAGGAACCTCCGGGTTCCCAAACGACTTCCTGGTTCAAAACGACCTCCGGGTCCAAAAGAAACCTCTGGGTTCAAAATGACCTCCAGGTCTAGAGGAACCTTCGGGTTCCCAAACGACCTCCCGGTTCAAAATGACCTTCGGGTCTAGAGAAACCTCCGGGTTCCCAAACGACCTCCGGGTCCCGAGCAACCTCCAGGTCCTAAATACGACCTCAGGGTCTGAAGGAACCTCCGGGTTCCCAAATGACCTTCGGGTCCTTACTCAACCTCCGGGTTCTAAAGGTGACCTCTTGGTCTAGGGCAGCCTCCGGGCTCCAGAAACGACCTTCGGGTCCCAACAACATCTCCGGGTTCTGAAACAATACCACGGTTTCGTTCGATCCCAGGATCCAGCTATTGAATCTCCGGGTCCATAAGAGAGACCTGCTATCTCTTGGGTAAAATTCACGAGTAACCCATCTACGGAAGGTGGAATGTGACGCATGCCTATACTCCAAGTTCACGAACCTAACACATCTGGTTCCACTTGTAAGTCTTCCCAAGGGTAGCTGGACGACGCATTGGAAGACGCTCCCAGGTTTTGATAAAGGAAGACACTTCTCCAAAAAGCCTACCTAGGAATCAACGAGGGTCTACCCGACAGAGGCGACTTCGAGTCAAAAAAATATACGAGAAGGTCCCCTTGAAGGTCCACACAACCATCAGGTTCCTGAACAAAAGTTCAACCATCCTCCGGGTTCCAGGACGCAAGTCCATCCAGCCTCCGGGTTCCAGGACGAAAGTCCATCCAGCCTCCGGGTTCCAGGACGAGAGTCCATCCAGCCTCCGGGTTCCTGGACGAAAATCCATACAACCTCCTATTTATGAAGAATCGCATCCACAAGCCATGAGTTTCAGAAGGATGCATCTCTAAATCTTCGGATTCTGGGAAAACATGCCCATGATCATCCAAGTTCCAAGAAAGCGTGATACAAGGTCACCGCAGCATTGATTTTAGCCTACCTCTGGGTGCAGATTGCAATATTACATAGTTGAGAGTTGCCAAGAATCAATGGCAGAGTTCAACAAATGGTTCCACCTTCTTTATTCGGCATGGGTACTACTGCTCACCCCAAACAACATGTCCAAGAGTTCTACTCCGGTACCAAGAATCAACTAGGTTATCTCCAACTACCAAGACGAACACGCAGAACGTCCCTCTGCCGAAGGTCATGGTACAATCCTAAGACAACGCAAGAAGCTACAACCATAACATCAAAACCTCAAGGAGCATCAAGTATGCTAAACGCAATAAGGAGACCGGTGCGAAGACCTGAATGAAAGTCCATCACATCTTTTTCAAGCTCAAGAGGCGCAAGCAAGGACAGCGAAATCAAGCACGAGGATCCTCATTTCGGCCTCTGGGTCTTATTAAACCTCCTCATCCCCCTAATCCTTAGACTCGCTAAGATTCTCCCTCTCAGAATTCCTGGGTCCTGACCCATACACTCCTCTACACGATTCAGAGAGCCTCAAGAAATGCAAACTGAAGTCCTGCTTAAACTAAGGCCGAGCATAGCTACAGGAGCAGCACAAGCATCTGAGGTATGAGCGGAAGCATCACCCTTTATGCAAACGTTCCCGACTTCTCCATCAAACTTTCGGCCAACTCCGACCAATCCCCACCATGGGGGCAACGTCTCATCCTTATAAAGGAGAATAAGAAAGCCTTACAGGCTTGTGGGAACCGAAATTCACACTGTCGATTTCCGTTCAAATTTGGAAAGTTAGGAAAACCCTAATTTCCCAGAGGTCCCGGATATCTGCTAAACCACACGCCAAGCAATCAGAACACGAAAGTAAAGACAAAAATAAATAAGAAATCGTAAAAAAGAGCAAAAGGAGCCTTATTCCGAATTCGCGTATGAGCGTTACAACAAGGTAGAAGCCTCGGCTATGAGAGCTGTTGGCGAGATTCCTAGTTCTAACACCCTAAGACTGCACAACCTAGTTGAGTTGCAGCTCGAAATAACAAAAACGGAAAGTTGCCTAAATGCTCTAAGTGCTAAGTTTGCTCTGAAAAAGTTCTCCGAAAAAGTTCTTTCTTTGTGCCTCTCACCTAGAACTCCTTATATACTCCCTCCAAGGTCAGTTTAAGCTTTCCTGTTGTGCCCTTTGGCCGACTTTAGCATCTTTCGGAAATATTCCATTTTCCTTGATCTTCATAATTATCTTCGGAAACTTAACATTTATCTTCTGAAATTAAACATTTATCCTTTCTCCCAGATAAAATATAAACCGTCGTAGCACTGATGGGCTTTTACCGAATAAAATCGTAAGTGGGCTCTTAGTCCCGTTTTAGGCCTCATTGGGCCGTTTTTGGACTTATCGCGTTTATTACAATTTTTGAATAAGTTACCGCAGTTTTTATCGTAATGTCTCGACGACAACTCCACTTAGGATGGAGTAACGAACAGTATAGCCGCAGTTCGTAAGAGTTCGTATCGAGGTTTAGACGAGAGTGCATGAATTGGTGTCGTCCCGATAGTTTTTGGTTGGATAGGCGTTCCAGGACAGACCACTCGACGATCGTCGAGGGGTTCGATGGTCGGACCACTCGACGATTGTCGAGTGGCCTGCTTGGTCCGACCACTAGACGATCGTCGAGTGGTTCGATGGTCGGACCACTCGACGATCGTCAAGTGGCCTGCTTGGGTCGAGCAGTCGACGATCGTCGACTGGTTCGATGGTCGGACCACTCGACGTTCGTCGAGTGGCCTGCTTGGGCCGACCACTCGATGATCGTCGAGTGGTTCTGTCATGTCCCCGTTCCTAGAACTTGACATAGGGTCTATACATTTCAACAGAAACGGAACTGCTTTGGTTCAGATCATGGGAATTGATCGTGAACAAGCTGTAATGAAGTAAATGATCAGGATGGATCATGAGAAACCTAAGTCTAGGTCTGGAAATAGACCAAGGGACTTAGTAAGATTGAATAAGATGAAGAGAAGAAGCTGTACTGAGTGTTCAAGTGTTAGACAGTGACCGGGCCTTGTGGATGACCCATGGGTACCGATGGGCCGGTGGGCTCTTGTGGTTGAACCATGGGCGTGGGCAATCACTTTGGGCTTGTTTTAGACCTGTCCAGGGGTGGTTTGGAAGGCCCAGGACGTGAATTAAAAAAAGAAGAATAACCGCCATGGGCAGTTACTTGGTGGCGGTTATGGGAAAAACTGCCCCTTTTGGTACCTTTTTGGTAACTGCTCGTCCAGGCAGTTAGGGGGGAGGTTATGACCGAATTATTCTTCATTTTTATGGTCTCTGGTAGAAATTATCATTACAGAGAAGATAGAAAACTCAGACAAACTTCCAGAGAGAAAAGAGAGGCAAACCGACGGTTGGACGATCTGATCCGTG
>NC_027750.1:43744432-43746881 GCF_000695525.1 Brassica oleracea var. oleracea
AAAGCAGTTTCATGGGGAACAAAGAGGGAAGTGATGCACGGCCTTTGGATGGTGATTGATCATGGATGATCATGAATGATCATGTCTAAGGCTTCCTCTGTGTCTTGGGAACACACGCGATTGGTTAGGAGAGAAGGCGGAAGGCTTGACTCCACTCTCAAAGGCATGAACAGCCTTGAAGATGGATGCAGTCTAGAAACTGGTTTCATGGAAGTTCCATGGAAGGAGTGATGGGCACGAACCATGGTTAGATCTTATCAATACTGGATGTATGTGATAAGGGTTTATGAAGGCGTGCTAGGAGGATCATGGACGCCCCTGATGAGGTAATAGTTGGGGACTGCAGACCATTGGACATAGTCTGGTACACTATGGGCTGATCTGGTCCTGCAGTTACACCTTACTCTGTTTTATGATTATTAATCATATTATTTCTTCTTCTTATGATTGAGATTGATGATTAGACATAGTAGCACTGAACCATAGCTTGGCCGGTTCAGAAGAACCCTCCATGGCCTTGGTTTGGCAGCTAAATCCGGATCTCCTACTTCTTGATGGATTTATGGCGATATGACTTTGGAATTCTCTTAGTGGTGAATTATCATGAACTATCATGGTATTTGGGGATTTTTATCTGATTGATTTCGAGATGGTCAAGGTGGCCGGTGGGGCTGTTCAAGGTCGAGATCCATAGGATCGAGATCGGTTCTTGGAATTCTGACTTGACCATTCTCTTAGTTAAGATTTATCATGAATTATCATGAATCCTAATGAGTTTTTAGGGATTGATTTAGAGATGGTCCCTTGGGCCGGTTTGGCTGATCTTGGCCGAGATCTATGGGATGGAGGCCGGTTCTGGGAAATCTGATTGAACCATTCTCTTAGTTATGATTTATCATGGATTGTCATGAATTTTAATTTATTTTTGGAGCAGGTTTGCTTGTGGTCGAAATTGCACCTGAGGGCATATTGGGGTCAGATCCTTGTGTTAGGATATCTGATCATATGTTTGTGTGCTGGAACATATTGTCACTTATGATATTGATCATAAGGAATTGTTGGTTATCAACCTTGGTGTTGGTAAGGCAGGCCGTGTGTGATCTGATCATGGGTAAGGATGGACGACCTGATCCTTGGATGATGGATCAAGGTGTCTGATCTGATTGATCAAAGGATGCACCGGTGGTAAGAGCAACACTAATCAGGTTCAGTGGGACATGGTTCCATGACTGATTAGGAAGTATGGAGACTCATCAGTTCTGAGTCATGTGGGGTGGTTGGTTGATTGACTCAGGATCTGATGGGCATTGTTAGTCCATGAGCTGGACTTGGTATCATAAGTTGATAAGGCAAAAAGGATGTGGGACAGTGCATGAGCCGGTAAGGGCCAGATGCATGTCCTTAGCTGTTTGAAGACTTCTCAAGGGTTACTTATGTCTGTGGGGATGGTTGGCTGAATGACTAAGTACCCAAGGGAAGAGTTTTTGCAGGTATAAGGAAGTTGCACGAGTGGACGGGGAGCTGGGAAAAGCTACCTCGTAGCTCGATCAGCTGGAACGGAGCAGCAAACCTCAAGTGAAGTGGTTCAGCTCAACTAGCTGTGCGAGCTAAGTCAGCTGGGACAATGAGCTAACAAGCTTTGGGAATGTGGCAAGGGTATGATCTGTCAATGTTGCATAGATCTAGATAGAATGGCTTAGGGGAACGGAACCTCTGATTGTATGACTTGATCTAGGTTCAGAATCGACATTGGAGCTAGCTGGCAGTTGCGTTTACTGACCAGTAGCTGAGGAGATCTGACCAGACAAGTGTTAGATTGGATTTAGTCCAACGGTTAAGTAGATACTATTCCGCTGCATATGTGTTGTATTGATCTAAGCTAGGAAAGACTATGGTAGTCTTGAGCTAAGATCTGAGTTAGCCCTCGCCTATGGGCGATGTTTTAGATAAAGGGCAAAAATTTTTAGAGGTCCAGGTATGAACTGAGCGACGTGAGGCATCGACCGCGGCCTAGTAGGCCGGGATCGGATCTTACAGTAGCATGCATTAAGCGATAGAGATCACCTACTCTCTGTGACATGATGTTTTATTGTTTTCATTAGATTTAGAATATTAGTTTTGTTTGTAAATGGAGATACTTAATGAATTACTAAATGCAGTAAGCCAAAAAAACGTAAATTGCAAGTCAAAGATTAGAAAATTATTGAAAGCAAAAAATCTTTAAGAAGTTAAACAGGAAAGCTTCAAACTAATATTTATATCAAACAAGCTAATCAAGATTAATGTATAAAATCTATAAACAAATCTGACTTCATTTTATATAGTGTGTGGTTAATAATGATAAGTGTGTTTATAATTATATATAAACATGCATATAAATCAGAATTAAATAATACATACAATTTTTAGTTACAATTTAATTATTATTTTTGGTTATTTGGTAAATTAG
>NC_027750.1:43748668-43748944 GCF_000695525.1 Brassica oleracea var. oleracea
CATGGAAGGAGTGATGGGCACGAACCATGGTTAGATCTTATCAGTAATGGAAGTATGTGATAAGGGTTTGATGAAGGAGTGCTAGGAGGATCATGGACGCCCCTGATGAGGTAACAGGTGGGGACTGCAGACCATTGGACATAGTCTGGTACACTATGGGCTGATCTGGTCCTGCAGTTACACCTTACTCTATTTTATGATGATTAATCATATTATTTCTTCTTCTTATGATTGAGATTGATGATTAGACATAGTAGCACTGAACCATAGCTTGGC
>NC_027750.1:43749109-43749895 GCF_000695525.1 Brassica oleracea var. oleracea
TTCGAGATGGTCAAGGTGGCCGGTGGGGCTGTTCTAGGTCAAGATCTATAGGATCGAGATCGGTTCATGGAATTCTGACTTGACCTTTCTCTTAGTTAAGATTTATCATGAATTATCATGAATCCTAATGAGTTTTTAGGGATTGATTTAGAGATGGTCCCTTGGGCCGGTTTGGCTTATCTTGGCCGAGATCTATGGGATGGAGGCCGGTTCTGGGAAATCTGTTTGGATCATTCTATTAGTTATGATTTATCATGAATTGTCATGAATTTTAATTGATTTTTGGAGCAGTTTTGCCTGCGGTAGAAATTGCACTAGAGGGCATATTGGGGTCAGATCCTTGTGTTAGGATATCTGATCATATGTTTGTGTGCTGGAACATATTGTCACTTATGATATTGATCATAAGGAATTGCTGGTTATCAACCTTGGCGTTGGTAAGGCAGGCCGTGTGTGACCTGATCATGGGCAAGGATGGATGACCTGATCCTTGGATGATGGATCAAGGTGTCTGATCTGATTGATCAAAGGATGCACCGGTGGTAAGAGCAACACTAATCAGGTTCAGTGGGACATGGTTCCATGACTGATTAGGAAGTATGAAGACTCATCAGTTCTGAGTCATGTGGGGTGGTTGGTTGATTGACTCAGGATCTGATGGGCATTGTTAGTCCATGAGCTGGACTTGGTATCATAAGTTGATAAGGCAAAAAGGATGTGGGACAGTGCATGAGCCGGTAAGGGCCAGATGCATGTCCTTAGCTGTTTGAAGACTTCTCAAGGGTT
>NC_027750.1:43750207-43761204 GCF_000695525.1 Brassica oleracea var. oleracea
CTGCGTATGTGTTGTATTGATCTAAGCTAGGAAAGACTATGGTAGTCTTGAGCTAAGATCTGAGTTAGCCCTCGCCTATGGGCGATGTTTTAAATAAAGGGCAAAAATTTTTAGAGGTTCGGTCCGGGTATGGACTGAGCGAAGTGAGGCATCGACCGCGGCCTAGTAGGCCGGGATCGGGTCTTACAGGTTCGATGGTCGGAACACTCGACGATCGTCGAGTGGCCTGCTTGGGCCGACCACTCAACGATCGCCGAGTGGTTCGATGCTCGGACCGTTCGACGTGCGTCGTGTGGGTCGATGGTTCGTTTGCTCGAATGGTTCGACACTCGTTGGTCGAGTTAAGTTTTCCTTTTGAGCATGTTTCTGAATGATTGGTTGATTGCTTTATATTACAGACATATGTTTCAAAAAAATTCTTTTCAGTAATTTTTTTTACGAAAGTTAGTTCTTTCATTTCTTTTTTAAATATAGTTTCTGTGGGCTTTCAGGCGTTAATTCCGTCGTGACCGTTTTTGACCCCAACATTTAGCCCCCCAGCTCGTTAGAACCGTGTATCGTAAGGTTCTAGCGTGCGGTTAGGCGCATTTGGCAAGTTTAGGCTAGTTGGATGGGATTAATGCCTGAAAGTCCAAAGGTGAATAGTGAATTTTTGTGTCTATAAGAAGATGGGGTGATTTTTTTTTCTCAAACCCCACACTTCCTCATTTTCACAAAAGTTCCTTTAAGAGAAAGAAAGAAGAATTCCCTCTCTTCTTTCCTTATCTCTTTTTTTTAAAAGAAGCTTTAAAAATTTCAAAGAGATGTCTTACAAGAAGAAAGTTTCGCGAAAGTCCACCCCTTGCAGTTCCACATCCGAGGATGTTTACGACGAGGAGCTTCTCGTCCCGAAGGCCGAATTTGAGCCGCACTCGGTTGATCCTGCAGAAGGCGAGGCATATTGGGTTGCACGATGTGGCTTGATCACTCCCCCTCTCGAGGCGCCTTATCCCAAGACGTCCCATCAAATGATTAACCATGACTTGCCAAGCATGAGTACGCATTCGTTTCTGATGATCGTTCGGAAGTTCGCTCGGATTTCCGAAGAAGTGGACTTTCGAATCCCTCGCGATGGTGCGACTGTAGAGAATCCCCCGGATGGCTACTTTACATGTTACGAGGCATTCCTGCTGCGTTGTCGTTTGTGTTTCCCTATTCCGAAGATCATTGTCCCCGTTCTCGAGCGTTTCAAAATATCGATAGGTCAGCTGAGCCTCGCTGGCTTGGAGCACCTTATCGGTTTGGTGATCCTTAGTTACGAGCATGGCCTAACCCTTACCGTCGATCACTTCAAGGCTTTTCTACGTCTGCAGAATGTTTTGGGTTCTATGTTCCGCCTAACTCCCCATACAAACAGTCGGTGATTTAGAAGACCACCCCTCACGGTCATACGTGGATGAAGTGTTTCTTCTTCGTTTGTATAAACGCTGCATCCGTCAAGGAAGGATGTATTCCGGTGTTTCGAAGCAAGTTCAACGATCGCCCTTTCATAAACCCCTTGCACCCGTTTCCTAGTGACACGTTATCATACGGGACCTTCTGCGGAACGGTCCATTTTACTGGACGTTCTTCACGCCGCAAAGGGTTCGCAGGACGGTGAGGTGTCATCATGCTGGCCCCGGTGTCCAAGTGGCCAAAGAACCCATCTCGGATTCGGATGATTCTGTTCCTTGTGGCGTTCCCATGAAAAGGGGAACAGCCAAGCAGTCGAAGGACAAAGGCATTGATCTCGAAGATTTTGACTTTCCCATGGATGATTTCGTGCTGCCCGGATGGGATCCGAACCTTCCTTGTGGTGATGGGAGCGGAACAAGCGAGGTCCCCTTTCCAAACGGCGATTTCGATGCGTTCCTTGCCGGGCTGCCTCCGAATTTTGACTTACCTCCACTAGTAGACATACCGGAGAGATCAAAAGTCATTTCGGAAGGATCACGCTTAATCAATGGGGTTAGTTTCCTTTGTTTTTCGACTATCTTAATGATGGTTTTTTTTAGGGAGTGTGCATGATCAGCTCGGCCGTCGAGGCAAGGACTCGTGAAGCGATAGTTTACCGTTTCAAAGTGGAGAAGGCGTAGAAGACCCTCGCCCGTGTGCAGAGCGAGGCCGTGGAATGAGAGCTGAAGGCTGCTCACGACCACTCCAAGGCTATTCACTGAGCGGAGAGATGGGGCAGGAGAGAGGTTGCTGCTGTGATGGCGAATCGTGCTTCTCAGTTTGTGGTCGATCAAGGAGGCGCACTCGATGTTGGGCGATTTCCGTGAGTGTCGAGGTTTCGTCGGGTCGTTGTGGAAGGCGAAAACGGATGACTTCGACTTTGATTACGAGATGTCCACCATGAATGGTGGTATGAACGACTATGCTCATGCTGAGAACCTGATCCCTCCGATCGGGGCAAGGATCCGAGGATTCTGGGATCCAGTCCCGGTCTCGCCTGATACGGAGGAGGTTGTGATTGATGTTGCGGGAGAGGATGAAGAGGTGGATCGACCAATAAGCACGTTGGGAGCCTCCATGTCTGGAAACTGTGTTCTTGATCCTTGAAGGTGTAAGTGGTGTCTGATGGGAACGGGTTTCCCCTTATCTTATGTTCTGGCCGTGTCTGGCCGTTATTATCTATTCTTGTCCGAGTGTGGCCTTTATTTGTGTTTGAATTTTGTGTGGGCCTAGATGGCTGCGTTTGTGTTTATTGGGACTGACCGTTGGTTGCTTTGAATCCCTTACCGCTATGCGGTTTTATATATATTATGAGTGTTTAAGAGTTTTCTTTACATGTGCGTTTTTGATTGTCGAGAGAATAAAATATGACTTGTCATTTCATACCTAACTCTAGTGAATCGTTGTTTCTGTTAGTTCGTATGTAAAAGTGTAGAGTTTTGTGAACGTTTAGAAACGAACGGTGAGACATGGTTTAAAATCTCGTATCAATTTTAGATATCATGTCTTGAGATGTTAGAGACCAGAATGTTGGGTTTAGGGCAAGACCAAGGTTTACTCCAGGATTTAGGGGGTGCGATGACTAGTTCGACTTACGTATACCATTTCAGTTTCATCCTGGTTCCAAACCGATGTAAAGTCCGCGATATGTTCTCGGCTTATACGTCTTGTTTGGTTGGAACCGAGCATCTCACCAAGGGCAATTTCTAAGCCTCCTGGAAGTGCTGACCAAAATTTTGGATTTCTTTTATAGCGCTATAATTCTTGTGTCGGATGTTCAAGGACCAATTCTTCTTGAGATAATGGTCAGGATGTGTTTGTTTAAGACGGCTGATGTGTTCGACGGGGCCAATCGACGAACATGATGTAATGGTGGTTTAAAATTATATAGTCGCGTTTGGAGTTTTCTTTTATCTTTTTAGACGCATTGTCCTGAGATTTTTCCGCGACGTCTCGCTAAATCTCGAAATTTCGTCTTAAAGAGGTGTGTTGATTTTTACTAAGTGTTGCGAATTTCTCGCAGTTTAGTGTCTGGTATGACTAGGATTGTTTATGCAAGATAGAGAAGTTTTCGTATTATTACGGAAGTTTTCAAAAATATGAAGTACAACAATGCATATTTTAAAAATATGGGAGCATACGCGTATGTATATACGTACCCCCCCCCCCCCCTTTTTTTAAAATATGGGAGTATACGCGGCCTACGTACCTCTTTCGAGGATCAAGCCATCTCATAGTTCTGTTTTGGCCGCGAGTAGGTGTACTCATTTTCGGGGGTCGCGTCGATCGTTTCAGTCATGCTGACTTTAGATGGGTCGACGGCCTTTTCCGGATTTGTCTCCTCCGGTTGGGTGAAGGCATCGTGACTAGCATGCTGCTGTTTTAGGTCCGTCGCCGGGGACGATGTTGCATCATCTTTTTTTGAAGCGTTTTCAGCCAGATGCTGAGTTATCTTCGCTCGTTTCGGTTTTGCGGTCTCTGTGATTTGTGTCAGCTTATGTTCAGCGAGAAAACAAAGCCGTGACTGCTTCTGGCATCCCCAGATCGCAGAAATTCCGTTCTGGGTTGGGAATTTGACGCCCAAGTGATAGGTAGATGGGACTGCCTTCATAGCGTTGAGCCAAGGAGTTCCCACGATGACGTTGTAGATGGCTGGATGATCGACCACTGCAAAGTCGACTATCTTCGTTACCTCTTTCGCCATGACTGGAAGCTTGATTGACCCGAGGGTCATTGATGTCGTGCCTGAGAAACCAGTTAGTGGTTTCGGTATCGGTACGACTTTGCCGAGCTCGATGTTCATCCTCTTAAGGGTGTCGCGGAAGATGACATTAACCGTGCTTCCGGTGTCCAAAAGGATTCTGGCGACTTCAAGGTCTCGGATGACAAGGTCTATGACGAGTGGATCACAGTGAGGCTGGTCTATCCCGCCAGTTTCTTCCTCCTCGAAGACGATTGCACTGTTTTGAACGTCTCGGGGCGGGCACCAGGTCGGCCAGTTCGCACTTGTTTCAGCTTTACGCTGGTAAGCCTTGATGGCCGAAACCGTATCATTGCAGTACTGTGATCCTCCGATGATCATGTTTACCCTACGGCGATTGCTGTCCCTTGTCGTCTTGCCTCGTTCCGCGCTTATCTCCCGATTGGTTTCCCTGAGGAGGAGCTTCCGGGGGTGAACTTTTGTCAGTCTTTGGGGGACGATCCGTCTCGCGGATGAGATCCTTGACACTAGTGATTTCGGAGAGTTCCCCGGAGAGTAGCTTCGCCGCCAATCTTGCACCAAGGACTTTACAGTTGATTGTGGCGTGCCCTCGGGTCTGATGGAACTCACAGTAGGTGTTCTCGTAGTAGTTGGGATTTCGGATCCATGTATTGCCTGAAGTCCTACCCTGCTCTGAGTTGATCGCGTAGTTATGCGCTCCTTGGAGTTCTTCTCCCTCATGATGGACGTACTTGTCGTTACGAGAGCTTTTCTTCTTGGGCTTTTGGTCTGCGTCCTTCGAAGACGATTTCGTCGGCTTCTGTTTTTGCGACAGGACTCTCGTCTCTTCTTCGATGATGATGTAGTCGGTTGCTTTGTGAAGAGCATCCTGGATTGTACGCGGCTTGTCCAGGGTTATCCACTTTCTGAATTTCGACTTGTACCAGAGCGTTTTTCTGAGCACGTCGATGGCTACCTTGTCGCTAATTCTGCTGACCCTGGACATGACTAGCTTGAACCTGCTTATGAAATCGCGGAGAGGCTCGTCTTCCCTTTGGGAAAGGCTCCAGAGGTCGACGTCGGAGGTTTCTCTATCTATGAACATAGAGTAGTGTTTGAGAAACTCTGATGCAAGCTGGCGAAAACTTCCGATTGAGTTCCGCTTAAGGCAGGAAAACCACTCGAGAGCTGCCCCTTCCAGGTTTTTGATGAAAAGGAAACAATAGCTAGCATCTCTCTCGGTTTCTCTGCGTCTGGTTCTCCCCATGGTGATCTGGAAGGCTTGGTTTCGGCGATGCGAGCCGTGAAGGGCATTTTTTGCGCTTCCTCCAGCAACTAGTCGATTTCAGGGGCGGCGCTAGTAGCGTTATGGATCTGGGATTTCAGGGTCCTTACTTCCGCAGCAGTCTTTTTTATGTAATCGCGAAGATCGCGAATATCTGGATCCCCACCGGTAGCCATTCGAGCCTCTCGACGTTTGGTGTGAGTAATTTCGGCCTGCTCTTCAGCCAGCTTCTCCTGCTTAACCCAGAAGATATTTTCTTCTTCTTCGGTCATGGGCTTGCTGAACGGAGAATCTTCCCAAGCCGTCTGTCTCCTGGTTCTTCTTGGATGTACGTCAGCATCTTCTTCCGTATCATCGGATTGATCGCTGGGATCCAAGTTGACACGTTCAACTTCGTCGATCCCTGTATCCTTTATTGGAGACAAAAGGGTTTTCGGGGTCCCGTCCTTCGGCAGGAGATGTTTCGCTAGGGTTTTGCCCTATGGGATGTTCCCGCGAAGTTGCAGGCCTGTCGTGTGGGGTTGTGAAGTCGAGTCTTCGTCCGCGAATCTTTGTTGATCCGCGGGGAAGGACCGCTCGTGTCCTTGCTGTTTAAGGTCTTGACCTGTTTAGACAAGGTGTCCACGAGCTTATCTTGTTCTTCCGATATTTTTTCATAGGCGGAGAATATCTTTTTAAACTCCTCGAGAGTCGCGGCGTTGGCTACTGCGTTTGCCACGGAAACGTCTGCTGCTGGAGTGTTCTGACCATTGTTGTGTTCTCCGTTGTGAGGAGTTAGCATGGCGTTGGAGTCGTCACCTGCCATGTCTGATCGAGTGTTGTGGCTGTGAGTTAGATTGATCCGTAACCCCCCCCCCCTTCTAGCGCCACACTGTGGGAATCGAAATTCACACCGTCGATTTCCGTTCAAATTAGGAAAGTTAGGAAAACCCTTATTTCCCAGAGTTCCCGGATATCTGCTAAACCACACGCCAAGCAATCAGAACACGAAAGTAAGGATTAAAAGAAATAAGAAATCGTAAAAAAGAGCAAAAGGAGTCTTATTTTGAATTCGCGTATGAGCGTTACAACAAGGTAGAAGCCTCGGCTATGAGAGCTGTCGGCGAGATTCCTAGTTTTAACAACCTAAGACTTCACAACCTAGTTGAGTCGCAGCTCGAAATAACAAAAACGGAAAGTTGCCTAAATGCTTTAAGTGCTAAGTTTGCTCTGAAAAAGTTCTCTGATAAAGTTCTCTAAAAAAGTTCTCTATTTGTGCCTCTTGCCTAGAACTCCTAATATACTCCCTCCAAGGTCGGTTTAAGCTTTCCTGTTATGCCCTTTGGTCGACTTTAGCATCTTTCGGAAATATTCCATTTTCCTCGATCTTCGTAATTATCTTCGGAAACTTAACATTTATCTTCAAAAATTTAACATTTATGCTTTCTCGCGGATAAAATATAAACCGTAGTAGTACTGATGGGCTTTTACCAAATAAAATCGTAAGTGGGCTCTTAGTCCCGTTTTAGGCCTCTTTGGGCCGTTTTTGGACTTATCGCGTTTATTATGATTTTTGAATAATTTACCGCAGTTTTTATCGTAATGTCTCAACGACAACTCCACTTAGGATGGAGTAAGAGACAGTATAGCCGTAGTTAGTAAGAGGTCGTATCGAGGTTTAGACGAGAGTGCATGAATTTTTGTCGTCCCGATAGTTTTGGGTTGGATCGGCGTTCCGGGACAGACCACTCGACGATCGTCTAGTGGCCTGCTTGGGCCGACCACTCGATGATCGTCGAGTGGTTCGATGCTCGGACCGTTCGACGTGTCGTGTGGGTCGATGGTTCGTCTGCTCGAATGGTTCGATGTTCGTTGGTCGGCTTAAGTTTTCCTTTCGAGCATGTTTCCGAATGATTGGTTGATTGCTTTGATATTACGGACATATCTTTCTTAAAAAAAAATTTCGGTAATCTTTTTACAAAAGTTAGTTCTTTCATTTCTTTTTTAAATATAGTTTCTGTGGGCTTTCAGGCGTTAATTCCGTCGTGACCATTTTTGACCCCAACAAGGCTCAACTAGATCCTGCTTAACAGCGATGTCCGCACTTAGAGCATTTACTAGGTCTTACATGGTGGTTCTTCCTGATTATCCACTTCCAGGCCATCAGAATCAAGGGTACAACTACATCCACGAGACCATCCTCACTCAGACCAAACGCATGCCTATTGAAACATGTTTGTAAGTCTATCTACATTCGTCCAAGCCATGACATCATGCCCACTGGGTTCACCGACGAATACACTAGCTGATCTGGACTACGTGTCTGTATCGAGTCAAGGATTACTCCCCATTCTCCAGGCCATACATCTCCAATCAGGCTGTGAATTCTTTCAGACCGAGCGCAAGTACATATGAGCATTATCGACGATAAAGTTTGATGGCCCAGGCTACGATCCGACGTCCTACTCCAACCTCAACGAGGAACTTGATACTACGGTGCAACTCAGGAAGTCCTATGAAGAAAACCACGTTATTTCCTACCTTCAAACATAAAACCAGAAAATAAGGGGCAAACTGTTGGGGAAAAATATTCCATGAAGAGATTACTCCAGCTTCCGACTTCCAGGTTCCTGCCTCCAGGTTCCGGGTTCATGCCCCCAGGTCTTGGTCCCTGCCCCCGGGTCTGGGTCCTGCCTCCAGCATCCGGCTTCCAGGGCGAGTGATTTATCATGCCTAATTATAAATAGAAATCTTCCGTTAATAAGGAAGCCAACTTGGACAAGAAGGAATTTCCCTAAATCCGAGAGAATGAGGAAGTATTCCAATACATATGACCTCCCTTAAGTAAAAAGAAAATATTCTACTATCTAAAGATATAATGAGGGAGGCACGACCTCCACCATAAATATAGGTTTCTAAACCTAAAGAAGTCCAAGACGCCCATAACCAAAGCTCACCAACTCTACAGCCGCCAAGGCAAGGTTTCGCACCTAGAAGACCATCTTCATCTACATGCTTATAACCGACAAATTCCTGCGATTACTGTCAACTAGATGAAGATATATGCTCCCTGCAGCACGTCTACAACTCTACTTACCGGCTCAGGCCACGATCTCCAGCTCATCAGCAGGGTCCCTCCATGCTCACTGAAGCACCTCGACACATCATGCTCACCGCAGCATATCGACAGGTCTACCATCTGTTCCAGCCATGTGCCCCCTAGAACAGATGACTCCTACCAACTACAGAGCTACGTGCTCCCAAGGCTACGTGCCCATTAGGCCATGTGCCCACTAGAGCCCCGTGCCCCTAAGGCTACATGACCATTAGGCCATGTGCCCACTAGAGGCCTATGCTCCCTAGGCCACATGCCTCCATCAGGCTACGCGCCTCCATCAGGCTACGCGCCTCCATCAGGCTACGCTCCTCTATCTGGCTACGTGCCTCCATCAGGCTACGCGCCCATCTAGGCTCCGTGCTTTCATATGCATGAACTACGAATGGCTTGATCCCTTACTAAAGGGTATATAGGCAATCTACATTGAAGGATGCAGCTATAAACCCAAACACCTTCCACGAAATCACGGTTCCACACCTAGACGCTCAGGGACCGCCCATAATGGTCGGAACCATCAACTACAGATCAGGAGGCTTCCAAGGACCGACCCTGGTTGTAACACCCCCGAACCGTTCTAGGCATAGGTCGAACCACCGGCCAGCAATCTAACAAGAACATGACTGACGGGCCGACCGTCTACCAAGGATCGGGAGCGCTACATGACGGGTTAACGGCCGATCCGGCCAAAGTCATGAAAAGTGCAATTCGTGATTAGGCCAGTCAGTCCGCTAACACGTCCCGTCAGACCAAAGCCTAAGGCTTCTCAACCCGTACTCCGATCTGACGTTGTGTTAGCTTGAACAAGCTAATATTAGAACAACAAGGCATTTACACAAAACATTCGCTTTATTTATTTTACATATTGTATGGTTCAAAACACACAACATAATATACAAGCGGTGGCATGCCAAGAAAGCGAAAGTACATACTTATAGTCTGCAACGCTTTAACCAAAAAGATGCAAATCTACACCAGCCAGCCTAGCCTCCTGCGACCTCTACAAGCTTGCTACTGGTCACCTGAAACAAAAACGAGTGAGGAGTGAGTAATCTAGCATTACTCAGCGAGTTACAATCCCCAACTAACAAATACAACCCCTCTCTATCCCACCCCAAACATTCTAAAGCGAGGGGTTCACCTAACAACACAACTCAATAACAATAAGCAATATCAGAAATACCCAGCTGGAAAACGATAGTAAGATAACTAGCAATAAGCTAATTACTAGCTCAACACCAAACTCAAATTCGACTTAAACCAGGGTTCAATAACCCGAAACACGATATAATATATATATATATCAAACTCGGGAAAAAATAACACAAGGTTCCTAGTAATAATCGCAAAAATAACACAAGGTTCCAGAATCTAGCACAAAGACTAATTCTAGAATACCTAACTATCCACAACTTAGCGATATCATCTAAGCATTCCGCATTCGCTAACTAACCAATCAACCTAACGATTAGCATGCCATCAACTCAATCAAAATAACCTCAATTATTCAAACCATTACTCAGTTAGACCCGGCCACCTGCTATGATCCAACTTCCAAGTAACGGGATCCTGCATGAAAACAACTCAGCAATCAATCGATTATAACTCACGGTTTTTTGTTGACCGTGGCCTTGACCCCAAACCCGACTTCTGCGATCCGAACCCTTTCTCGACCTTCTAAAGTAGACCCACGTCCAGACTGGTTTTGAACTGGTCTCCACTAGAACTTATCTCCCTTCACTTGAAAAGAACCTTCTCCAGGTGCTGACTCAAAATCGGCAAAATAACAGTTCTCGAAAACTGCCTAAATCGCTCGAAAACTATCAAAACTCGATCTTTCTTTCTTTGCTTTCTCTCTCACGTTTTGAACTGAATTTCAAGTGTTCTGAATGGGTTCAAATGAGAGGGGGTCGTGGGCTATTTATAGGAAGCATCAACTAATCAGGAACAAGCCGTGTGGCAGCCCGTGTGTCCATTCGCATGGCTCCGGACGCATGCGCGGCGACACCTCGTGCTCCACATGGCTGGCTGCATGTCTCAGTCTCATGCAGGATGACACACCCACTTCCAGATAGCCAGCTGCATGACTGAAGTGCATTCAGGTCGACACACCATCTCACACATGGCTGGCCGCATGCTTCGGTTGCATGCATCGCAACACCTCGTGCTTGGCCGTTCCACCTCGTGCTCCACATGTCTACTTGCATGTACAGGTTGCATGTACTGCAGAACCTCCTGCTTCCCTTGACACACACACTGCCAGGAGCTTGCCACCACGGACAGTTGACCCCACGTTCTGAACACTCACACCAAGCCACCTTGTGCTTCTCGGTCCATTCGTTTGATTTCGACCCTTCCGACAAATTTTTGTCTGCGATCCATCCCAAATATGTTTTTACGCCCGTTCTGATGATCTGATTATTTTTAATAAACTCCAAATGAAT
>NC_027750.1:43766322-43766552 GCF_000695525.1 Brassica oleracea var. oleracea
TTCCCCCCCCCCCCCTAACAGAATTCGTCCTCAAATTCTAAGGGTCTGAGGGGCCTCCTTCTTCCATCACAACATCCTCTCGGAAGAACTCTGGGTGATCGATTTTAAACCTTGCTTCATCCTCCCAAGTAACATGAATCATGTTTTGTCTTCCCCAGAACACTTTTACTTGAGCAATCTCACGATTCTTCAGCTTCCGAATACACCGTTCTCCCAATCTGATTGGTCCT
>NC_027750.1:43766652-43768221 GCF_000695525.1 Brassica oleracea var. oleracea
TCACCAACTTTCCCGATGATCTTGTACGGACCAATGAACCTGACCGCCAGTTTCCCAACCTTGCCAAATCTGTCCTTCCCTTTCTGTGCAGTAACTTTCAAATAGACCCAATCTCCTATCTCAAAATTTACTTCTCTTCTTGACTGGTCTGCGTACTTCTTCTGGCGGTCCTGAGCCTTCTTCATGTTAGCCTGAATAGTCTCCAACTTAATCATGGTCTCCTGAACGATAGGTGACCCAAACATTCTTCTTTCGCCCACTTCCGTCCAACACAAAGGCGTTTTGCATGGCATTCCGTATAACGCTTCATAAGGTGACATCCCTATGCTCGTATGATGACTGTTGTTACACGAGAACTCGACTAACGGTAAATGCTTCTCCCAAGTTCCTGCCCAATCAAGAATACACATCCGAAGCATGTCTTCGATGGTCCGAATGGTTCTCTCCGTTTGGCCATCTGTTTCTGGATGGAACGCCGTACTTCTGAATAGTTTAGTTCCCAAGGCTTCTTGCAGTGCTTCCCAGAATGATGCCGTGAACCTTGGATCGCGATCTGAGACGATGTCTGAGGGTACTCCATGTAACTTCACGATTTGGTCGATGTACAGCTCGGCCAATACTTCAACTTTATCGGTGTCCCGCATAGGCAACATGTGTGTAACCTTGGTTAACCTATCCACAATCACCCATATCGAGTTGTTCGATCTACCTGGAGCAGTGGGTAATCCAGTGATGAAATCCATGGAAATAGAGTCCCATTTCCATTGAGGTATCGGAAGACTCTGCAATAATCCTCCTGGAACTTGATGTTCGACCTTGACTTCTTGACAAGTTGCACACTGTGCGACCCATTGCGCTACTGATCTCTTCATTCCCGGCCAATGATAGTATCTTCTCACGTCTCGGTACATCTTCGAACTTCCAGGATGGATACTAAGTAAAGAATGGTGTGCAATCCTTAGTATCTCATCTCTCAGCCCTTGTCCTTTAGGAACCGTGATCCTCCCATTAATTAGCAAGGTTCCATCCTCCGCCAAGTAGTATCCAGCATTATTTGGCTTGGCTTGTCCTTTGAGTTCTTCAGCAATCTTTAGTTGCTTCTCATCCTTAAGTTGTTCTTCTCGAATTCTCTGAATCAAGCTGGCCTGATTCACCGCTTGAAGTCCCAATGGCTCGCTCGCTTGCCCTTCTAAAACAACCAACTTTACTTTTTTCAATTCTTGGTTCAACAGCTCAACTTCTTTCTCTAAATCTGCGTCCAACTTTCTTCGACTTAAGGCGTCCGCAACAACATTCGCTTTACCAGGATGGTAGCGAATCCTTATGTCGTAGTCTGCCACAAACTCCATCCACCTACGCTGGCGAAGGTTGAGATCTGGCTGAGTGAAGAGGTATTTAAGACTTTGGTGGTCCGTGTATACCTCCACTTCTTCTCCATACAAGTACGATCTCCAAAATCGCAAAGCGAACACCAGCCGCCAACTCCAAATCATGTGTACTGTAGTTATCCTCATGCTTCCGTAGTTGTCGTGAAGCATATGCAATGACTCGTCCATCTTGCATAAGAAC
>NC_027750.1:43768513-43772821 GCF_000695525.1 Brassica oleracea var. oleracea
TCCCATACCTCGTCTGAAACGCCGTCTTCATAATATCTGACTTGGCAATAGGAATTAGGTGATACCCTGATGCCAAATCAATCTTCTAAAACCAACTAGCTCCCTTTAGTTGGTCTAACAACTCGTTTATCCTCGGAAGAGGATACTTATCTTTTATTGTGATGTTGTTGATACCACGATAATCGATACCCAACCTCATGCTTCCGTCCTTCTTCTTCACAAATAGCACAGGAGCTCCCCAAGGTGAAGAGCTCGATTGGATGAATCCCTTTTCCAATAGATCTTCCAATTGCTTCTTTAGTTCAGCCAACTCCGCAGGTGCCATCCGATATGGTGCCTTAGCTATAGGTTTTGCTTCAGGCTCCAAATTGATCGTAAAGGGATTACTCCGAGGTGGAGGTAATTCCTTTAGTGGTGCAAAGATATCCTCGAACTCTTGGACCACTTCTATGTCTTCGACCTTAACTTCATCATTAGTGGCTCCTCCACTAACCGATAAGGTCACCAAATATACTTCCCCATCTTGAAACAAATCTTGTACTCTCATTGCTGCTACCAAAGACACGGTCATACTAGGACTGATTCCATAGTATACCATCTCTGGTCGTTTACCTCTACCAAACAACAGCCTTCCCTTTCCACAGTCTATCTGAACTCTGTAGCTCGATAACTTCGTACCCTTCCAAAGGCACGACTGACAAATCTGCCACAAAATATTTCTCTTGAATGACCAATGGAACATTCTTGATACACTGATCTGCTTGAAGGGTTCGGTCTGCGGGGGTCAAGACGGCCACGTTTATCCTGTCAACCACAAAACAATCCCAAAACCGGGCAGCTACTTCAGGGGTCACAAAACTATGTGTTGCCCCCGAGTCGAACAATACATGTGTGGGTTTACCCGCAACATGTATGGTTCCTGCCACAGTAACCCAATCAAAAATATCTCAATCACAAAAACTAATCAAAATTCGCACAGCCATCAATCATCAATCCAAAATTTCTAAACGCGCAACCTAGCGATCAATCAATCTATAACCAGCATACTAACTAGGTTCCAACAACTAAATTCCATTCAATAAATAGAGGAGGTTAAGCACCCAATACCTGTGATGGGACCGCTTGACGGTCCTGCATTGTCTGGGTTTTCTACCCCTAAGGCATAAACTCTACCTCCTAGGTTTTGTTTCTTTGGTGCCGGCTCAATAGCTGGACGGCTAGGAGGAGCTCGGATCGCGAGAGGGGTCGCAGGGATTGGCTTGTTTGGACATGACGAAGCATAATGGCCCTTCCTTCCACAGAAGAAACAAGTAACATCTTCCATCCTCAGCGATAAATAACCCTGCTGGTTACTCCGTTGGTTATTCCGCTGATTTTTGGGACAAAACCTCGAAATATGTCCCGGCTGATCACATGTGTAACATACTCCAGTGTTACCACGATTGTTGGCTTGGCCTCCAAATCCTCGCCCTTTGCCTTTGTGAGATCTTGGACCCTTGTTGAAATTTGGTCTTTCTCCTTGGCTAAACTTGGTATGTCCACCAGAATGTTGTATAATCTTCCTTTCCGCCTCTAACACAGTCTCAACATTAACAGCTTTTTCCACCAGATCCGATAAGCTGCTAAAGTTGCTTCCAGCTAAACGACTTCCAAGCTCCGGCTTCAATCCGTACATAAAGTTACGGATCATAGTTGCTTCATCTTCAAGCCCATCAAAGACATGTCGTCTCAACCTTGTGAACTCAGATTTGTAACTCCTCACTGGCCTATCTCCTTGAACAAGGTTCATGAATTGGCGCTCCAACCAATGCTTCGCTTCTGGAGGAAAATACTTCCTCTCAAACTCTCCCTTGAACGATTCCCATAATGTGATGGTGTGTCCACGATGCCTGTCTATACTGTCGCACCATCCTGTTACGTCGCCTTCCAAATAGTACACCGCGATCTTCTTCTGATACTCCTCAAGACACTCCATAGCCTCAAAGTTCTTCTCCATCATAGTAATCCACTTGCCGACTTCAACAGGATCGAATCTTCCTTTGAACTTGTAGGATCCAATGTTCTTCATGGTAGATAATAGCTTGGACCCTTCAGGGGGTGGAGTACGCCTGCCTAGGTTACCAAGTGCCTCGGTCATCACGTCATGTAAAAGCTTTAGGGTGTTTTCCGCTCCTTGATCTTGTGGTCCTTCAGTGGCACGGTTTTGATCTGGCCTTGGGTGTGATTGAACGGATTGATCATGTTGATGTCTCCGGTCCCAATTACGACTTGGGCCAATACTCGCCAAACTGTCTTCCCTCGCTTTAGTCCTGTTACCGTACACAGGAAAAGATCTTGTTCTCTGCAGAGGGGTCCTATCGTGTCCAAACATCTCACTGATGCCATTTCCATCCTCCTGATCTGATCTGTAACCAAATCCTCCGCCTGTCCAATCCATACCCTCTCCCCATATCCGACCTCGTCCATCATCACCTATCCGGCGATTAGCCATCTGCACACAATCAAAAGGGTAAGTCATATTTCTATTACGGGAAGCGGCTGGTTTCCTAATCATCTTTTTGCGACTCCTTCGACTCGATAAAATCATTAAAAAGCACTTGTGTCACGCATGGACAAAACCATGCTCGGATACCACCTCTGTAACACCCCCAAACCGTTCTAGGCATAGGACGAACCACCGGCCAACAATCAAACAAGAACATGACCGACGGGCCGACCGTCTACCAAGGATCGGGAGCGATACATGACGGGTTAACGGCCGATCTGACCAAGGTCACGAAAAGTGCAATTCGTGATTAGGCCAGTCCGTCCGCTAACACGTCCCGTCAGACCAAAGCCTAAGGCTTCTCAACCCGTACTCCGATCTGACGTTGTGTTAGCTTGGACAAGCTAATATCAGAACAACAAGACATTTAGACAAAACATTCACTTTATTTATTTTATATATTGTATGGTTCAAAACACACAACATAATATACAAGTGGTGGCATGCCAAGAAAGCGAAAGTACATACTTATAGTCTGAAACGCTTTAACCAAAAAGATGCAAATCTACACCAGCCAGCCTAGCCTCCCGCGACCTCTACAAGCTTGCTACTGGTCACCTGAAACAACAACGAGTGAGGAGTGAGTAATCTAGCATTACTCAGCGAGTTACAATCCCCAACTAACAAATACAACCCCTCGCTATCCCACCCCAAACAATCTAAAGCGAGAGGTTCACCTAACAACACAACTCAATAACAATAAGCAATATCAGAAATACGCAGCTGGAAAAAGATAGTAAGATAACTAGCAATATGCTAATTACTAGCTCAACACCAAACTCAAATTCGACATAAACCAGGGTTCAATAACCCGAAACACGATATTATATATATATAACAAACTCGGGCCCTGGTGACGTTATGTTCCTCCTTCACTATCGGCAATATCCTATCTTCCTACCACAACGGCCAGAAGAAGGAACTTTCAACCAACCGCGGCCCACAGTCCTTCGGGTCACCGCGCGACAGCCCACAGTCCTTCGAGTCACTGCCACATTACACCGTCGTGTAATCACTCATCCATAGGACATGACCCCGTTCGTCTGAGTCTTCCCGATCCAGCGAATAAGGGGTTTCCTTGACCCGCCGGGTACGAGGTCTGAAGGAACACTAACTCACCCCAATATGCCTAGCATTCTGGGTTACACAAATGCTGTCGGCCAATATACGATTAATACTAAACCCGGTAAAAATAGCACAAGGTTCCTAGTATTAATCACCACACAATCAACACTTTCCACCTCAAACATGCCTAGCATTGTGGGTTACACAAATGCTGTCGGCCAATATACGATTAATACTAAACCCGGTAAAAATAGCACAAGGTTCCTAGTATTAATCGCAAATTAACACAATCAATCATATTCCAGAATCTAGCATAAAGACTAATTCCAGAATACCTAACTATCTACAACTTAGCGATATCATCTAAGCATTCCGCATTCGCTAACTAACCAATCAACCTAACCATTAGCATGCTACTACGGTTCTAAAACAATAACAAGCATGCCATCAACTCAATCAACATAACCTCAATAGTTCAAACCATTACTCAGTTAGACCCGGCCACCTGCCATGATCCAACTTCCAAGTAACAGGACCCTGCATGAAAACAACTCAGCAATCAATCGATTATAACTCACAATTTTTGGTTGACCGTGGCCTTGACCCCAACCCAACTTCTACGATCCGAATCCTTTATTGACCTTCTCAAGTAGACCCACGTCCAGACTGGTCTTGAACTGGTCTCCACTATATCTGAT
>NC_027750.1:43772911-43773078 GCF_000695525.1 Brassica oleracea var. oleracea
CGGACCCATGCGCGGCGACACCTCGTTCTCCACATGGCTGGCTGCATGTCTCAGTCTCATGCAGGATGACACACCCACGTCCACATGGCCAGCTGCATGACTGAAGTGCGTGCAGGTCTGCACACCATCTCACACATGGCTGGCCGCATGCTTCGGTTGCATGCATC
>NC_027750.1:43773157-43791298 GCF_000695525.1 Brassica oleracea var. oleracea
ACCTCCTGCTTCCCTTGACACACACACTGCCAGGAGCTTGCCACCACGTCCTGATCTCATAGATCGAGCCACCTCGAGCTTCTCGGTCCATTCGTCCAATTTTGTCCTTTCCGGTGAATTTTTCATCCCGCGATCAATCCCAATATTTTTCGACGCCCGTTCTGATGATCTGATTATTTTTAATAAACTCCAAATGAATCCTGACCTGATGGAAAATATTTCCCGAGTTTCCGGCTTCTTCGAAAAATTCCATAATACCGAAATTAGGGTTTTTCTATTATGGAATTTTTCGCCCAATTTCCTGTCTTCCTGTTGTGCTTCTAAAAGTGTCATGCTTCAAACGTCCTTTGAGTAAATATACCACATTGTCTAACCATTGTATAGTGGGATACTTGACTCGTGGTTCAGACAAAAACAATCTGATCGTCCGCCACTCGACCACCCAAAAGATACTCGACCATTTTTTTTTTTTTTGGGTTTATACACTGGTTTTTCGCCCAATTTCCGGTCTTCCTGTTGTGCTTCCGAAAGTGTCATGCTTCAAACGTCCTTTGAGTAAATATACCACATTGTCTAACCATTGTATAGTGGGATACTTGACTCGTGGTTCAGACAAAAACAATCTGATCGTCCGCCACTCGACCACCCAAAAGATACTCGACCATTTTTTTTTTTTATGGGTTTCTACACTGGTAGTCGGAACCATCGATCATAGATCAAGAAGACCCTGGGATCTTCACTATCGGTAGGCGGCTCCCCCTAAAGACCAATCTCCCCTGCTGCTACTAAGGCACTGACGACATATACTGGCCCATACCCATATGGCAGTATTCTAAGAGCAGGAGATCTTCTGGTTTATCAATTATCGAAGTAGAAGAATACACACAACGACGCGTCTCCTTCCTCCTATCATTCCGTAGAGTTGAGCACAGATCGCTTGTACACAAAAATACCCTAACAATGACCATAGACAACATGAAAGCGACTAAATTCTATGCTTCTGTTCATTGCATGATTGTGATCAAATTCAGCTTGACAACACAGTGTCCCACGACTTGATGTTATCCCCAACCAAACAACACAAAAGATATCCAAGGGCTCGATTTGTGACCTCTGTTTGACAATCCGTCTGAAGATGATATGCAGAACTCATATCAAGACTGGTGCAAAGTAAATGCCACAAAGAACATCAAAAATGACCCAGAAACCGGCTATCTCGATCGGAGACAATAGAAAGCGGGAAGCCATGCAGTTTATAGATTTCTCGAAAGAACAAGGTTGCAACTTGTAAAGCATCAGTCGTCTTTCGACAAGGCATAAAGTGCGCCATTTTAGAGAAACGATCAACAACTACTAGGATCGAATCAGACCCACGTTGAGTACGCGGAAGACCAAGCACGAAGTCCATGCTGATGTCGGTCTATGGCTGAGTGGGAATGTGTAGAGGCAAGTATAAACCTGCGTTGGATAAGTGACCTTTAGCTGCTTGACAGATTCAACACTGAAGGACAAAGCGCTCCACATCCCTGCGAAGAAAAGGACAAATATATGATGCAGCGACAAAATATAATGTGCGATCCCACCCCACAGGCCCCTCTCCCTCACGTTCCTTGATCACTTGCCGACGCAAACTACAATCAGGAATATACAGCTTGCTTCCACGAAAACGAAAACCATCAAGCACAAAGTAATCATGACTCAAACCCGATTGTGCCTCGAGCAAGAGCTTTCCGAAGAACAGATGATAGGCCATGGATTTTATCCACTTTTAGCCATGGCATATATATGTTCTTAGAGTCTTTAACATAGATTTGGATCCTTTTTAGAGTAACTACAGGTTCAGGTACTTACTTGAGGAAAATGATGTATTTGGGGAAATTTGGAGACTTTTCAAGTGCTTTGCTGGAAACAGAAAAGGAGTCGATTATTGAGTCAGAATATCGACCAGCAAGTACCAAGAATAATCGATCGACGGAAGGTTCTTACCATCAATCAACAGCGAAGCCACCCGCTAGTTAATGACAATTCAGAAGATTGCAAGGTTCACAAAAGTTCCAATAGTTACATCTTAAGTCCCTGGCCGCCTGTGAGGCTATATTATTAGGGTTTTGTATGATTTTAGAGGCAGCCTTGCCTAGAGACCTTTTAGACCTAGTTTTGAGAGAAGCAACCCTTCTACCATTGGAGAGAGAGATCTCAACTTCATAACAAAGAAGATCTTGAACTCCCTTGCTTTCTGTACTTTGTTTATTGTTTCTCTTGCTATTCATTTATTTAAGTATTATTCAGACCATCGTCACCCAGCGACTGATCAAGAAGTTCAAGAGCTGCAAGCTCACTCAAATCCCCCGGGAACAAAACATGTAAGCCTATGCCCTAGCTAATCTGGGGTCCGCCCTCGAAATGAATAGCCAGATGAGTATACCCTTGCTTGTGCTTCAATAGCCAGCCACCCTAGAGAAACCCCCGTCAACAGAGGTCTCCGCTGTCGAAGAAGGCGAAACCTGGATGACCCCCCTAGTCCGGTACCTGGAGGCTGACATTCTCCCGGAAGATCGCAACGAGGCCAGAAAAATTAAGAAGCTGTATCAGAGATCCTTCTCTGGCACGTACCTAAGGTGTGTCACACCTCGAGAAGCCCCTAGAATCCTTGTAGAACTACACGAAGGAGATTGTGGATCCCACTCTAGCGGAAGATGCCTGGTGCTCAGATCAAGAAGGGCGGGTTACTACTGGACCACGATGGCCGGCGACCCCGACAAACAAGCGAAACACTGCGACCAGTGTCAGAGGCACGCTCCAGTCTCCAAGCTTCCCCCTAAGAACCTCAAGTCCATAAGCTCACCATGGCCCTTCAGAAAGTGGGGCATGGACATAGTAGGGAAATTCCTTATTGCGTCGGGGCATAAGGTCTTCCTTCTGATAGTCACTGACTACTTCTCCAAATGGGTTGAAGAGGACTGGGGCATAAAGCTCACTTTCGCCACACCCCGACACCCCCCGTCTAACGGACAAGCCGAGTCTACAAACAAAACCGTGGTCAACATGCTTAAAAAGCAACTGGAGGGCTCTCACGGGAAGTGGGCGGAAGAGCTACACGGAGTCCTCTGGGCGTACCGGACCTCTCCCAAAATAACAACAAGGGAAACTCCCTACTCGCTGGTCTACGGCTCTGAGGCCATTGTACCCACAGAGATGCACGTGAGAACAAGGGTCTCCGGCTCCACCTCTCAGGAAGAGAACGATGAGCTGATGGCGGTAAGTCTCGACCTACTCGACGAAAAATGAGAGGCCGCTCGGCTAAGAAACTGGTCCTACTAGCAAGAAGTCGCTAGGACGTACAACAAGAAAGTCAAAACCAGGACCTTCCAGGAAGGGGATTGGGTTCTACGATGAGCAGGAAAAAAAACAGGGAAACTCAACCCCGGGTGGGAAGGACCCTCTAAGGTCATCGAGGTTCGGAGAGCAGGCGCCTACTGGCTGCAAGATAGCAAAGGTAAAATACAACCCAACTGCTGGAACGCCCTGTACCTCAAAGCTTATCATTTTTAATACGGTCCCCGGACCATGATTTCTATACTACTATATACTATTAAGCATTATGATTTCCTACTCCTATGTATGCTAAACGTCTCCGAACAAAGCTTATAATAAAATAGTTCTGACTATAAAGGTAGACGGGAAATCATTATACTTAAAGGGGCATACGAGCTGGATCAGGTCTCCAGAGACCTCCGATCTTGGCCAACACTTGGAAAAAGTGGCACGACCACAGTGGCACGCCCACACAACAAAATCAAAACGGGTATAAGACATAAAGCAAAAATGGTTATGCGCAAGCCTGAGTATGCTGTCAAAACTACCCAAAACTCATGTGCAGCCTAAGGCGCATCAGGGTCCCCAGAGTACCAATGTGAAAAGTACATGTATTAAAACTCTACGAGCTACACAATACAGGGAAGACATGGTATATATTCATTGCAAAAGTACTGTGAAATACGGGGAGCAATCAAAATCCTGCTTCTCTAGATATGGAACGCAACGAAGCCTGGCACTTGGGTCACAACACCCACACCAGCACCCTCTAAGCCTGTCAGTGACTTCCTGCAAAAGTTGAATACAACATAGGAACTCGATAGTGGCCAGCTTCCGAGCGGCAGAATGAGAAATCCAAACAGGTACTGATAGTAGTCTTGCCTAGGAAGGCAGAGTACAGTCCCTGCGAAAAGCAAAATATTTCGGGTTCCCAAGGAACTCCGGATCCTTATACAATCCCCCGATCTAAAGTAGAAACCCAAGGTTCCCCATACGATTTCGGGTCCTATGTATAAAATCTAAGGAAGAACCTCAGGGTTTCCCTATAGCCTCCGGGTTCCAATCAAAGATCTCAGGGTCAAAGGAAGAACCTCCGGGTTCCTATGTGGCTTCAGGGTTCCAAAGATAAAAAAGAAGCTAAAACCCCTAGGCAGCCTACGGTGCATCGGGGTCATTACAACTTCAAAAGAACCTCTGGGTTCCAGTACGGCCTCAGAGGCCTAATACGATTTTAGAAAGAGGATAAGACCCCTGTGCAGCCTTGGGCGCATCGTGGTCATTACATCCCTAAGAACCTCCGGGTTCCCATGCGACCTCAGGGTCCAAATACACCAGGGTCCTGATACGATCTCCGGATCTAAAGGAACACCCCGTACTCTTACATGACCTCATGTTCCAATCTCGAAAACCTCTGGGTTCCAACTTGATCCTCAGATCTATCATAGAATCTCTGGATTCCTACACCGCATCCGGGCTCCAGTCATGATCCAAGGATCTATAGAAGGACCTCCGGGCCCCCAAAGCGATCTCAGGATCCAAGGAGCCCTCCGAGGTCCTCCACGACCTTCAGGTCCCTAGATGACACCCAGGTCCTCACGCAACCTCTGGGTTATAAGATCAATCTCCAGATTCCAAAGAATCCACATTCTAGCTCGAAACCTCCGGGTTTATAGCTCATCTCCCCGGATCCTATTGTTCAATCTACGAAAAGAGAGAGATCATTGACTACAAAGTCCGACCTCGATCGAGAAACTTGCAAAACACTACTATCAGAAGCATGGGAAGCAACAGGAAGGAGTAAATAAAGGGGACAAACTATGAGGCATCATTATTCGTAAAATCAAAGGGGGCTATACATAGCCTTTTTTTGAAACGAAAGCAACAAAAACCAGAGTCTCAAACGATAAAAGAAAAAGGAATCATTCAGAAAGAAGGCCCCTCCGAGAATTGCGACCCTACAACGGATCTCAAGGTTGCAGCCTGGGAGAAGCTCCCCGATTGATGGTTGAGCCCTCTGGACAGAAACAGATGACGCCGATACTCTTCCTCCGGATTCCAATGTTCCACGCGCTTCTCCAGCCATTCCTTCATGAGCTCCCATCTAGCCGAAGATCTCACTTGCTGAACTAGTAGATCCCTTCGAGCCACCACGTCCTGCATCTGGCCACGAAGAAGGAATACCTCGCCGATCAATCTCCGGTGAGAGTCCACCTAAGGGTCACGTTCAGGCCCGGCCTCAACACTTGTTGATGAGGTAGAAGATGGACCATTAGCCGATAGAGCAGCCCTCGCCAGTCTGGGCGGAGGAGTGTAAGAAGCACGCCGCTTCCGCGCTTTGGCCTTCTGATACTCGCCATAAACAACCGATACCGGGAGCCTCACCACGTTCCCTGAAAAAGCTATGTAAGAAACAAGACAAAGCCTCACCGAGTAGGAAAAGGGGAAGGCTTACCCCATATACGACTATGACGCAAGGCTTCCCTGCTCACCAGAAAGGTCACCCATCGGAATCGTCGAGGAACTCCCATTATAAGCTTCACTTCTGCTTCTCTAGAAAAGGAAACCGGGCGGGATACATCTGACAAAGCAAAAGCTAAACATCAAATCGGGCTCCCAAAGGAATGGTAAAACTCAAAGCTCAAAAGGAGAACTTACCAACGGTACACCAAGACGTAGGATAACCAACCGGCTCCTGGATCTTCACGAACACGTAGCGGCTGTTACCCCTGACACCCCTCGAAGGTTCCTCGAGCAGAGGGGTGCCAACGGGGGATCAAAGGTGATAGAACCCTGCTTTGTTCATCAGAGGAGCAAAGTAATAAGAGTATAAAATCTCATCCACCCCGACAGAAAATCCATGGAGTTCCCCAAGTACTTGGATGGCCATTAAAGTCGGAATGGTAAAACTCAAAGCTCAAAAGGAGAACTTACCAACGGTACACCAAGACGTAGGATAACCAACCGGCTGCTAGATCTTCGCGAACACGTACCGGCTGTTGCAACCATCCCTGAAGGGTTGATTACCCCTGACACCCCTTGAAGGTTCCTCGACCAGAGGGGTGCCATCACGGGATCGAAGGTGGTAGAACCCCGCTTTATTCATGATATACCATGGATTTCACCCATTTTTAGTCATGGTATAAGTGTTTTAAGATATTTTTGTCATGTTTTAGAGTCTTTTCAAAGCAATTACAGGTTCAGTTACTTGATAGAAGGAAATGATGCTTTTGGGACACTTTGAAGTACTTTTACGCGTAGAGAATCGATCGACGCTTGAAGAGCCATATCGACCGACCGGAGCCAATAAAAATCGATCGACAGCCATTCAGCGTCATCGATCGATATTGGATCACTCGAGGATTAATCACGAAATTAGAAGACTTCATTTCCATAATGTTTATTAATTACAACCCTAAGCCCTTAGCCGTCTGTGAGGCTATATGTACTAGGGTTTTGTATCATTTTAGAGGCAGACTGGCCAAAAGACCTAGTGTGGAGAGGAAGCATTTTGGCTACCATTAGAAGAGCTTAGGATTGGAGAGATAGATCTGAGACTGCATAACAGAGAAGATCTTGAACTCCTTTATTTCTATTACTCTTACTTTTTGTGTTCAATATTTCATTTGAGTTTTATTCAAACCATCATGACTTTGTCTCTCATGAATATGTCCGAGTAAACCCAATTGTTAGATTTAGGTTTCTCATAAAGGTTGAAAGTATGTGCTGCTAATAAGACTATTAAAAAGGTGTTTTGATTGTTCTTTCATGCTTGTTGAGCTTAATGCTAAAATTAGGATTGATCACCCTCATTTTAGATCTTAGGATTAATTTCGATAACCAACTGTTACCCTCAATATCTGAAATAGCCAGCGTGATCTAACTGACTAGATAACAACGAGAGTTGGTCTAGAAGGTTAGAGAACAACTTCAACCCCGCTCGCAAAGCTTGCTAAAAGAACCGTCGATCGACGCGACTATCGTTGTGTCGATCGATTGTTTGAAAGGTGTATCGAACGATGTGCATCAAGTCACATCGAACGACTCTTTCTCGAGATCAAAAGACGAAATTTGAGATCCGAGATCTAGTAATGAAAACCTATCTGGTTTTACCATTGTTTGAGTTCAAAAACCGTCAAACCCTTTAATCTAAACTAAGTTGCATGCTTTTCATACCTGAGAATTTACCTAAGTCTAGCTGTTTGCCCATCCTTAAAACAACTTCAACTTAAACCGCCGAACAATTGCCTTGTTCGACTCATCATTTACTGCTTTTAAACAAATAAACCTCTTAGTCTATCTTTATTTCTAATCCCTTAGATCTGTTGAGTAATCCTAGAGTCCTTGTAGATTCGATCCCTAAGTACTGCATCTGAACCTCTTATTTGAGAGAGTAATTCACTCCTTAGGGTAATTTGAGTGGTATCAGTTCATCAAAGGAGCAAAGTAGTAGGAGTATAAAATCTCATGCACCCCGACAGAAAATCCGTGGAGTTCTCCAAGTACTTGGATGGCCATTAAAGTCCTCCAGGTCAAAGGAGTGAGTTGAGAAGGACAGAAACCGAAGAAAGATGATACTTCGCCTATGAGAGAAGGGATAACGCCCCAGAAGCCTGCTTCCAGATATGCCTCATAGACAGCTACCTCACCCGCTCCCCCACCCGGAGGGTGTTCGAACTCATTCGGACTCCTCATCCCCCCTGAAGGATGAATTGCATACTTCCTCCTCATGTTAGCCAGGTCCCCCTCTCGGATCTCAGAATGGGGACCGTCGTTGAAAAAACAAGAACAAAGCCTTCTCAGGGGCGCCATCAGAACCGCTTCACTATCAGCCTCCATAATGTCTCCCCAAGAGTGAACGGGGGATGAGAAAGGATCAGTAAAATGACGACGAGGCTTTCGACACGAGGCTTTGGACGACCACCCACAAATGAGGACGGAAACGAGAGCAGCTCGGGATTCAACTTTCTAACCTTGGAATCAGCGCTAGAGTTGGGTTGAGGCCAGCTAGGAGATATCACGAGTCCTTATATACATCCGGATCATTCCTTTTTCGAGGGATTAGAATCCCTGACATAAAGGGTAAACGGCGAAAAGGAAACCCGATCCTTGCAGGAAAAAGGGAAATCCTTCCTATGAAATGGAAAGTTTCGAGAAAAGATACACGCTTTTGAAGAATAAGAAGAGCATCTAGTATCATCAACCGAACGGGCACCAGCCTCCTAGTCTATCCCCTCACGTCAATACATAAGCTCCTCTTCAGGAAACATCAGCGCTCCAAGCTCCACCATCTCTAAGACGCCATCAGAAGCCCAGAGCTTCTCCATCTCCGACAAGAAATCAGCGGTTCAATAGCGCCAGCCTCTGGTCTGGAGTGAGGGAACTGGTCCTCCCACGGGTTCAGAGTGTGGTTCTGGCCTGAGTGGAACCGGGATCGCATGATTACTGGAGCGATGGCCTGCCTAAGGGAAGCCTGCTGAGAATGAGCAACTCCGGTTGACTAGAGTGCATAGGTTATTCCCCGAGTTCGATGACGAAATCTAGCAATAAGGGGCAAAATGTTGGGGAAAAATACTCAGGTATTGAATTCCTCCAGACCCCAGGCAGAACACCGGCCTCTGGATCCCCGCTAGGAGGTACCCCGGTTCCCCGCTATGAAGTACTTCGGGTCTGGTCCCCGGGACCGCCCCCTTCCCCCGGGAAAAGGAAAGCTTCCGATAAGGAGAACCTTCCATATTTCTGAATATGGAAGAGTTTAAACTACTCCAACCGACTAAGGCCCGCCTTAAGGAGACTATATAAAGTGTTTGGGAAAAATACTTAGGTATTGAATTCCTCCAGACCCCAGGCTGGACACCGGCCTCTGGATCCCCGCCGGAAGGAACCCCGGTTCCCAGGATCCACGCTGGAAGGAACACCGGTTCCTAGGATCCCCGCTGGTAGGAACCCCGGTTTCCCGCTATGGAGTTTTCCGGGTCCGGTCCCAGGATCGCCCCCTTCCCCCAGGAAATGGAAAACTTCCGATAAGGAGAACCTTCCATATTTCTAAATATGGAAGAGTTTAACCTACTCCAACCGACTAAGGCCCGCCTGAGGAAGACTATATAAAGGGAACCTAAACCCTAAAGCAAGGGATCGATACTTCAAGACTTAGAGATTATTGCTAGGCGGCTAGAACTAGGGTTTATACACCAATCATTGTAGTTTCGACTTGTTCTATCCAATAAAACATCTCTTCAAGTCTATTTCTCTATAATACTCACGAAATCAATACATATACCAGCCTTGTCCATCGTTCCGTGACTCTCACAAAGATCCTACACAAAAATCCCATAATAGTTTGGCGCTAGAAGGAGGGGAGTAATCTAAACTACGTGATAATGGTGGTGGACGAGCATGACGAGCTACATGAAGCTACCCAGAGAGAAGCCAAACTCCAAAGGCAAATTGATGATCTGCAAGGTCAAGTAACCGGGTTACATAGAAGTCGGGAAGAGACCAATCCCGAGCTGTCCTCGGAGTTCCAGATCCTGAAGGAAAAGCTCAACGATCACTCCAAGCAACTGGAGCAGAGCGCCGAGATGCTTAGCCAGCTCGAATCGGAGAATCTTACCCTTCGAGACGAGAACCAATCCCTTAACGCGGCAAGCAACAAGAAGCGTCGATTCCGAACTCAGGTTCTCCATATGCCTACTCTGGAAACACCTAACTCCGGGACAGGCGCAAATCTCCTAACTACGGCGCCGGGAGGAGACGCATCTACGCGAGAAAAGGCCAAGGATGCCCAGACCTACGACGTGGAGGACAGCGACTCGTAGCCCGAGCCTGATAAAGAAGCATCGGACGGAGCAGCGAGAGCGGATTCTCCTATGATCTCTCACCTTCACCAGATGTTCTCCGATAGACTCGACGCCATGCAGTCCATGGTAGAGAAACTCCCGGGGGTAGCTCCCCCCATCCGGAAGAGCAACCCCGACTCCTACGCCGATACTCCCTTCACGGATGAGATCACCTTGATCGAGATGCCCAGGAAGTTTTCTTTCCCCAGCATAAAGGCGTATCACGGCACCACTGATCCGGACGACCACGTCGCCCAATACAGACAAAGGATGCTCACCGTAGCACTCCCAAAGGGGTCACGTGAAGCTACCATTTGCAAAGTTTTCGGCTCTACTCTGACCGGACCCGCTCTACAATGGTATATCAGAGAGGTCTATGCCAGCTTCAATCAAGAGAAGGTGGCTATCCCCGAATGCAGTATCCACACGGCTATCTCTGCTTTCAAGAGAGGTCTACTCCCCGACGGAGACCTCTACAAGGAGCTGACCAAATATCAGTGCAAAACCATGGAAGACGTCCTATCTCGAGCCTGGGCGCTGGTCAAATGGGAGGAAGACGCCGCAAGCCGTGCCAAAGCGCAACAAAAGCAAGATCCCAAGACGATCAGACCAGACCGAACCGAGCGAGATGAGAAATCCACTAAAAGAACAGCTAGGGACTCCGGGAATCGAGACCGGGGTAGGTACCAGAACCGGCCGATCGAAAAGGCAGATGGGCCAGCAGGTCAAGTGGCCTCAAAAGATGAAAGCCCCGACTCTTTTCAGAACCCTGGCTTCTAATGCAACTTCCATCGAGACCACAGTCACAAAACGGAGGACTGCGTCGCACTAAAGATCGAGGTCAACAAGCTGCTTAGGAAAGGGCACCTCAGGGAGTTCCTTTCCGAGAAGGCCAAGAGCCATCTAAGCAAGGATACAACGGATAAGCCCACTGAAGCTGCTCCCGTCTCGCCACCGCGACAAGACCGAGTGATCCATGTCATTTTGGGTGGCTAGGAAATCAGCGGCATAAGCCATGCAACTGCGAAGAAAAGCACCTGGAACGCCAAGCACGGCCAAGAGACATCCAAGCCGAAACCCCTGCTCCTAGGAACAGACAAGATAAGCTTCACGGCCAAGGAGCAGGAGAAAGTCCTCATTCCACATCATGACGCCCTGGTTATCTCGCTTATTGTAGCAATCTGTCTGGTTAAAAGGATACTGGTAGATAATGGAAGCTCCGGCAACATCATCTTCCAGGCCGCATACAAGGATCTGGGGCTGGAGGAAGGCGCTCTAACTTAGAGGATAACCCCCCTTATAAGATTCATCGGGGAAGTCAAACAAACCGCCGGGGAGGTAACCCTCCCCGTATACGCCGAAGGAATCAACATGTCAACCATTCCTCGTTGTTGATTGCGATTCATCTTACAACATGATCTTAGGACGGCCCTAGATTCATGCAATGGGGGCCGTCCCCTCGACTCTTCACCAAATGGTGAAATTACCAACACCCTGGGGCATAAAGGCGATCAGAGGGTATCATGAATATTCCCGCTCCTGCTATCAGACCACTCTGAAGAGAAAGACCAAGGCCTTATAGCAATTACAGAGCAAACCTCCGGCTCATCACACTTAGGAACCGGAGGTAGAGGAAATGAACGACGTGCCATTAACCGAAGGAGATCAAACCCAACATCTCAAGATCGGTTCCAAGCTAACCGAGGGATTGAGAAGAAGATTGATAGACTTTCTCAAGTCTAACTCCGACTGCTTCGCGTGGTCCCACGCAGATATGCCTGGGATCTATCCGAAGGTCATCATGCATAAGCTACAGGTGGACCCCCTACATAAACCCGTTAGGCAAAAGAGACGGAAGTTTGCCCCCGAGAGAGACGCGATCATCAACGATGAAGTCAAAAGCCTGCTCGGCGCGGGGTTCCTTCTTGAGGTACAGTACCCATAATGGCTAGCCAACGTCGTCGTGGTCAAGAAAAAGAATGGGAAGTGGAGAGTCTGCATCGATTTCACGGACCTCAACAAGTCCTGTTCAAAGGACCCCTTCCCGCTACCTCATATCGACAAGCTGGTGGACGCCACCGTGGGGAACCAGCTGATGAGCTTCATGGACACGATCTCCGGCTACAATCAGATACTTATGCATCCGGAAGACCAGGAGAAAACATCCTTCATGACGTCCAGAGGGATCTACTGCTACACGGTCATGCCCTTCGGCCTAAAGAACGCATGATCAACCTATCAACGGCTGGTAAACATGATGTTCACGGAGCAAATTGGGAGAACCATGGAGGTCTTCATTGATGACATGCTGGCCAAATCCCTGGAAGCGGAAGACCACATATCTCACTTGTAGCAAGCCTTTTCCACCCTCAGGAAGTATAACATGAAGCTCAACCCGGCTAAATGCTCATTCGGGGTCAGTTTTGGCAAGTTCCTTGGGTACATTGTAACCCACCGGGGAATCGAGGCCAACCCGGAGCAAATCAGGGCCATTCACTCAATCCATTCCCGGAAGAACGTCAAGGAGGTTCAAAAGCTAACGGGAAGGATGGCGGCCGTGAGCAGGTTCATCTCCAGACTCTCCGATAAATCTCACGTCTTATTCGAAACCCTCAAGAATCTGAAGGACTTCTAGTGGACGAAAGAATGCGAATCCTCTCTCCAAGAGCTAAAGTCATATCTCACCACTCCTCCTCTCCTATCCAAGCCACTACTTGGTGAAGTCCTGCTGCTATATCTAGCAATCTCCGAACACACCGTAAGCGCCGTCCTCATTCGCGAGGAGGGAAACAAGCAGCTACCAATCTATTGCTAAGCAAGGCTCTCCTGGATGTGGAAACCCGCTATAGCCATTTAGAGACGCTGGCCTTAGCCCTGATCATCGCTGCTCGTAAGCTCCGACCCTACTTCCAGGTTCATCCAATCGTTGTTGTTACCTCCTTTCACAAACAAGAAGCCTCCAGACGCCTAGGCAAATAGGCCGTGGAACTAGGGGAGTACGACGTAATATTTCGACCCACCACGGCTACAATGTCACAGGTCCTAGCAGACTTCGTGGCTGAATTCTCCCCTGCCTTGCTCCCAGCTTTGGAGCAGGAGGTACGCCTCCGAGGCGAAACTAAGGAAGAGGGAGAATGGATCCTGCACATTGATGGATCCAGTAACGTTAGAGGAGCTGGAGTGGGGATAGTGCATACCTCGCCAACGGGGGACACGGCCTTAAGGGCCGTGAGATGCAACTTCAAAGCAACCAACAACGAGAGCGAGTATGAGACCCTGATCACAGGTCTAACCCTTGCCCACCAAATGGGGGCAGAGAATATCCAAGTCTTCGGCGACTCCCAGCTGATAATAAACCAGGTACAGGGAGAGTACCAAACAAAAGACGACAGCATGATCCAGTATCTGGCGGTCACTCAGCGACTAATCAAGAAGTTCAAGAGCTACGCTGATAATCAACCAGGTACAGGAAGAGTACCAAGCAAAAGATGACAGCATGATCCAGTATCTGGCGGTCGCTCAGCGACTAATCAAGAAGTTCAAGAGCTGCAAACTCACTCAAATCCCCCGGGAACAAAACTCGCAAGCTGATGCTCTGGCTAATCTAGGGTCCGCCCTCGGAACGAACAGCCAGATGAGTATCCCCTTGCTCATGCTCCAATGGCCAGCTACCTTGGAGGAACCCCCGTCAGAGGAGGTCTTTGCCGTCGAAGAAGGCGAAACGTGGATGACCCCCTTAGTCCAGTACCTGGAGGCCAACATCCTCCCGGAGGACCGTAACGAGGCCAGGAAGATCAAGAAACTAGCCGCAAGGTATTGTATCTCTGTTGGGGTCAAAAACGGACACGGCAAAGTTAACATCCAAATATCCGTAAAAATCGGCATGAACGCTTTTACGAAAAAAAAAATCTTCATAGAGAAATTTTTACTAAGAACCTTGCGGTGAAATCTAGCACTAATTTCGGTTGATCCATCGAAGCTAAACACCCATAGTCCAAGAACACGTTCATAAAACATCGGAAGAGGATCCGAACAAGGTCGCCTCGTAGCGACCGATCCACGAATGAGTCGGTCGGTCGCTACGTAGTGACCGACCTGCGAACGAGTCGATCGCTACGTAGTGACCGACCAAGCCATTCGTTCAGTCGCTACGTAGCGACCGATCCAGCGCGGATCATGTCGCTACGTAGCAACCGAAATGTCTCAAACGCCGATCAACGGGTACGACCCAAATCCGTGCATTCTCGTCTGTTCCTTAATGCTAGCTCCTATGTACCACAGCCATATCATTTCTCACTCCCATCGATTGGAGTTATCACTTAAGCTTTACGATAAAAATCGCGGAAATATGGAAGGTTCTCCTTATCGGAAGTTTTCCATTTCCCGGAGGAAGGGGGCGATCCTGGGACCGGGCCCGGAAAACTCCATAACGGGGAACCGGGGTTCCTTCTAGCGGGGATCCTGGGAACCGGGGTTCCTTCCAGCGGGGATCCAGAGGCCGGTGTCCTCCCTGGGCTCCGGAGGAATTCAATACCTGAGTATTTATCCCCAACAGTTTGCGCCTTATTGCTCGATTTCGTCATCGAACTCGGTGAATAACCTGTGCACTCAAGTCAACCAAAGTTGCTCATTCTCAGTAGGCTTCCCTTAGGCAGGACATCGCTCCAGTAATCCTGCGATCCTGTGTTCCACTAAGGTCGGAACCGTACTCTGAACCCGGGGGATGATCAGTATCCCCTATATCAGACTGGTGTCTGGTGCTACTTGGTCCGCTGATTCTTGTCGAAGATGGGAAGCTTCTAGGCTTCTGATGATGTCTTGGAGACGGTGGAGCCTGGAGCTCTGACGTTTCCTGAGGAGGAGCTACATGCACTGACATGCGGAGGATAGACCGGGGGCTGGGGCCCGTACTAGATGCTCTTTTTATTCTTCCAAAAACGTGCATCTTCCTTTTTATAGGAAGTAATTTTCCCTTTTTCTGCAGAGATCATTTTTCCTTTTCGCCGCTTATTCTTTAAATCAGGGATTCTTCAGGATATTTGGAAACGTCCTTATTTCCTTTTTGGATCCCGCGGAAAAGGGAGCGACCCGGATATTAATAGAGATTCATGATAGTTCCTAGTTGGCCTCAACCCAACTCTAGCGATGATTCTTAGCTGAGAAAGATGAATCCCAAGCCGCTCTCGTTTCTGTCCTCGCTCGTGGGTGGTTGTGCAAGGCCGCGTCGTCCCTTTACCGATCCTTTCTCGCCCCCCGTTCCATCTTGGGGGAATGTTCCAAAGGCTGATAGTGAAGCGGTTCCGATGGCGCCCCTGAGAAGGCTCCGTTCTTGTTTCTTTGATAACGGTCCCTGATACACTAAAAATGAATCCTTGCTACTGTCAAGTTAACAGTGGTGATTGTAATATTTTAGATTCAATCCAGAGGACCAATTTACTCTTTACTCTTATGAGTTCAATATTAAGCTGGGAAACAAATGGGGTTTTTAAATCAATGGTGACGCAAGTAACTAGAATACCTAGAGATTCAAATTCGATTTAAATGGAAGATGGCTTAGGGTTATTCATCGGGTGTCAATGCGGAACCGAACAACTATTCAAGTGCAATGAGGGGCAGTCTAGAACTCGGATCACTCGGCTAGAACAATCCACTATCGTGGACTTGTTCCCTTTGCTGATCAGTCTTGAGTCCTAAGCTCTCACTTGGAACAAGACGCCATAACAAGCTCAGAGATCAGGTCCGATTAGTTCACTTAATGTCCTAATATCTACTCTCGCTGATTAGGGACATGAAGCTCATTCAATATATGTCGATTTATCTCCTAAGCGGTTAGCTAGGTGATTAAACTAGAGATCGAATATTAAGTGATCAATTCAATGCAAGCAGTAAGAAGAATATGAATGAAGAACAGTTAAGATCACTTATTTATGTTCAGCTAATGCTATTGACACCCTACAACCCTAAGCAAGCTTATCCGACTACTCAATCATAAAGCAAGATAACGCAGACATGGGTTCTGAATAATACTGCATATAAAATAAAGTAGAAAAACAAGGGTTCAGGATGATCTTCTCGTGAAAATGAGAGATGATCTTCAGTAAAACATGAAGCCCAACCCGACTAAATGCTCATTTGGGGTCAGTTCTGGCAAGTTCCTCGGGTACATCGTAACCCACCGGGGCATCGAGGCCAACCCGGAGCAAATCAGGGCCATTCACTCAATCTCTTCCCCGAAGAACGTCAAGGAGGTTCAAAAGATAACAGGAAGGATGGCAGCCTTGAGCAAGTTCATCTCTAGACTCTCCGACAAATCTCACGTCTTTTTCGGAACTCTCAAGAATTCGAAGGATTTCCACTGGACGGGAGAATGCGAATCCGCTCTCCAAGAGCTAAAATCGTATCTCACCACTCCTCCTCTCCTGTCCAAGCAATTACTCAGTGAAGTCCTGCTGCTATATCTAGCGGTCTCCGAACACGCCGTGAGCGCCGTCTTGGTTCGCGAGGAGGGAAACAAGCAGCTACCAATCTATTACGTAAGCAAGGCTCTCCTAGACGTGGAGACCCGCTATAGCCACCTAGAAAAACTGGCCTTAGCTCTGATAATCGCCGCTCGCAAACTCCGACCCTACTTCCAGGCTCATCCAATCGTGGTTGTTACCTCCTTCCCTGTAAAGTTGGTCTCCACAAACCAGAAGTCCCCGGGCGCCTAGCCAAATGGGCCGTGGAACTAAGAGAGTACGACGTAATATTTCGACCCGCCACGGCTATAAAGTCACATGTCCTAGCAGACTTCGTGGCTGAATTCTTCCCTTCCTTGCTCCCAGCTCTGGGGCAGGAGGTACGCCTCCAAGCCGAGATTAAGGAAGAAGGAGAATGGATCCTACACGTCGATGGATCCAGCAATGTCAGAGATGGCTGAATTCTCCCATGCCTTGCTCCCAGTTCTGGAGCAGGAGGTACGCCTCCGAGGCGAAAGTAAGGAAGAGGGAGAATGGATCCTACACGTTGATGGATCCAGCAACGTCAGAGGAGCTGGAGTAGGGATAGTGCTTACCTCGCCTATGGGGAACAGAGCCTCAAGGGCCATGAGATGCAACTTCAAAGCAACCAACAACGAAAGCGAGTATGAGGCCCAAATCGCAGGCCTAACCCTCGCCCATCAATTGGGGGCAGAGAACATACAGCTGATAATCAACTAGGTACAAGGGGAGTACAAGCAAAAGACGACAGCATGATCCAGTATCTGGTGGTCGCTCAGTGACTAATCAAGAAGTTCAAGAGCTGCAAGCTCACTCAAATCCCCCAGGAACAAAATTCACAAGCCAATGCCCTAGCTAATCTAGGGTCCGCCCTTGAAATGAATAGCCAGATGAGTATCCCCTTGCTCGTGCTTCAATGGCCAGCTACCTTGGAGGAACCTCCGATAGAGGAGGTCTCTGCCGTCGAAGAAGGCGAAACGTGGACGACCCCCTTAATCCGGTACATGGAGGCTGACATCCTCCCAGAAGACCGTAGCAAGGCCAGAAAGATTAAGAAGCAAGCCGCGATGTACTGTATCGCCCATGAGAAGTTGTACCGGAGATCGTCCATACCTGAGGTGTGTCACACCCCGAGAGGCTGCTAGAATCCTTGAAGAACTACATGAAGGAGATTGTGGATCCTACTCTAGCGGCAGAAGCCTGGTAGTCATAGCCAGAAGGGCTGGTTACTACTGGCCCACGATGGCCGACGACGCCGACAGACAAGCCAAGCACTGCGACTAATGCTAAAGGCAAACTCCAGTCTCCAAGCTTCCCCCGGAGAACCTCAAGTCCATAAGCTCACCATGGCCCTTCAGAAAGTGGGGCATGGATATAGTAGGGAAATTCCCTATGGCGCCGGGGCAGAAGGTCTTCCTTCTGATAGTCACCAACTACTTCTCCAAGTGGGTCGAAGCAGAAGTGCTGAGCCGCATAACAGATCTCCAGATCCGCAAGTTCCTGTGGACCTA